>NC_141617.1:51290546-51621796 GCF_047967505.1 Dipteris shenzhenensis
AAATATATTTGGGTATATGTGTGATTTTTTTACCTAGTACTTCTTAGGATTGCATTCAAGTTTTGATGAAAATTTGTCATATGAATCTGGTAATATATATGTAAATTATTTCTCTTTTAATTCATAAATGATTGTACCTAACACTCCTATACCCCTCACAACCATTTAGTGTTAGACATTCGTTTCCCTGGTTTAGGGTTTATTTCTTTTCCTTGGAGGTTTATCATCCATTTTTTGAATGTTAAGATGATCTAACCTAAGGGTATGGAGTACCCCCCATTTGATTATTTTTTGGAAGGATGAGGACTACCCCTCTTATTATCTCACACACTTGAGTCTCATATGTATCCCTTTTGTGCCAAAATCTGTGACACCAATCTATCAAAAATTTACTTGTGAATCTAGACGGTTGTCTATGCTCCTAGGTAAAGCAATAACACACCAGGGAATACAGGCATTAGGTGTCTACCCAATTGAGACTATGATGCTCTAACACCTAGTTTTTCTTGGATGGTGGTAGGTAAGTGGACCCTGACCGATTCGACAATTCTGTATACATTCCAAGATGGGACTCAAAGGAAATTCCAGGGATGAACTCAAAAAAATCCTGTAAGACTGCTAGTATGTTTGCAAACAAAGACCCTGCCAGAATGGCCCTTTTTTCTAAAATATTGGAGGATGCACGGAAGGAAATAGAAACAAGTGGACAAGATAATAGAACTAGACCATTTTTGTATGGAAAAGCAAAATGCAAGGAAAATTAGGGAAGTCATAACATCCGGTTCTTTTTGTGGGTGTATCCAGAGTTTGGAGCCTAGATTACTTGTTGACAGATTCAACACTTTTTCGATACATATTTTATGTATACCCACTAGATGAGAAATCTATTATCCACCCATATTTGAGCATTGTGTGCCGTGTCTTTAAAAGATTTTATTTTTTAAACACACAAACACACCCAAACCTTGGTAACCTTTGGCCGAGTTAACCATGTGTCACATTGCTAATCCTTGGTTGGGTTGGCCACATGGCACATGCCATGTGCCACATTGCTCATTAAACTCTTATTTGGTTGTGTAGGAATGAGGTCCTTGTACGACTCTGCTTCAATAAAAACTTATCTCTTCCATGGTCTACTTTTTGTTGGAATTATCATAGCTACGCAATCGTGGTGCCTAGTGCGTGATTGTCTCTAGATAGTTATGGAAATTCCACGATGTGTCCTATTCCATTGAACATCTTGAAGAACACAACTTGAAGATCATAAAAGATATATCCACTTGGAAACCACTATGATATAATCCCTTTTTCAAAAGCACTTACAAAGAGGCTTCCTCTTTAGACCTTGTTTGGTGTGGGGTAGGACACCACCTGATGGGTGTCCTACCCCCATCATGTGTTGTCCCCTCTGGTGAGGGTGGTACACATACACACTCACACATTCCCCCCCCCCCCCTCTCTCTCTCTCTCTCTCTCTCTCTCTCTCTCTATCTCTTTGTCTCTCTCTTATTTTTATATTCCCTATATTCTCTTTAATTTTTCTTTTTAACTTTCTGTTAATTTTCTTTTAATATTTTTAAACTTTTGTTTTAAAATTTCTTAAAAAGTTTATTATTCCATTCCCTTTTTCTTTTTTCTTAAAAGGTTTTTCTAAAACTTTGCATCACCCCTACCTGAACGGTACCGATTTGGTCGATGGCCTCGTCTACTTCCCTAGCCTCCAAGTGCTCTGGTCATGTATCAAGCACGTAGAAGGTGTGCCATTGCTCTTTCGCTCGTGATGAAAGTTTTCTTCTTAGTTTTTAGAGTTAGCACTATTTTTTCGGTCAGCCAGTGGTCATTTTTTGGGTAGTAGTAGGGAGTTTAGTTTAGTTTAGAGTGTAGGTAAGGAGTAGTTTGCTAGTGCTGGTTAGTGTTCTAATAGTAGTTAGCTTTGTTTGTTTATTGTTAGTTAGCTAGTTTAGTTAGTTCGGTATAGGGCTTGAAGTTTCTTAAGACTTGGTTCTCGCTCACTCTCCCCCCTTTTTTCCCCCTCTCCCCTTCATATCTTTCTATTTTTTTGTTTTTATTTTCTAGTTATATATATATAGAAGGTTATTTAGACCCTTTCCCCATATTTAAGAAATAGTTGTTCCTCTCCATATATAGCTTGATTGACTATATATACAATTATATAGTATTCACATTTTTGTCCATGTCTTTAAGCTTATATATATATATATATAATAGAACATTTTTAGTCATTTATTTTTTCTAAAATAACCATGTAAAGGTGCCCCTTAAAAACTTTCCTTGAGGATTTCCTAATTAATCTGTTTTAAAGTTTTTCTCTATAGACTACGTACATTTTTTTGCTCTCTAGGTAATCTCGTACTAAAATAATTGTTTCCTTTTGGTCTTATTACTTCATTATTTCTTTTTGTTGATATTTACATCTAGGTAAATCTATTTGGGTATATGTGTGATTTTTTTACCTAGTACTTCTTAGGAGTGCATTCAAGTTTTGATGAAAATTTGTCAAATGAATCTGGTAATGTATATGTGAATTATTTCTCTTTTAATTCATAAATGACTATACCTAACACTACTATACCCCTCACAGCCATTTAGTGTTAGACGTATTCGTTTAGCTCTTTTCTTTAGTTTAGGGTTTAGTTCTTTTCCCAGAGGTTTATCACCCATTTTATAAATGTTGAGATGATCTAACCTAAGGGTATGGAGTACCCCTCATTTGATTACTTTTTGGAAGGATGAGGACTACCCCTCTTATTATCTTAAAAACACTTGAGTCTTAGATGTACCCCTTTTGTGCTAAGATTTGTGACACCAATCTATCAAAAACTTACTTGTGAATTTAGATAGTTGTCTATGTTCCTAGGTAAAGCAATAACACACCAGGGAATGTAGGCATTAGGTGTCTACCCAATTGAGACTATGATGTTCCAACACCTAGTTTTTCTTGGATGGTGGTAGGTAAGTGGACCCTGACCTTGGAGCTTGGACTACCTTAAGGATTCGACAATTTTGTATACATACCAAGATGGACTCAAAGGAAATTCTAGGGATGAACTCAAATAAATTTTGTAAGACTACTGGGATGTCTGCAAACAAATACCCTACCAAAATGGCCCTTATTTCTAAAATATTAGAGAATGCACGAAAGAAAGTAGAAACAAGTGGCCAAGAGAATAGAACTAGACCATTTTTGTATCGAAAAGCAAAATGCAAGGAAAATTAGGGAAGTCATAACATTTGGTTCTTTTTGTGGGTGGACTCAAAGCTTGGAGCTTGGATTACCTGACTGATTCAACACTTTTTTGATACATATTTTATGTATACCCACTAGATGAGAAATCTATTATTGACCATTATTTAAGCATCGTGTGCTGTGACTTTAAAAGGTTTTTATTTTCACTCACACACACACACACACACACACACACACACACACACACACACACACACACACACGTGTCACACACACCCCCCCGAGGTGTAGTCTTCATCCTGCTTGCTCCATCACTAGCTCTCTCTCTAACAGAGGTGCAATCTTCCTCCTGCTTGTTGCATCACCAGAAACTGTTGTCCTCCCTCACTCACTCTGTTGCTCTATTGTAGGCGACATTGCAATGCGTGGGCTGCCTCTCTCTCTCACACACAGAGATAGGTGCAAGCTTCCTCTTGCTTGCTCCATCACCAAGAATCCTTGTTGAGTCGGAGTATTCTCTCATGTGGACCCTCTTTCTCTCCAAAAACAGGAATCATTTTAGACTACATTGAAGGGGCTACCATAAACTTGTTAGGATCTCCTTGCAATCAAGATTTCTTGAAGCTTTGGTAAGCATGCTCACCACAGTCACCAGATATTGCTGCTTGAATGATGAACAATATAAACCAATAATCCATACAAATTTTTGCATCAGCTCCATAATGTGAAGTCTTTGTCTCCTCATTCTCCCTATTGTCTAGAGTCCCAATCCTCATGGCACATGAAAAGAAACCCCTAATCTAGCCACAATGGGAAATTCCATGTGTTGTGTGCTATCCTTTGACTAAATTATAGATCTTTCCAAGTACACTTCAGTAGCTAGGGGAACAAGATCAAGAGGAAGAGAGGATTACATAGAATATAACTATCTCCTAAGTGTACAGGAGATCTATAATTTTATGGAAGCCTATTTTGTGTGCTAGCATTTGAAAAAATTATAGATCTTTCTAGGTACACTTTGGCAGCCAGTGGAACAAGATGAAGAAGAAGAGAGGATTACAAAGAATATTAATATCTCCTGAGTGTATGGAAGATATCTATAATTTCATGGAAGGTTATATAGTGGGTTTATTTTCATGTGCTAAAGATGTGGGTTGTCATATGCAAGTTAATGCTAGGTAGGACCTGAAGTATGATGCTAGGGACTTGCTTTTGAAATCTTGGAAAACAATCATCATATCAAAAGCCTTTTGCCCAAGTCCTACCCTCTCCAAGTTGTGCTATGCAGCAAATTTTGTGGGGTGTATAGACTTGTATAGCACAAATAATGTTGCATAGTGCCTACATGTTGTGCCCCATCTCTGTGTATTGAAATTGTTTGCTATGTTGGTGTAGTGTGCCACATAACGTACGGACATTAACTGTTTACAGCATTGCTTATTAGTCTTGCACTGAATTGTAGGTTTTGGGATTACATTTGAGCTACCAACAAGGTGAGTCAATGCAAGGCAACATGGGAAGATCCATTGAACCAATAGTATGGGACAATATCATAAGGGATTATGAAGCTGGAAAGAAAAGAGAGTAGTGTGCAAGAGACAAATGCAAGAGGGAGGTTACTATACATGGAATTGATGACGTGTAGAAGCGGAGGATTCTTAATAAAATTGTGAAAATTTTTGATAGCATGATGACTGGGATGGGTGCTTCTTAGGACTGAACTTTTCAATTCAATATTGCAACATCCTTGGGTCCAATGCCTTCATGACCTTTCATCAAGAGAAAAAGATGACTTTGAAGCATGCCTCATTGAGAATGTTCGCAGTACATTGGCCATTGTAATGCAACTAGCTTCCAAAGATGAGTTGTTTTTGAAGAAAACTGCATCGACTATGCTGATGAACTCCAATCAGTGCATTCCCCTAGAAAAGGTCTCAAGTGTACTTCAAGTTCCTAGGTGTAGCTTGTATGAGGCAAGATTTAGAGTCTATGCATGGGCTGATGATGGTAATGGACTATTCTCATTGGTTGCATGTTGGAAGCAACATCATACTAGACAATTCAGTGATAAAATAAAGGAACTTGTACAATCATTTTGGGAGGCCGAGACATGTGTTTCCCCTAACAAGAAGGACATGTGCCGAGAAAGAGTTGGTAGAAATATTTACATCAAGAACCTGGTGCACCTTCTCGATGAGCCTCAGGTACTACCCTACTAAAGTGCATGATTAATAATGCCTACTCTACAACTTACCACTGACATGATAGTTATAGTATGATATGTTGATTTCCATTGTCATATGCCATTAACTAAAATCATGGGATGCTTTTCTCTCACCTTTGGTTAGTGCCATATGCTAGTTATAATTGTCATATTTTGATTACCACTCTCTTCTACCAATGTCATAGGCTTCTTGGCACATAAAATGCTTGCTACCACAATCAATGCTTGCCAATAGATGCAATGCTAGCACTATAAATCTTGGCTAGCATTTGCAATTAGCATTCTCATCTCACAGTAAACACTTGTAGATGCTAGCACCTGCATGACTTGTTAGCACTTGCAATCTTTGTTAACACTTATAATGCCTCTTAGCAATTTCATCTACTAGTGCCAAATGCTAGTTAGCACATGCAATGATTGTAATTGCTTGTGATTGTTAGCACATGAAATAATAGGCATGTGCTCACAAGAATTGCATGTGCTTGTTAGCATGTGCTATGGAAAGAAATGTTTGTGCGTGTTAGCACATGCCATGCTTGCCAGCACTAGCATTGTGCTAGCACCATGCTTGTCAGCACCTCCAGTCCTTGTTAGCACTTGCAATGCTTATTAATAGTCTCATCTACCATTGCCATAAGCTATTTAGCACCTATAAATCTTGCCAGCACCACTTATGGTTGCTAGCACCTGCAATGCATGTTATCACCTTCCATCCTTATTAGCACAAGTGCAATACTTATTAGCACTCTTGTCTACCACTACCAGATGCTAGTTAGCATGTGCATTACCTGCTATTGCGTGTTCTTATTAGCACCTGCTATTGCATGTTCTTGTTAGCACATGCAATAACATGCATGTGCTGGCAAGAAACGCTTCTGGTTTGGGTTAAGCACATGCACTTGCAATGCTTATTAGCACTTTCATCTACCACTACTAGATGCTAGTTAGCACATGCAATGCTTGTTACCACCTAGAATTCCTATTAGCATCTATAATGTTTGTTGTTGCACCTACTAGCTATGTTAATTAGCACTTGCACTTCCTGTTAGCACCTACACTACCTGTTAATACTTGCACTGCTTGTTAGCACCTACATTGCCTATTAGCCCTTGCACTACCTAGTAGCACTTGCACTACTTGTTAGCACTTGCACTGCCTATTAGCACCTACACTATCTATTAGCACCTGCACTAGCTATCAGCACTTATGATTGGTCATCAACACCTACGATTGCTAACAAGCAACTGTAGTTCCTTTTGATTAGTAGGTTGAGCTCTTTCACCGATTTAAACAAAACAATCCAGAGTAAACGATTTAATTGCGGTCATTTGAATATTTGAAGCCTCTATTTGTGTGCAAGTTAAAGGACTGCTACCCCTATTACTGTGAATACCATGTGTAGATGTCCATTCTAAAAGATGCATTGAACTCAATGCACAATAAAAAGTTTGGCATCCATTTGAAATGTCAATGCAAATGCATTGTATCATGTATGTACTAGTGATCGATGACACAAGCAACATATGTTCATCTACTCTGCACACTTACAAAGGTGTCACTCATTTGTGGGAGTCATTGATTTTCCCAACACATAATGATGTAACCTTCCATCATACGAAGTGTTTAATGGGTGAATGCAAGGAATGTGGCATAAAGAAGTTGGCATGCTACCCCTTGGAGACAATGAAGGAAGGGAAAACCATCACCGTGAAAGTATTTGGATATGTGGATGTTGTAGACAAGCATGGAAATAAGAAGAAGAGGAAAGATCTCATGAAAAAAGACATGCAATGTTGGGAGTTTTTGCAGTTCTTGAAAAGTAAAATGAAGCACTTTATCAAACACATCTACATAGCCCGATGGTGGCATGCACTTCAATTCAAGGAATGCACTCTCAAATTGTTATTTCATACATTTGTGAATGAGAATGTAATATATCTTACCTATTCTCTTGTTTTTTTAAAGGGGATAAAGGCTTTAATTTCTCCAAAAACTACCATTCTAGGAGTTGGGATTTTCTTAAATGATCTATTATGGTCTTCTTGCCTTAAATGCTGTTTGGAATGCCCAGTGTGCAAAGTTGACTTTTGTATCCCAATCTTTTTAGTTTTATGCTTCATGACCTTATTGCTACTTTTTGTGTGTCATACATCGTTCATACTTTGTGTGGCACCATATGCACCTTTGTATATTTCTTTATGGTTTTGTTCAAAAAATGCCCTCCTAAATTTGAAACCAACTCTATCAGACATCCAAATTGGTTCATGATGTTATGGTAAATAAACTTTTCTATATTGTCATTCATAATATCTTTTGCTTTTCCCTCCATCAATTTGGTATAGTAATCCTTAGCCAATAGTATGTATTTATTTCCAATGAATCTCGCTACCAATGTAGTACCTAGGTGTATCTCTCCGGTACAATTCTCCAAATATCACAAAAAAGGGTCTTCTTTTAAGTTCCTACCTCCATCATTGATCTATTGTGATGTCCAAAAGAAACACTCCATCTACTAAGAATTGTATCATACAATTGTACCAATACTTACTGCAAATTGGTTCTGCATCAAATAGTTGTGCATCTAGAAACTCATCTGGTGTGCCCTCTTTTGCTTCCTATCTAAACTCTAGTTGGCTTGAATAATCTAGTACTAGGTGTTGATTGCCTAGTGTATAAATGAAAGTGTAGTTGAATTCTTGCAAACAAGAGGACCCACCTTGCCAACCTCCCCATCGAGTACCCTTAGATTGTAGTTTGTTTACTAGGTGCATTAGTTCCTGATGTTCAACGCAAAAAATAATATTATTATCTATTAGGTATTGTTGGAAATTCCCTATAGAATAAAATCATCCCAAGGAATTATCTTTTGGTAATTGAGTGATTCCGATTTGCTTATATTAGTGTATGGCTTGCATAATATGCTGGTGGGTTGGTACCATGCTTTCTCTCTTTTTTTCATTAATGCGGCTCAAAATAGCAATGTCTTATGCATCAATAAATATTTGGAAGTGTTAAGCCCTTGTTAATAGGAGACTTGGAGGTTGTAGACTTGACACATGAAACTTGGCTCAATGAGTTGATGTGGCAGACAATGCAAAAGTGGTAAAGGTCTAGGGAATGCCGACAAGAAGAGCTCTATAGATTTTGAGAGTAAGAATCCAGTAATGACAACCAATGGTGGAATGTAGTCCATGAAGTTAGCTAGGATAGGTATAAAAGGCAATGAAATCACCCTTAGGTAGTTAGGAAACTCCTACTTACATCAAGGGTTCAGAAGTACTGGAGATAAAGAGACAGATAGACTATTGTAAGATAGTAGAGAGTCTAGGTTAGTTCAAGGGCTCATAGAGCTTCTAGCCTAATTGAGGCATAGGGAAGGTGATGTCAAGGTTAATATATGAGTGGAACTGTGTAGCCACAAATTATTGTAATCAAGAAACTATTTTTATAATACAAATGGCATTGGAATTCTCTAATCCTTTATCTCTTTTGCCCAAGCACATTAGTTTGCCTACACGTGATGTGTTGCCCTAATTTAGTATGTTGATGTCTCCCTCTTGTTTTATTTTTTATTGATTCACAATCTTTCATAGCAACCCACGAATTGTAAGAGAGAGCATCTTTGTCTATGAATTTGTGTGCATTGAACTCAGTGAGGGGTGATTAGTTGGTCAATTTGAAAAAAGAGAAAAAGACCATCAACATTTGGCAAGCCTGCAGGGAAACAATGGACTAGAAGTGTTGTGAGTGGAAAATTGAGTGGATTGAGTGTAGAGGCCCATGAGATTGAGTCCACAATTTCCACTGATAAATTTCTATGCTAACCCAAGCCGAGTTATAACAGCTAGTCAATTTAGCAAATTATTACAAACAATTTCTCTTAGGATAGTATGAGGCTATGGGCATCTTGCAAGCTTACTTGACAACTGGTAATTCAACTAAAGAGTGCTATCAAGTGGCTCTACATATCATTTTGTTGTTGCAAGAATGTCTGACATGCACTAGGTGAGGAGAGAAAGATACGTGCCACAATGAGAAGGCAAGCTTGTGAAGAAATTGTAGAGGTTGGTAGAATATGGTCCAGAGAAGCTACCACCGTGAATTCAAAGTCGGTACAAGATGACCAATGGAATTGGGTAGGGGAGTTCCCTTTGAATTTGAGCTTGAGACAAACAAGGACATGGAGTCCAATAGGTCATGATGTAGACCAAGCTATGAGCATGGCTCTTGAAGCCAACTCTATAAATGTAGATATAAATTTAGATCTAAAGCGACACTATGGATCTAGATATGAAGCTAAACATGTTTCTAGTAGGGAGCATGACAAAGGTCCACATATATGTTAAAAGTAGAAGAGTGGAAGACTCAATGTAGTCATTGCCAAGCTTCTCTGAGACTCAGAGTAGAGTCAAAAAAGTGGTACAACATAATGACAATTGTTGTTGAGACAGAGGATAGTTAGTCCTACCCCACCATCCAAATATTGAACACCAAGTCTAGCATTGGTATAAGGATGCAATCATATATCAAAGTTTTTGGTAGCTAGCTGACAAGTTCCAACTTCTTTAATGATGAAGGGATATCGCCATGAGCATATCCATGCAGGAAAATGACACCTAAAGATGATATCCAAACTGAGGAAGTATCTGAAAATCTTGAGTTGCCTATTGTGAGGGTTGAACCGGCTACTCCAATCAAGGTCAAATTCTAGGATTTCAAGGGGACTAAAGACAAAGATCCTTATAGTCACTTGTAGAGTTTGTTGTGGGTTTGCCATATCAATGGTACAGTGATAAAGGAGGAGTATATGAACTAATTTTGGTGCACATTGTCTAAAATAGCTCAGTGTTGTTTTAACCAATTCCCTGTTGATTACTTCAAGGATTGGTAGCAATTGTTAGAGTTTTTTCTTTAAAGAAATTTTGACAAGAGATTAATGAGGAAGATGTCACCAACAAACTCAGCAACTCAAAGCAGAAGGAACATGAGTCTACTCAAGATTTTGTGCTTATTTAGAGAGCTTTGATTAACCATCTCACTACACCTCCAAATGATAGACAATTATGAGTTTGGTTGATTATAGGTAGTACCCAAATTGATCTCTGATCCTTGGAAATAGTCAATCCAACAAAGACGTGTGAAGAGTTATTGAACCAAGTTGTTGCATTGGAGAAGAGTGCACCCTCTAAGAAGAATACCAAAATGAAAATGAAAGCAAGTGATGACCCACAATTCCTCAACATAAGCTTGAAAAGATAAAGTCCACTATGAAAAATGCCTTGGAGGAAATAGGTTACCAAGAAAAGTTGACTCAGGAAGAGAAATAGTGTAATAAGTGCTCGAAGAAGGGACATATAGAAGATGACTATAGTATAAAATATTGGGGGATTTGTTTCAAATATAGGACCCATGATGAGTCTACTCACTAATATGATTAAAGGAAGATGCCAAAAGTGAATCAAGTGGAAATCGAGTCCAAGAATAAGAAGCTAACCACCGGATCCCGAGCAAGGCAAGGGTAAAGGCAAAAACAAGAAGGACAAGAATTAAGGACCTTCATTGCTACTTCTATAATGGCAACCACACAAAGGTCTTGGATGAATGCCATTTGTGGCATGTGGATCTAAAGTTGCTCCAAAGCAATAGAGAAAGAAGAGAGATAGACCTTAGTTTCTAGGTGATTCTAGTTAAGCTTCTGAGGCTAGTTGGTTCCCATGTAGTGACCAATAGCAGACCACTGATAAAGATGGATTTGCCTCTCCCATGGGTTGATCTCAATTGGAAGGCACATGAGCATATTGCCTCCTAAATTACTTGAGAATTGAAAGGTAAATCTCCAATAGTGGACCTACCTCCTAATTTGAGTAAAGTGCTTATAGTAGATAGCTCGATAGAGGCCTCAACAAGTTAGTCATAGGAAATCCCAAGTTTTGAAGGGGATTCGAGTTTTGAGATAACAAAATCATGGGACATCTTACAACAAATTAAGGTTAGTATTACTATAGCAAAATGCATTGCACCTTATTGTAGGAATTTTATATTGCAACAACTTAAACTGAATAAACCACCATCAAAACTATGGGCTCTCTAGCTTCTATTCTCGTCAACCCCAATGGTGAATGATCAAGTACTAGTGATTACAGTAAAAATCCAAAAGCAAAAAGGTCAAGAGTTATTGTAGATGGTGGTTCTAGAGTCAATATCATTTCTATAGCTATGGTGAATAAGCTGTAGTTAAAGAAGATGAAGCCATCCCCATTCCAAGTTTGAATGGTTGATCAACAAACTATCAAACCTATAGGTACATTTCCTGATGTTCTTTTGGCCTTTAGTGGCAATCATTATAGTGAGTTTGTTGGTTATTCCCATGGAAAAGAATGCATATCTCTTATTTCTCGAAAGACCCTAGTCAAAAAATGCCAATGTGTTACATGATTGGGTCAATGCACAATCAAGTTTAGCCAATCATGCGAAACTACTTCTAGGGCAATTTGGGGGCCACGATGCATTGCATTGGTGCATGATATTTTTTGAATTTGGGGCAGATTTGCGCGCTCACCAAAATTTTTCCTAGTGTAATGATTGCCTTACTCATGTAATAATGAGAGGAAATCTATCAAAACTTGTTGTTTCAAACATCATAGAGCTCGACACATGTCACTATACTAGTAGTTCTACCCTCCTTTGCACATTCTTTGTGTTGCATCTTTGTACACTAGACTATCCACTTTTTGTCCTATCATCTACCCCACTTCTTGCCACTTGTCATCTACCCATAGCTGGTGCACCACCTATCATCTATGTGCGGCTCTCCTATGTTGATCTAGATTTGCAACCATCATGCTGACATTGGCTTGGTGCAACCATCGCGTTGCTTCTTGGAGGTGGATGTAGCGACTTTTAATTAAACCAAAAAAATATATTTACATTAATTTGCTAGGTCATGTGAGACCCACATGGTCACTGCACGATTCGGTATAGCCAATTGCAAAACTATTTTTGGGGCAAGGCAATATTTTGAATTTGCGAGAGACTCGCGCTCTTGTTGGAATTTTTTTCGATGTAATGATTCCATTACTAGCATAATAATGAGACAAAATCTTTCAAAACTTGTTGTTTTAGACATTATAGATCTCGACAAATGTCACTACACAAGAAGTTTTACCCTCCATGTAGTCTCTGTGCTGTATCTTTGTACATAAGATTATATCTTGTTATCTATCCATTGCTCGCCACTTGTTATCTACCTATAATTGGCCACTTGTCATATACCCATAGCTCACCACATGCCATCTACACATAGCTCTCCCACCCTGATCTAGATTTGCAACCACCGCACTGATGTTGGCTTGGTGTAACCACCATGTGGTTCTTGGAGGTAGCTATAGCTACTCTAATTAAACAAAAGAAAATGTATTTATATTAATTGATTGGGTCATGTGAGACCTGCATTGGAGTCCCACAATTGTTCATATATCTTGCATCGAGTTTAAAACAAGTGGTTAAAAGTTAGTTTTGAACAAAGGAAAATATATTTGCATGTTTAACCACCATGTTGGTCCTATTTTAGTGTGGGTTGTAGTTAATTCTAAACCAAGGAAAATGTATTTCCTCACAACTACCGCATTGTTCTATTTTAGTGCAGTTGTTGCACAATGTTAAACATTTTCCCTTATTTAAAAGCTAATCCAAAACAAAGGAAATACATTTTTCTTCATTTTCAAGTTAATCCTAAACAAAATAAAATGTGTTTCCTTGTGCAACTACCACACTGGTTCTATTTTAGTAGGGCTTGCAGTTAATTCTAAACCAAGGAAAATGTATTTTCTTGCAACCACCATGCTCGTTCTTACACTAGTTCTTGGAACTATTTCAGTGCTTCTTGTAGTTAATCCTAAAACCAAAGGAGAATATATTTTCATGTGCAACCACCATGCTAGTTCTACTTTAATGTGGGTTGTAGCTAATCCTAAACTAAGGAAAACATATTTTCTTGCAACCACCATGTAGTTCTTGGAGTTATTTTAGTCCTGCTTGTAGTTAATCCTAAAACTAGGGAAAATGTGTTTCCTTGTGCACCAATTGCTTGTGCAAAGATTGTTGCAACTAGCAACAACCACTACTAGCAATGACTACAATAAGAGTATTAGTTATATTAAAGTTGAAACTTAAAAGATTTTACAATCGATGAATATAGCAAAATAACCATTATGAGAGCTGAAGTTGGAATAGAGAGGTTACATCCAAAGATAAGTTATAACCACTCAGTAATTGTTTTGCTGAGAGCCTCATCGAGTAAAAATTGAACAAAAGTGATTACATCTGCATCCAAAGGTAGTTTATAAAAATTATCAACTCAGTAATTTTTGAGAGCCTCATGGAGAAAAAATTGAACAAAGGAGATTACATTTATAAAAAATCAGCAACTTTTGAGAGACTTAGAGCCCCTCCAACAATAGAAAAAGGAAATTGAGCCAAAGTGATGGTGTCATGTGTGCACTTGTGATAATCTAAGCGACCAAATCTCTAGCCTATCAAATGGTCCATACATTTTCCATTGACCTTTAACAAAACTAGGAATATGAGGAAGCACATCAGCCATATTGGTAGAACAAGCCAAGCAAGAGAGATTAATTTCTGAATTAGTGATCCACCCACGTAAGTCCAAAGGTCACCATACCACATTGCTCGTAGGCCAATCTGTCCTAAGTCAAAAAAATGTGGTAACAATAAATTTGGCCTCTCTTTCAGTCAACAACCTACATATCATGGGAATTCTCAACTATTGCAATGACCTCTCTAGAGTAGGCCCATGACAATTCTCATGGCGATTTTCTTGTACTCTCGTAAACCTCTTGACACAATCTCACCACCTTCTTACAAAACCATGAATATGAGGAAGCACATCAACCATATTGGCAAAACAAGCCAACCAAGAGAGATCAAAGCTTGAATGAGTAATCCACCCACATAAGTCCAAGGGTCACCATACCACATTGCTCATAGGCCAATCTTCCCAAAGTTAAGAAAATGTGGTAACAATAAATTTGGCCTCTCTTTTAGTCAACAACCCACATATCATGGGAATTATAAACTCTCAACTATTGTAATGACCTCTCTAGAGTAGGCCCATGATAGATCTCGTGGTGATTTTAAACTCTCAACTATTGCAATGACCTCTCTAGAGTAGGCCCATGATACATCTCATGGCGAGTCTCTTGCACTCTCGTAAACGTCCTGACACAATCTCACCACCTTCTTACAATTTCTCATCTCCTTCTAGTTGCACAGTAACTCCTCCTTGCGCTCCATGCTTTCCTAATCTTCACCTACTCTCTGAATAATTCTTTGAGCCTCCACCATTTTCTGCACAAAAAATTATCTCATAAGCCAGCTTATGGCTGGTTGATGTGATTCATGAAACCAGGAAAAAGGGTAGAATATTCACCCTCTCTGTTATGTTCATATCAAATAACCAGCTATGTAACATGTGTATTCCTTCTCCATGGAATCAGGTTCTTGCCTTTGCTCATCCAAAAGGCACCTTGGACAAGAAAATAGCTTAGAAGGTTCTTGGGTAGGACACCATGATCTGTAGGAAGGAGAGGTTACTAGGAAAAGAGGACAGTGAGGGAAGGTTCGGGGTAGAGAGACTATAGAAGAGTAGGGGCATATGAGAGCAAAGTAGCCAAATCATGTTGGGGGCCAGAGTTAAATACACCTTAATTTAATTATAATTTGAGCCACGCGTGGTGGCTGGAGGCCTACTTGTGCCATCCAAATAATCATGAGCCATCTGAATGAGCTACCTTAAATTAATCAAAATCAGAGCCAATGCAGTGGAGGCCCAATTGTGCCATCCAAATAATCATAAGCCATCTTAATAAGCTACCTTAAATTAATCAAAATTTGAGCCACCGCAGTGAGTGGAGGCCTAGTTGTGCCATCTAAATAGTCATGATCCATCTTAATAAGCTACTTTAAATTAATCAAAATATGAGCTAGTGTAGTGTGACTGGTAATTAACTACACTGAAAATATTTTGTTCAAAAAATAATTGCATGCAAGCCCAGCAAACACATGCAAGATCGGCATACAATCACATGTCACCATGGTGATTGGTGATTAACTATAGTAGGACTAGTGACTAATTGTAGTAGGATGTCCAAATAATGATGAAGGAGCCACCATGCCGAGATGTGTAAATAATCATGCAAGACCATATGGATGGGCCCCATCGTAGATGCATCCAATGCACCATTAGATCACATGGCAAGCCTGGTGGTGCCATCCAAATAATCATGAAGGAGCTACCATGCTAGTGAGTAGTAATTAAGTGGTAATTAAGTCGCATGCAAGTAGTGCTACTATATTTTGCACCATCTAAATTAAAAAAAAAACCAACTAAAATTTTGTTGTGTCCTTAGAATACTGACAAAGATTTTGAATAATTCAGTGTAAAAACCAGCAAATGTGTATGTTGTGACAAAAAAACCAGCATGACTAGGATATTTTCCTTAATTTAACTAGCTTTTTAGCCACCTCTAGTAATTAAGTGGTAATTAATTGTATGCAATCCATTGTGGATTGTACTCTCCCTTGGCTCTTAGTTCTCTCTCTGCTTGCTTCTTTTTAGCCACCTCTTTTGTCATTCTTCAGTACCTACTCACAGCCATTGTTAGTTTTGTTAAGAGGCAAAACTTTTGTATTGATGTAGAAAGTTTGTATGCCCTCTTTAAAATAAACACATGAAATATCGCCAGGATTTGAAATTTTTATGAGAAAAATGTCTCCACAACATCATAAGAATATTTCAAGAATAGCACCAATGCCATTCATACATGGATTGCCACTCTCTTCTATCCTTATGATTAATGGCACATGTGCCAGTCTCAATGTAATCATATGGTATTGTGGACAATGGCACCATTGCCATTGTCTAACCATCATCTGTGAAAGTATTGAAAGCTAGGATATGAATACATTCAATTGATTTTTACCATATGAAATTGTCATGAGGGTGTCTTCTTTACCTACTCATGAGGCCTTTCTTGAATTTTGGGTTGGGATATTTTTCCAACAACATTATATGAATATTTGGAGATGGCACCAAAGCCATTCATCACCTAGAGATTGGAGAATGGCACTGGTTCCATTCTCCTCAATCCATGTGATTAATGGCACTAGTGTTGAAGACAATGGCACTAGTTCAATCCATTCTCAATATAATCATACGGTGTTCAAGACAATGGCACTAGTACAAATGTCCAATTATGGTCCGTGATAACCTTGGCATCTAGACAGTGATACCAGTGCTATATTGTGCAATCCATGTGATACATGGCACCAATGCCATTCTACACATACTCACATAGAGGTTGGCATCAATGCCATTCTCTAGAAGGTCATATGAGAAAAATCTCATGTGATAACCTTCACATCAGGAGAATGGCATTGGTGCCATTCTCTACAATCCATGTCATGAATGGCACTTTTGCCATTCTCCTCAACATCATGGAGGATGGCACTAGTGCCATTATCCATCACAGAGGATGCCACTAGTGTTCAATGGCATTGGTGACATTCTTCACAACATCACATAATTGTTGGAGAATGGCATGAATACCATTCTTTATTATAACCACCTTAACTTTGATAATGTGTATATTTGCTTGTAGTGTGGGTGTAGTTTTTCATAATGCATATATAAATTGCTTTGCCTTGGTTGTTTTGTTAATAGAAGTTGCATTGTGGTTATCATATTTCCTACTACACTCATGATTTTCTATTGTACATTTCATTGTGGTTCTATTCATTTGGATTGTTCATTTTCTTAGTGTAGTTTCCCTTTATTATTTTGTTAACAGAAGATTGCAAGAATGGCTAGCAAGGGGAAGAGAAAGGTTCGAGAGGTGTCAGTTTATGATGGAGTTAGTTATGGAAGAGGATGGTTTTTAGATATATACAATAATGAACTCCAAAAACTCCATAAAGCGCATTGTTTTGTGAGCATCCAAGGAGCAACTTTTGAAGATGTTGGACAAGTTAAGGAGATGGAAGATACTGAGAAAGATAATGTTCCTTGTCTCAAAATTAATACATTGGGTCGCAATGTGTATCAGTTGGACCCTACTTGTTTTGATCATTTGAAGATGAATGCTACTGGGGAGGACACAATGATAACTAGGGGTTGGAATAATGAGGCAAAAAATTATACCAACCAACAAATATTAGAAGGCTTTACTTTGGTAGAAAAAGAAATAAAGAAAGATAATAAAAAGAATAGAAAAGTTTTGAAAAGAAGCAAGAAAAGCGATGTTGAGGGATCAAGCTCTCAAGTGTCTCAAAACACAGTGAAAGAGAAGGCTAGAGAGACTGGTGAGGAGGAAACAATAGGTGAGAAAGAAATAAGCTCAAATGGAACAACAAACATTGGGGATAAACTGGATGAAGAAGCTAAAGATAAAGAGACAACTTACCAGGGAGATACGGGAACAGTCATTGATGGAACAAGAAGTGGAGGAGATGCAACGAGGAGAGGTGAGACACACATAATAGGACATGGTGAGAAGTCATCTGAAGCAACTATCATCTCGTATAAGAAAATCCAGCTAGATGTTGAATTTAAGGCATTACAAAAGAAATTGGAAAGGAAGGACACAAGTATGGCAGGCTTGATGGAGTATGCAGAGTACTTCCCATTAGGTTTGGAGTTTGAGGTTTTGATCCCAGTGATGAATTGCTTTAGAGCACCAAGCCAATATGTGTACAAGATATTGACCCTCAGCTATGTCAGTGACTTGGTCAAGAGTTTTGCAATGAATGCACGACCTCTTGCAACATGTGCATATCTTATATATGCACAAATACTCCTATTTGCAAGGAAGAGATAAAGGTGGAAAAGTTAATGCAGTATAATTATTGGATTCTCATAGGGCAACATTTGATTTATGCTGCAAGGATGTTTAACTCAAACACATGGAGAAGCCTTCAATCAACAAAATGTTTTCTATACATAGAGGAAGGCGAGAATTGTTGTCAATGAGCCAATTGAAGCAAAATGTAAGATATCATCCATGGCCAACACGGAGGCACATACCATTTAAAATTATCAGCCATATATCGATATCTTGCAACACCTAAGGGTGCAGTGGGTTGCATTCGGATGACCAAAGAAACTAGCCCAAAGCGTTGTCAAAGGGCATAAATATCAACAAAGTTAGGATGTGAGTAATAAACTTTGCTTTCTATGCATTATTTATTTCAAGAATGTTTATGGCTTTGTAAAAGAAGTGATAGTAGTGTCAATTCCATGATGTGATAATGGCACTAGTGCCATTCTTCTTGTTGCCAAGTCATGCTTTTGACATGGTAGTCGGAGAATGGCACTAGTGCCATTCTTATCTCTATTACATGATTTGGATTAGAAGAATGCCATGTGGACTTGCCAACTTGCAGCTTCTCTATGACCCATGAATCACATGAACCCTTGAGGCTCTGATAAAAAATTAAATCAATTTTGAAGTAAGTTGCAAGGGCGTTCCATGTTTGATGTTGGGGCAAAGGGTGGCATGAGTTGAACTCCTTGATGAGTTCTTCTTTCAGGGCTCTATCATGCTTAATCTTCGTCGCCCATTGAGACATTTCAATGGAGTCCCTATCTTTGCTTGACTTGACCAAAACAATTTCTTTAGACTCAATCTCTTCTTGAAATGCATGTACATTGTCATCTTCCAATCCTAGCAGATACCTCATATATGTTATTGTGGGATTTCGACCCTCAAGCTCACCCTGCTTCACCAATGTCAAAATCCTAATCCATTGTTCGTAGATGTCATCATCGTATGTGACCATGTGTGTCTCTCCTTTGTCAACTTGTGTGCTTTGACTGTAACAAAGAGAATAAAACTGTAATACAATATCTATGCTTTCAGATCATGCATTGTACATTTCTTTTGGGACATGGGGAATAGGGATGATTTTTTCATGTCATTTTCATTAAGAAACAAAAATTTTATATTGGTGTCAAAAATTTATATGCCCTTATAAAAATAAATGCTTGAAACATTCGCCAGAATTTGAAACTTTTATGTCCCCTCGAACATGGCCTACAACTTTCATTGTACCGTGCTCTCCAAGGAGCAACTCGAAAATTTTGACGTTTTGCCAGGATCTACATCTTTGACTTCAAAATTCAAAAGAAAATATACAAAAATGTACTATATTCTATCAATATTGTGAAACTAAAAAAACTAGTTTGATAAAATTTTGCCAGGATTAAAAACATCCATGATAGGGAAAAGGCACTAGTGGTATTCTCTCCTCCCAATGAGGATATAGAGAAAGGCACTAGTGGCATTCTCCATAAACTTATATGTAAAATGGCACTAGTACCACCCCAAGAGAAGAATGGCACTAGTGCCATTCTCTCTATGAGTTGAGAGAGAAAGGTAGCACTATTTGCATTCTCAATGGAATTTACAGAGATTGGCACTAGTGCCATTCCCTAAAAAGGTAATGGAATCATTGACAACGATGGATAATGGTCGTCCTTTATAGTTCTTTATTAGTTTCATATGCTTTTGTGCTTTGACATTGTTGAATACACTCTAAAGAATCAAAATATTTTTATTATCCTCAACTTCCACAGGGACCAATGATGCATGGAAGGATATGGAGACATCAAATGTAGAGGACAACATACGATTCAAAACGGGGACTATAAATGAGGCAATGGATACAGGAGGTATAGAAGAAAG
Source organism: Dipteris shenzhenensis (assembly GCF_047967505.1). NCBI lineage: Eukaryota > Viridiplantae > Streptophyta > Polypodiopsida > Gleicheniales > Dipteridaceae > Dipteris > Dipteris shenzhenensis. Next base: position 51,310,738 of record NC_141617.1, read on the forward strand.
CATAACACCAAAAATGGAGACAATTGCAAGAAATATCATTAATCCTATACTTTTAGAAGAGAACATGGATGAAAATAAGAAGCTAGCAACTTCAGGAGAATTTGGATCTACATCCACATACAATTTCTTTGGATATGCCATGAATAACAATCATATTAGACTTGAATGGCTTGCTATTGAGTCGCTGCCTATTCAAGGTGCCAATACAGCTGTCTATTATGCATGGCAAAAAAAGTTATATGGTTGTTCGTCCTGGGTGCACATAATTCCTTAAAATATTACTACAAAGATTTAAATGTAGGTATTTGGTCAACCGCAATGGAGCATAACATACTTGATATGGTAGGAAAGCTACAAAATTATGCAAACAAGGGCCTCCCTTTCTTTGTTATATGGTCTTAGGAAGGATGCTACACTTATAGTAAGACGAGGATAAATAGGCCCGACAAGGTTGGTGTTGAGGCAATGTTCAAACCCTTAGCAAAAATCTCAAAGGCATTTGGATGTGATGCTAGAATGACAATCCTTGTTGATGACTCCCCATACAAGTCTTGCGTTAGCCCTCCATTATTTCATTCAACGTTTGATGTACAAGATAAGGATGATAATGTTCTACTGGGAGAGTGATGCCTTACTTACTACAATTCAATGAAACTAAAGATGTGCACAGCATGATTGAGACAGATGAGTATGGATAATTACCTATGATGGAGGGGCATAAGGATTTCAACCTCGTCCCAAAAGTAATTGATGAAAGGAGGGAGGAAAATCATGCATGGTCAAGAATCGAATATAAAACGAGAAATCTTCCTCTTGTAGATCAACTAAGAGAGGGGTCTATAGGTGGTAATACAGAACTAAAGGGTGTATACCCTAGGGCAACCCATGGTGGTGATGGCCAGGTGCGTGAACTCAATGCATCCCAAATAAGACTTTTAAGGAATGATCCACAACTCTCTAGCATGAATGCTATGCAAGTTTCTCAATTGTCTATAGAACTAGGGTATAAAGGTCACTATATTAGGAAACACATTGCTAAGGCCTACATAAACCGACTACAGAATGTGTATTTTCCATGAAGGTACATATGTCAAAGTGTTTTTTGATTTTATCTCAAGTCTATATAACTGTTGTTGCAACTAATTGGACTTTTCTTTTGTGATATAGAGAGATATATGTTCAAATCATGCTTGAGTAGGTACATACCAAAACGAGATCCATTTGGACCACTAAAATTACCTATCCCTATCGACGAAGTGTTTTGGATAAAAAATGTGGCTTTCGAGGTGCATGAGTCAACCATTACAGGTGCTAGCTTGGGCTTGGTTTGTGCATGACTTCATCAAGAGAGAGACTACTATTCTCCATTATGGAGGTGACAAGTACTCCTACAAAAACTAGAAGGAACTATGTAGACTTCATCCAAGGCTAAAGAAGTACTCCATCCAAGAGGACCCTACTCAGCCCTATGAAGGATATGGTGCATATTGTTGGTAATGTCCAATATGGCAATGTGGTAGGGTTTATTAACAGCAATAGAAATACCAATGCAAAGCCAAACATTTGTTATGTACTTCCTCTAACGTTCCACCTTGGTATGACCCCATTATGGGTTTCAAAGTTTATTATTTTGTTGATGATAACATTGTTTAGAAACTATTATTGTATTTATTATTTGAGAATATAGTTGATATTTCATACTTCGTGAATGGAAATCTAGTTTATCCCCACATATTCTCCTATTTTTTCATGGAGAAGGGCTACAATTTCTTCCAAAACTACCAGTCTGGGAATTGCATTTTTCGCGAATTCTCACAACAAAGCAAGTCTCAATATCAATGGAAATTCCAGAGAGCTATTATGAAGGTGTTTTTGAACACCGCTATGGCTCATGAGATGAATCTCACTCAAATGGGTTTTGAATTTTATTATTTTGTTAATGATAACAAAGTTTAGACACTGATATTCTATTTATTATTTGAGAAAGTAGTTGATATTTCATAATTCAGGAATGGCAATCTAGTCTATTTTCACATATTTCTCCTATTTTTCATGGAGAAAGGCTATAATTTATTCCAAAATAGCCAGTTTGGGAATTGTGTTTTTCCTAAATGCTCACAACAAAGCACGTCTCAATATCAATGGAAACTCCAGAGAGCTATTATGAAGGTGTTTTTGAACACCACTATGGCTCATGAGATGAATCTCACTCAAATGGATTTTGAAGTTTATTATTTTGTTGATGAGAACATAGTTTAGATAGGATATTCTATTTATTATTTGAGAATGTAGTTGATATTTCATACTTCATGAGTGGAAATCTAGTCTATTTTCACATATTTCTCCTATTTTTTCATGGAGAAAGGCTACAATTTCTTCCAAAACTACCATTTTAGAAATTGAAATTTTCCCAAATTATCTAATACGGTATTTTTGGACATATTTAATGACAACTATAAAATATTTTCTAATTCCATCCCTCTCTTTCTACCTTTGGGATTGGAATTGTAGGCAAGTGTTTGCATACAATTTTGATCCCAAGAATCGGTATGTTAGGTACACAACTAACATGGCCATATAATTCATGACATCACCCTTATTAGCAAAAAGCCATCCCAACTCTCCATAGACCCTTAGTAGGGAAAAAAAAAGGAGAACTACTAACATTTTTGTAGCAAGAAAATTTATGATAAAGGAACAAATGAACGGGTTACTTTTATTATCAAAGGTGCATCCCTATCAGGTTTATTTCCTATTACAAAAGTACTTGTCAAAACTAAATATAGTTCAAAGTAGAGGTAGCTACTCTTTTTGGGACTGGATGTGGAGCTCGGGGTCTTGGGCATGGGCTTGTCCTTTGGGGCCTTGGAGGCAGGTTTGGCAATGGGTGTGTGTCCCTCCTTTTTAATCATATCTTGTAAATCTTCAATTGCCATCTCCTACCCCTCTTTTTTTGGCCCTACACCTCTTTCTTAGGCATCCCCACATATTTGGAATTGATGTCAATAGCACCTTTCAAAGTGAGAACGAGGTGTGCTCTCAATAGAAGCATGATACTGACTTCATGCTTCATTATCTTGAAATATTGGCAGAACAAAAACTCCAAGTATGCTACTTGTTTCTGGTTTTCAATTGCCATGTGCTGATATGAGTTTTTGGTGAGGAGATTTTTGAGCTAGGTGATGGGGAGGAGGAGATGCTTGTGATAAATAGCTTTAATGAGCCACTATTTAATGGCATCATACTAGTAATCAGCTGCACTAAAAAAAAGCAAAAAATATCTTGGGGATATAAAATCGCATGCAAGCCCAAGAAGTTGCCATGTTGATGACTAGTCATTAACCACCTAAATTACATCAAGGATCTCAAGAGCATCCATCACTCCTCATCATCATTTATCTCTATGATCATACCGAGTTTGGTTGTCTTGACTCCCAACATTCCTCATTTTGCATACCTCCCTATGCTCGGGACTCCATGAGTAGTCATGGACAATAATTGAGCATAACTTTCTTTGTCTTGAAGCTTCCTTCAAGGCACTGAAGAATTCAACCTAGGTAAAGGACACACACATTGTAGCTACAGGGGTGCTCTTAGTGCCTTGGAGCTGAGAGTAGTACCTACTCTCCACTCCAAGACACACAACATCTTGTGAGATGCTATAAAGTGCTTCTCTTACAAAGGCTAGAACAATTTTCCATCAAGCCTACTTATCTTTCTCAGAACCCAAAGAGGGGCTACTGGTGCCTTGGCTCAATACTTGGAATGGTATGAGCCATGATGGTGGAAAAACCTTGGCTGGATAGGCTTGATGGAACCACGATGGTATAAGAGATGTCCAACATCTTTTGACCTTCCATTTCCCTTACCTTAGGCAAAGAGAAATGGATAGGCAAGGAAAGGCCTGGTGACCTTCAAGATAGGTGCCACTCTAGGATGGGTCTCCATCTCTTCATGGCGGTCTCCAAACATAGCACAAATACTGGAAGCCCCCCATTAAGACACCAATCTATTGTATTATCATCTCCATTTGGCAGCGTGAACATGCTTGCCACCTGTGCTTCATTGATCTTGATCTTCCTCGCTCAGACTTGGAAGGTCAATATGAATCAAGTAGGTGTAAGGAAGATCAAGAACAATGAAGCATAGGTGGCTACCATTGATTTGTTTTTGAATTATAGTTGTCTATGGCTAGGCTCGACCATTCCATTTTGGAATGGTAGCCTGATGGTGGGTCCATAGGAGAATTAGAAGAATGGCATGCCTATATGCTCTATTAGAGCTGGTTCTCTATCTCTTCATGGCACCAATTTTGTCCAGCATTTTTTGGAAGTCCCTCATTAAGACTGTTTTTCTTAGCTACCTATCCTGCAACTCCCCTAATAATGGCTATGGTAGGTGGAGTATTACAAGATGTACAGCCAAGGCAAACTGACTTGGGTAGCATAAACCAAAAGGGGAATCGGGGTCATAGTAGAAGATTCATCACAGGGGTGGAAGGGGGTAGGAGAGGGCTTTCTTGGGTGTGACAAATTGTTTCTCTTCCCTTAAGGCCTTTATATACTGGGTTGGATGATTTGCCTCTCTCCACTCTTTTCCTCTTCATATCTTATGTCAGTTCATGTGACTCTGAGTGCCTACAGTTGCTACAATTACACAACCCACCATTGGATTTTGCTATGGTCACATTGACCTGACTCTACATGGGGCAGGTTGTAGGGCAATAGGAGGATGATGTACTTTGTAGGCGGCAGGAGGAGAACATACTTTAATATCCAAAGATTTGTAAGGCAAGAGGTGAAATTTTTTGAAAGTGCATGGGGATAGCAAAATTTTCAACTAGCTTGCTTTCCCCACTTCAGTGATACACGTCAACCAAATTAGATATATCGACTACCCTCAATAAGTGCAATGTGTCTCAAATTGCTTCAAAATACAAATATGCCAAAGGGCATGCTATTGGGGTTGATGATGTATATTATGAGAAATGCAATGAGCTTCAGAGCCATATAGCAAGAAATTGCATGAAAAAGAATCATTACAAAATTGTAAATAGAGTTGGATTTATTACAAGATCTTTGCACATGCACAAATTGCACATTTTCAAATACTTCATTTTAGGGTGAATATAGATACCAATATTACCAGCTATCAATGTTGTAAGGCCACCATGCAATATTCCCACTAGCTTTGCTTCCATATTTTCAATTGATTTTGTTTCCACAAAACAAGAAAACATTATGGAGTGTGTCCTCGAATAGGTGTACATAATTTTAGCACAACATTGGAGGCCCCTTAGACTACATTTAAGGTTCTCAATCAAGCCTCTTGTCTCGGTATTTTGAGTTGAACATCAGGAGAGTTTTTGTGTTTAGCAAAAGTACCTTGACAACTTCCAAGGAATTGGAACAGAATTCAAGTCTACGGCAAGCTATGCAGCCTTAGAGATGCCCAACAGGCATCTAGCTCAAAAACCTAAAATAACGAAGGCCTACAACAATAAAGGATAGCTTCAATGCCTACACTCATGTGACTAGGTCAATTCCAATGGGAAATAACAAAGTTGTAAGTGGCAAAGGCTAGAATCTAAGCATCTAGGATAGACTATAACAACAAGAAATAGTGCAGCCTCAACTTGGATGCAATTAAGCAAGTGGACTGACAACAGGCACAATAGATCTGAAGGACATTCAAGAGTCTACAATACAAATCAACTCACAACAATGAATAACATAGGAATAGGAAACTTGCACAATGGGAATCCAACACAAGGGATGACCAAGCAAGAAGTGTCAACAAGCAAAGGCACAAAGACTTTTACAATAATGATAGAATCTTGATTAGATACAAAGCGCAAAATTAGCAACTAAGATAACACATAGTACCACATCAATGATGGATCATGCAAGCAATGCAACCTGCAGGAGCTTCCACTTCATTTTCATAGGGCAAATATGCAAGTCACTTAGCTTTAGATGCACAAAGTTTTGACTCTCTTAAAGATGTCATTTTTAATTTCTTTCTCCTTGTTCTACTGTGTGGTTTCATCAAGCAAAATCTTCTATGCTTTTAGCATGCAAGTCATCTTCTCTTCTAGAAAACATGTAGACTTGCATAGCACTACTATGATGGAGTCTGCAAGCATAGAAGACAACAACTTGCGCACTGAAGGAAGGCCATGCATAGCTAGGAGAGTAGTAGTTCAGGCAAGAGGAGGAGAACTGATTGTAGTAGCTCTTGAAGGAGACGAGGCATGAAAGTGAAGTCAGAGCTACGGACAAGCTACACATTGTTGCAACAAAATAATTGGATTGTGGCAACCATGGAGATGTGTGATGAAGGAAATGGAGCTAGATGATCGACAATATGAAGAAAAAGATGCTATTTCTTTTTATATCTTAACCCTAAGGTGAAAAAGTGGTCATGGAGAACCAAATGACCTTATCCTCATATGTATGATGTATTTTTCATTTGTATAGTGCCTTGCTTGAGCACTAATGGGAAACATATTTGCATAAAAGGTCATGGATGTTGTACTCGTGTGGCCACCTATTTTTGAGATGGGTTCCCTATCCTTGTGTATGTGCATAAAATGGATCTCCTCTAAGTTAAGAGTGTTAAGGCTAAGAATCCTTTGAGTCATGTAACCAAGCGTATGAGCATCATATTAAATCCATGACAACTTAGGATATTTTTCCATAATCATCTCACATGTAGTCTTATAATTAGATATGTTATCTATTATGAATGCATTCATATTATCACTACCACCAATCTTAGAACTTTCTCTTTCATACAATTTATATATAAAAAGTTATTTTTTTATTTTAGTGAAGTATCAATACTCTTTAAAAGCATTGCTCCCTTTGGAGTAATGCACATTATATTTATTAAGGGTATGGATTGCTTATTCGTCTACCCATCAAAAGCAAGAGTACATCCATATGTTGGAATAAAGTCAAGAATCTTTTGTTGAATGCATTCCGCCACTGTCTTTTTTACTTTGTTAAGATGGAACATTCTCATTTTATTATAATTTGGCAAGACAAAACTTGGTCTTGCACATGCCTTTAATACATTACGGAACATCTTGTCTCTCATGACATTAAATGCAATCCCATCCTTTACAGACACTTCCATCCACCTCAATTTTTCTTCAACCACTTTTTGTCTTTGCAAACCATCCTCCATGGATGTTTGTCCTACCTTTCTCCTCTTTTCACCTGATCCTCATTTGAGGCATATTGCACCACCTATGATCCACTTGCCATGGTCTGCATCCTTCACTACATTTCCCTCATTTGAAGGCTCTCCCATGTCCTCATTTTCATCAACCTCAGTGCTTGCATTCACATTTCCAATGCTTCTTATTAAAGTAGGTGCCTCCTCTCACTTTAAATTTTCTAAGTATGACTTGCATAAGCGAATTACATCGGATGGAGGCCATGTACAAGATCGACAGCCATGTCAAACCTAAGAATTTTGTTTAATGAAAGTAGACTTGGCATTAAACTTATGCCCACAAGATTTACACTATACAAACAAGATTGAAGCATGCACTTTTTGTATTTTCATCACACATGACCAAATTTTACTGTGCACCATACATATGAAGTAGCAAATAAAAACATTAACAAAAAACATAAGTTCCAAAGGCAACAATACAAATTATTATTCTTTAATTCATTGACTATTCAAAAAGCATACATATTTAAACACACATGTAAGAATGAAATTTGATAAAAGATTGTATATCCAATTTGAAGAAAACATGTATTCTTTCAAGAGAGTACATATTTATTCTTTGAATAAGAACTTTAATTAAGAGTGCAAATAGCTATGCATTCATTCACATTCAATTTAAAGAATGAGTGGAAGAATATAACCTCAAAAAATACAAAGATGCAAATTGTTAAACATTCATTCATGTACTATTGATAGAATAGAGAATATTCATTCAAAAGTAAGTGTAAGAATGTTAATATTTCAAAGTTTATTCAAATAACATTAAAAAAAAACATATATATTATTTCAATAGTAAGTGTAAGAACGCTAATTAAGCATGAAGATTTTAAATAGTTATGCATTCATTCACATCCAATTGAAAGAATAAATATATTCCCTCAAAAGTAAGTGTGAGAATGCACACTGTGAAACATTCATTTACACATACTATTGAAAGGGGAAAAATAATCCATTCAAAAGTAAGTGTATGAATGCAATAATCAAAACTTCATCCACGTAAAATTGAAAGAACTTACACATATGTTCTTTCAATAGTAAGTGCAAGAACTCCAATTTTATAAACATGCAACACATTCATTCACATAATATTGAAAGAATAAAACTCTCTCTCAGTAATAAGTGTAAGAATGCCAATCTAGATTTTAAAAAATACATAAAAAACTCATTATAAATCACCAAATTAAATATGAACATTATAAAATAATATAAATATAGAAAGAAAATTCAAAAATATAAACACAGAAGTTTTAGGCTCAAAAAATGATATCCTAAGTACTCTATCAAACTACAAAAAACACAATTTGCATAGGCTGTCTTAGAGATCTTTAGAACTCAAAGCTGAGATCATAAGAACTCTACTAAATTAAGCATTATGCACATAAGATATCTCTAAAGAGACTCATAGAGCTTACACAAACTAAACACAAACACAAGAACCAAAATCACAATTCACACAAGACATCTAAGAGTCTCAAAAAGAGACCTTATTGAACATCTAGAAGGTCTTTGAAATCCTTCCCACAAATGAAGCGAGACATTTCTCCCATCTAGACCAATGAGAAGTGCTAAGTGGTTTGCCATGATCATTAAGTATAGTATTGGATATGATAGGCTACTAGCTACCAATCTTTGTGTGAGGCAAAGGGGAACTCTTTGAAGACTTCTTTTGAAGTTGGCCCAAGCTTTCCCGATAGTAACCATAAAAGAGGAGGGAACCCTAATACGGGTTGACATAAGGTCCACCTAGTGCTATCTGTCCAATCCCCACATATAGAAGGGAGAACATCTAATACAAGTTGATATAAGGGCCACCTAGTGCTATCCATCCAATCCCCACATATAGAAGGAGAACAAGAAAACTCCTTCCAAAGTTCCTATCCAAGCAAAAGTCCCCTAGTCACCAACTTGCATAATAAGGTCTATCTCTACAAGTCTTGATCTATGAAATTGAGGCTCCCTTCCCATCTGGGGAGGACAAGGTCTCTCAAACCACTTTGGATTTGGTGTTTACAGAACCATCTAGTCCACTCCATAGAAAATTCCTTAATGGCCTTAAATTGAGATGAGCGATGCAATCTCTACAATAGCACCAACAAGAGCAAGCAAACCATGTCATAGCGAGCACTACCTAGTTGACCATAAGCACCATACAAGTAAGGTTCAATTTGGTTGAACTCCAAAAAAGGAGTTTCTTGAATTTGTCTTGTTTTAGCCCTACAAATCATTTGTCTTGAATTTTTGAAATCACGAATTCAAAATTTTATACTTAGGATGACACGTATATGCAAATATTAATTGGAATAATCCACTGACTTTTAGATTAGTGAAGAGGACACTCTACTTTGAGAGGCTGATTTTGGTTTTACTTGGACTCATAGGGGTGTTTCTATGAGATACTTGGGTTGCCAGGTCGGCTGTGGGCATCTCTCCCTAGTAGAAAATTGCTCCTCTATTGAATTATATCAAGAAGAAACTCCTTTTTGGAGTTCAACCAAATTGAACCTTACTTGTACGATGGTTGTGGTCATCTAGGTAGTGCTCACTATAACATGGTTTGCTTGCTCTTGTTGGTGCTATGGTAGAGATTACATCACTCATCTCAATTTAAGGCCATTAAGGAATTTCCTATGGAGTGGACTAGATGGTTTTGCAGACACCAAAGCCAAAGTGGTTTGAGAGACCTTGATCCTCCCCACATGGGAAGGGAGCCTCAATTTCATAGATCAAGACTTGTAGAGCAAGGCCTTATTATGTAGTGTGGTGACTAGGGGGCTTTTGCTTGGATAGGAACTTTGGAAGGAATTTCCTTTTCTCATTCTATATGTGGGGATTGGATGGATAACACTAGGTGGACCTTATGTCAACCCATATTAGGGTTCCCTCCTCTTTTATGGCTACTATTGGGAAAGCTTGGGACAACTTTAGAAGAAGTATTTAGAGAGTTCCCATTTGCCTCATGCAAAGATTGGTAGGTAGTAGACTATCATGTCCAATACTATACTTGATGATCATGGTAGACCACCTAGCATGTGGCCTTTACAAGGTCAAGTATCCCACTTCAAGTCATAGGGATTTGATGTTTAGATGGGGATAACTTGGTCTTTCATGTTCATTTTGGATAGAATCATGATATCAGTGTGCATGTTGCATTCAACTTAATATTGATGTAGGTCATATAGAGTAGTGTAAGTCTTGGCTTCAAGAATGTATCTAGACCCTAATCTTGGTCACATTCCCTTGGGTGCATGGAGATTTGTCTCTATGGAGATGTCCCCGTAACATATTTGTAGTGTGACCCTAGGGAGTGGGAGTGGATTGATATAGAACATTGAGAGAGAGACTCCCCTGCTTTTCCTACACCGTTTGTAATGCTAGGAAGTTTTAGCTCAGCCTTAGAGGGTGGAAACAGTAGCACTCCTCTTTGGCATAATTTTAAGAATGTTGCTGACTCGCAAAAATATTTTCTGAAGAGACTCTCGAAATCCCTTAGGAATAGAAAATTTACCATTACAAAAATTTTGGACTAAAAAAGGGGCCCTTTGGAGAATTACTAAAATATTAGAGGCTTGGATAAGGGAATATGGTATCCATGAAGGAGATTATGCCATGTGGACTTTTCTGTAACAGAGGCTCCCTAAATCTAGGGGAAATTTTAGATTTTTTCCAAAATACCCCAAAAAATGTCATTGGTGGTTCACAAAAAGAAATTATCTTTGTCAAGCCTACCCTAACCATGTTAGGCCTCCTTGTTTTCCTCCCATGGCAAACTATCCCCTAGCTAAAACTATGCTCACGTTTTCCATTTAGTTCAACAATTTGGCCCAAACTTTGACTTCCTGACCAGCTCTCCCCCTATTCTTTCTCCTCTAAAGCATTTCAAACATTCATTCTCACCACTTTCTAGTAGTTGGTTTCAAAATATCTTCTCTCCACTCTTGCTTAGTCATTCTCTCTCCTCTTTGCTCATGTTTTTCCTCCACATTCGAAAATCTCTCAGAGAAACTTCTGTCAAAGCTTTGTCCATCCCTCTTCTCTTCCATTCATTCTCTACTTATTTCACTGTCTTAGAAACCAAAGTTGCGACCTAAATCTACTTGGAAGGAATGAGAAAAACGAGTGTTCTCTCATTTTCAGTTCTTTCCTCACCTTTTTGGAGTATAGAGAGTCACCTCTTAAAGTTGCGACCTAAATCTTCTTGGAAGGAGTGAGTGGAACTGCTATGTTGTTTTCTATTTGAGGGATGAGTGAGGGAGAGAGACATAAAATAGTCATTTTTTTCTTCAGTAGTATAGGAGGGATAGATATAGGAAGGGAAAGAGAGAGAGAGAGAGAGAGAGAGAGAGAGAGAGAGAGAGAGAGAGAGAGAGAGAGAGAGAGAGAGATTATATTTGAAACTACTGTGTTTTTTAATTTCTTTGAGGGGATGAGTGAGGGATGTTAGAATCCAAGAGCATGTGCCTAGCGTGCCCCCCGCCAAGACCGCTAGCACCTCACGGAAGTGCACAACCTTCATGGCCACTACGGAGGCTCTGGCATGTGTGTATGGCAGGTCCCCACCCCTGCCATAAGGCACCCTTGCCTAGCCAGCCCTCCAACCTCCACAAAAGGCAAGCTTGGGGGAATTGAAGATAGGAGGGGCAACTTGGACTATTTATGTCCCTTCATCTTCCACACACCTTTGTATGTGGGATAATTCAACCCTTTCTCCTTCTTCTTATCCCCTTTGTCCATGAGAGATTTGCACCTCCAACACCCCCCTCCAATCGATCATGGAGAGAGGTGGCCGGGGATCAGACCCGGGCTCTGATACCATGTTAGAATCCAAGAGCATGTGCCTAGCGTGCCCCCCGCCAAGACCGCTAGCACCTCACGGAAGTGCACAACCTTCATGGCCACTACGGAGGCTCTGGCATGTGTGTATGGCAGGTCCCCACCCCTGCCATAAGGCACCCTTGCCTAGCCAGCCCTCCAACCTCCACAAAAGGCAAGCTTGGGGGAATTGAAGATAGGAGGGGTAACTTGGACTATTTATGTCCCTTCATCTTCCACACACCTTTGTATGTGGGATAATTCAACCCTTTCTCCTTCTTCTTATCCCCTTTGTCCATGAGAGATTTGCACCTCCAACAAGGGAGAGAGATAGAAAATAGTCATTTTCTTATTTGCTAGTATAGGAGGGGTAGATAGAGAGGAAGGGAAAAGAGAGACAAAGATTATATTTCAAACTCCCATGTTTTCTTTTGTTGAGGGGATGATTGAGGGAGAGAGATAGAGATTCTATTTCAAACTGCTAGGTCTTAGAAGTATTTGAGAAAGAAGGAAGAAAAAGAAAAGAGTTTGAGGGAGAGAGAGAATGATATGATATTGATAATGTTTTCTTTGTTTGTGGAGAAATAGAGCCGGAAGAGAGCATATCGTAACTAAGTATTTCAAAAAAAATTGATGTTTGTTTATGTGAGGGGTACCTTGGACTGAGAGAGAGAAGTATTCTATGTTTTTTGTAATAATATTTTGCTTGTTTTTGTGAGAGGTTTAGTTAAAGGAGAGAGAGAGAGAGAGAGAGAGAGAGAGAGAGTTGCAAAGAAAGATAAAGAGAGGGATAGAGAAATAGTAAATAGAAGACATAAATTTGGAGAGTCTTTGGAAGTAGAAAGAGCTAATTTTAATCATATGGTACAGGGGCAAAAACTATGGAAGTAGAAAATGATAGATACAGAAGTAGTTTATAGTCTGTTGTATTGAAGAATGTTAAGGATGAGCATGGGGAATGGATTCCTCAGCTCTACAGGAAATATTCTGTGGGGGTTAAAGGTCACTATGCCTTTACCCTGGTTATGTACAATACTCAAACACATATATAAATGAATGAAAAAGAAGATTAGGGTGGTTTTGCACCAACCAAAACTTGTGGCTCTCTGTCTCTCTCTGTCTCTCTGTCTCTGTCTCTGTCTCTCTCCTTCTTCCATTCTTGCTTCCGTTGAGAGCACTCTCAACAGGTATCAGAGCCCGTGTGATCTAGCTGAGTGTGCGTGAATGCTTGAAGCTCAGCAGCTCTGTGGGAGGAAGGAGAAGCTCTGTCGGAAGCTTTGTGGGTGAATTTACTTACATCTGAGTATGTAGAGACCTTGGAGGAACCTTTGGAAAAGTTACTTTGGTTTTGCGAAGTGGTTTTGAGAGCCTGTTAAGTGTTTTCAAAGAAAAAGTCGTTTTTTGAGCTTTTCCCTGTTCCATTCGATGATAGAGACTCCGTATTGACTTGTAGAGGCAACTATTGCTTGCTTTTAGTGTCCACTTCACTTCAAGAGCTTGGAAACACCTTCATTCTTGAATCTGGGATCATTTCATTGGATTTCTGACTCACTGTGTCAGTTTCTGCGTTTTTTGCCTGGGTGTTGGAACTCAAGTTTGGAGCAACCATTTGCAGATCTGTCAGTTCTAGTGGACTCAGGAGGTCCTAAAACTTCCATGTTGCTCATCATTCGCACTCTGGTGAAGTTTACAAACAGCTCTGTTTTCAAATGTGTTGGACCCAATGATTGAGACCACAGTTTCCAAAACCGTTTGTCCCATTGCGTTCCGGACGCCCAAAAACCCCTACCTATTAGTTCTTGTGCAATTCGGTGGAGGATTTTTAGAGTTATAGATCTTTGTGTATTCGATTTTGTCTCTCTGTTATGCATTTTTCATTCTAAGGTTTTGAAACCTTAGATTTATGCCACATGGCAGTGCATAAGTGTTTACTCCCATTTCTCACTCATCAGTTGGGATTTTGGAGTTCTGGCAGAAGAGAGATATTTGCAGATTTTCTTTTTCTGATTCCGATCATGCAATGGCACCCATGTTTTGAGGCATCTCAGGTTCTATTTTTAGTAGCGGTCATTACCGTAGGACTATGATTTCTTGAGCATACCTTATGCAGATCACTTTGATTGTAGTTTGAGCAGTGTGCGCTCATTCGTGGTGTGCATTGGGTTGCAGTGGATGATTTATAGGCCATTTGGATGCATTATAGTCCTTATTGGATGCGCTGATAGGCCTAAATTGCCTTGTGGGATGCTATTTTTCATGGACGCTTTGCACATGGATGCTATTTTATGCTGAGGGATAGCTTTGACACATTGCAGGTGATGCAATGATAGTGCTATGCTCTCTTGGATGAGATATTATTGATGCATATGCCAGTGGACGGTGTTTATGCTTGAGTCATTTGGCACTTATTGGCATTTTGGATTGCCATTGCAGTTGGCGTTTTCTTTTGGGCCAGATTTGCTCATATGGATGCATAGTATATGCACATGAGTCAGATACATCTTTTAATGCTTTGAGCTTTGAGTTTTGGTGATATTTCACTCTATTGTGGCATACACATTTGGGTGCACCTAGTATTTGGTGTGATTCTCTCTTGCAGGCACTAGCATTTGGGATTTTGTTTCATTTGCATCATGGCATCCTCTTCCACGTCTGAAAAGGAGTTTTTCAGCATTAAAAAGTTTGATGGGACAAACTTTTCTTTGTGGAAAGAACAAATAAGGATGTGCTTATTCAAAAGAAGCAGATTAAACCCTTGGCAGGGATTGAAGCTAAGCCTGCAAATATGTTTGAGGATGATTAGAATGAGTTGGATGCATTAGCAAAGTCTACTATTAGACTTCATCTTGGAGAGTCAGTTTATTTCACAGTAGTAAATGAGCAGACTACGAAAGATTTGTGGAAGAAACTGTGTGCCACTTATGAGAAGGAAATTGCCTCTAATAAAGTTTACCTCATGAAGAGGTTGTTTGAGCTGCAAATGAAGGAAGGGGTCTATATTGCTTCTCACTTGAATGAATTCAATATTATTCTCAGCCAGCTTCAGGCTCAGAAGATGAATTTTGATGGGGAGACTAAGGCAATATTTCTCTTATGTTCATTGCCATCCTCATGGGATACCTTCCGTACAGCTGTCAGTAACTCTGCACCTGGTGGAGTACTGAAATTTGATGATGTTGTGGGTAGCTTGTTGGCCGAGGAGATTAGATGGAAGTCTATGGATGGCAACAAGCAGGATGCAACCTTAAATGTGCAAAGGGGTAGATCACAGTTCAGGGGGAAGTCCCAAGAAACAGGGAAGTCTCGTAGCAAATCCAGGGCACAGAACATTGAGTGTTACCATTGTGGCAAGAAGGGCCATATGAAAAAGGATTGCTACTAGCTGAAAAGAGAGCAAAAGGATAAGAAAAAGAATGTAAATTAGGGTGCAAATCAAAAGGAAGAGAGTCCAAGGGAGGACAAAGGAAAAGTGAAGATCGAGGAGATCAATGGAGTCACACATGATAGTGACAATGACGTTCTCTTCATGTCTAGTTATCTGCAGAGTTGCTTACCACTTCAGATGATGCATATTCCCAGGATTGGATTTTGGATTCTGGTGTTTCATTCCATGTTACTCCCCATAGGGAATGGTTCTCCACTTATGACAGTGGAAAGACAGGTTGTGTGCATCTTGGAAATGACTATGCAATGACATAGTGGGAGTAGGTGACATAAAGTTTTTTTTTGCAAATGGGTCTGCATTTGTTTTGAAACATGTGAGACATGTGCCTAAACTGACCAAGAGTCTTATTTCAGTGGGTCAGCTAGATGATGCTGGTTTTCACACCACTTTTGGCTTTCAGAGTTGGAAAATTCAGAAGGGCTCTATGCTTTTGGCCAGGGGTGCCAAGTGTGGGACTTTGTATCCCTTACATGTATCAGGGGTATTTGATCATGTTGTTGCAATAACCGAGCAGCCAAGCACTTCTTTGTGGCATTGCAGGTTGGGGCACATGAGCCAGAATGGAATGAAACTCTTATGCCGTTTGGGTTATGTACCGCATTTGAGTTTCTCTGATTTTGAATTTTGTGAGCATTGTCTCTATGGGAAGCAGACTAAATCAGCCCATAAAAGAAGGGGAAAGAGAGAGTTTGAAATGCTTGATTTGGTGCATTCAGACGTATGTGGTCCCATGCCTACACGATCATTAGGTGGGGCTGAATACTATGTGACATTCATTGATGATGCAACTAGGAAAGTGTGGGCTTATGATATAGCTTGGAAGAGTGATGTGTTCTAGGTATTTCAGAAATGACTGGCCTTGGTTGAGAATCAGTCAGGTAGAACGCTTAAATGCCTACGGACTGACAATGGTGGAGAGTATCTCTCTCATGACTTTCAGCATTTCTGTGATACACGTGGGATTAAGAGGGAGCTCACATCCCCTCATACTCCAGAGCAAAATCCAGTTGCAGAAAAGATGAACCGTACCATTCAAGAAAGGTTGCAATGCATGCTTTCCAATGCAAGTCTTTCTGGTGGTTTTTGGGCTGAGGCAATGAAGACTGCAGTGCATGTGATCAATAGATCACCTAGTAAGAGTTTGGATGGTGGTATTCTTGAAGAGGCATGGAGTGGCAAGAAGCCCTCTTACTCTCATTTGTGTATATTTGGGTGTGAGGCATATGCACATGTGCCAAAAGAGCTTCGAAAGAAGCTAGATCCTAAGTCTAGGAAATGCATCTTTCTGGGTTATGGTGAAAGTGGAGATATGGGCTATCATCTCTGGGATCTAGAAGCAAAGAAGATCATACGCAGCCATGATGTGGTCTTCAATGAGAAGAAGATGCATAAGGCACCCATGACAGATGTGGAAATGAGGAGAATCACTTTCCAGGATGTGATTTCACCTACATATGTTGATAGACAGCAAGCTGTCCATGCACCAAATGTGCAAGAAATGGTACCACCAAGTACTCCTACAGGTATGCAATCAAGGGTAGATGATGGATCATCTATTGGTGGAAATGATGAGCCAAATGTGGCTGATATGTAGGTGGGACAGCAAGCTAAAATGCCCTTGAGAAGATCTTCTAGAGTGTCTAGACCGCCTGATAGGTTTGTTCCAGGGGTAGACTATGTGATGCTTACTGATTGCGGGGAGCCTTCTTATACAGAGAGGCTATGATGCACGAGGATCAATGCAAGTGGGAGTATGCTATGCAATCAGAGATGAGTTCACTTATGAAGAATAAGACTTGGGACTTGGTTTCTTTGCCACATGGAAAGAAAGAATTGCCATGTAAATGGGTCTACAAAATGAAGGTCACAGGTGATGATGTGCCTAGGTACAAGGCCCATTTGGTCGCTAAAGGATTCAAGCAAGAGAAGGGTGTGGACTTTGATGAGATATTCTCTCCAGTTGTGAAGATGACCACACTTTGATGCATGCTTGGACTAGTGGCAGTAGAGGATATGGAGCTTATGCAAATGGATGTCAAGACAGCTTTCTTGCATGGGGATTTGCATGAGGAAATTTACATGGTGCAGCCGGAAGGCTTTGAAGAAAAGGGCAAAGAGCATTTAGTTTGCAAGCTGAAGAAGAGTCTCTATGGTCTTAAGCAAGCGCCTAGAGAATGGTATCAGAAGTTTGATGCTTTCATTCGGTCCCAGGGTTTTAGAAGGAGTGAAATTGATGACTGCCTCTACACTAAAAGGGCTAAGGATAATAGCCTGATAATCTTGGCACTATATGTGGATGATATGCTATTGGCTAGCAAGAATACTTATGAGCTAGATGCATTAAAGGCCAAGTTGCATGAGGCCTTTGATATGAAGGATTTGGGATTTGCAGGTCATATTCTTGGTATGCGCATCACGCATGATCGGAGTAGGAAACTCCTTTGGCTTTCATAAAAAGAGTATGTTACAAAAGTATTGCAGCGTTTCAATATGGAGGGGGGGAAGGCAGTGAGTACTCCATTGCCTCCATATGTGAAACTGAGTCATACAGATAGTCCGAAATTAGATGAAGAGAGGGTCATGATGGCCAAGGTTCCTTATGCATCAGCAGTTGGGAGTCTTATGTATGCTATGATAGCTACTAGACCAGACATTGCATTTGCAGTGGGAGTTGTTAGCCGGTATATGGCTAATCCAAGAAAGAGGCATTGGGAGACAGTTAAGTGCATCATGAGGTACATGAAGGGTACCAAGGAGATGTGCATCTGCTTTGGTAAAGGAGACATGCGTGTACTTGGGTACACAGATTCAGACTTTGCAGGCATGTGGATAGTAGGAGATCCACTTCTGGTTATGTGTTCACCTTTGCAGGTGGTGCAGTGTCGTGGATGTCTCATGCACAGAAGTGCATTGCTTTGTCTACCACAGAGGCTGAGTATGTTGTAGCCACAAAGGGTTGCAAGGAGGCTATATGGCTTGATCGGCTAGTGGGAGATTTGGGGATTCATACAGGTGTACCGACATTGCATAGTGATTCCATGAGTGCTATTCAGCTAGCACGGAATCCGGTCTTTCATGCAAAGACCAAACACATTGAGGTCAGGTACCATTTCATTAGGGAGGTACTTGAGGACAAGCGCATAGAGCTTGTCAAGGTTCATACAGATGATAACCCTACAGATATGTTGATGAAGAGTCTACCTAGTCAGCGGTTTGAGTATTGTCATGTATTGATGGGCATTGGATAGTATACTCACTGGTTGTTCTTCCTTAAAGGCACATTGTCCTTTAAGTGGGAGGTTGTGGGGGTTAAAGGTCACTGTGCCTTTACCCCAGTTATGTACAATACTCAAAAACATATATAAATGAATGAAAAAGAAGATTAGGGTGGTTCTGCACCCACCAAAACTTGTGGCTCTCTGTCTCTCTGTCTCTGTCTCTCTGTCTCTCTCCTTCTTCGGTTCTTGCTTCTGTTGAGAGCACTCTCATATTCTTGGAATCAAAATGCAACCCACTAATCATGGGTGCTATAAAGTGGGTCGGAAGGATGCAATGGACATCTCCAAACATTGGAAGGGAAGGATCTTATATTTTGAAATTTCTCCTGGCAGTAACATAGTGACACAAGTATATAGTCAGCATGTCTTTACCCATGCAAACATATATGTGCATCTGAATGAAGGACTTCCATATCGTAGGCCCAATTGTAAGTTTTTCAAAGTGTACTAGTACTTCATTTGCTTTTTAGAGTATTTGCATTTATTTGGGAATGTTCACACTACTGTCTTATGCCTTGTGTTTGTTTTACAGACTTATATCCATCTACTTACAAAGAGTGGGAGACTGCAGCATGCGGAACTAGGGTGTTGCATGTCCTCCATGTTGAGATCAGGAGTCTTCAGTATGAAGGTCGCACACCATCAGAATTAAAAAAGGACGAGATCTTCTTCTAGGACTCAATTTTCATTGTGCCAGATGAAGAAGGATAGTATGGTAGATTAGAATCTCTTCCCTTGCCCTCTTTTGATAGTCTAGAATGGCCACTTCGAAGCATGGAGATAAGTGAATCATATAGAAATAGAATGTTTAATGATGTGAGAAATGCTATGAAGCCAACTACTAGTAGAAGAAATGCTAGGTTGAGTTGGTTTCTTCCATTTCCATGCTTTGTTGATTTCTTTGCAAGTTGTAGGCAATTAAGGAAAACAAAGATTACTTACGCTTGCAAGAGCTTAGAAATGGACTGGCTATCTGAGCTATTTGAAAATGGATGGACAACAAGAACATGTCATGCCGAAGATTTAGTAAAATGTAGATTGAACACTTCAGATGTGACATTTTGGTGAGCAAATCTTACAATTCTTGTTTGTATAAAAAATGATCAGGATACTATGTATTAATAGATCCCAAAATTTGCAAGTATTTCATTAGAAGGAAAAATCTCTGCATGACTTTCACACATAGAAGGTTTAGATGGAAGAACCTTTAATGGGAAGCAATGGATGATGATCTAAGCGATGGGACTCACTGTCCTATTGTCGAGGTATCAATTTATTAGCAAGGACATCCTGATCTAATGTTGGAATTGGAAGAGGAGTGGACCATGCGATTTATCAGGGAAGAATTGCAGTTGGCAATAGCAAGCTCTCCCCAAGACTATTATTTTAGACTTGATAATCACAAAGTTAGATATAGGGATGAGACAAGTATCCTTAGTAAGAATTGTTGCCCCCCCCATACTCTAGAGATAGTAGAGACATGATGGCAAGTATTTCATATGATATCCTGGATCCTTAGTGCTTCAACAATGCACTTGGCGATGAGGCATTGTTACATGTATGAACATAAATCATTATAATACAAAGTGTTGTTTCATTTATTGTTAAGATTTTTTTAATTGAGTATGCACCTCAAGATTGATGGCTCTCTATGGTCTATGAATGATAAAGTGATAAATATTTGTAATTTTAAATTGAAGTAACAATTTGTATATCTGTATTATGCAAGACAGAGAGTGTGTGATCTTGAGATAGATAGCAAATAGAGTGTGCAAGAGAGATTGTGTGAGAGAGAGAGATAGAGAGAGAGAAGTTGAGAGTACAATAAGCAACATAAATAATGCACCTAGCCATGAGACAGAGTTAGATGTATGAATAGAGAGAGAGAGAGAGAGAGAGAGAAGTCAGGGATACAAAGGGCCTCTTAGAGATAGAGGGAGGGGGAGGGATACAAAGGGAGACATAGAGAGTTAATATTGCATTTATTCATTTGCACCTCTAAGTTGAGAAAGAGAAAAATATGAAAGTTAATTAAGGTCTATAAGAGACTAAGAGATTGAAAAAAAAAACCCCAGATACAATTGATCCAAAGGGTGGATCCGCTAGCAAAATACAAAAAGTGTATACATGAAATCAATGTCTATGACAATGGAGATGGGGACAGAAAGAGAGAGATGGAAAGTGGGATAGAGAGAGAGAGAGATAGAGAATGGGAAGAGAGAGAGAGTTAAGATTGCATTTATTCATTTGCACCTCTAAGTTGAGAAAGAGAAAAATAAGAAAGTTAATTAAGGTCTTTGAGAGACTATGAGATTGAAAAAAAACCCATATACAACTGATCCAAAGGGTGGAGCCGCTAACAAAATACAAAAAGTGTATACGTAAAATCAATGTCCATGACATAGATAGCTAAGGGCAACATGGCAACAAGATGATCATTGGGTGTCAGAGAGAGAGAGAGAGAGAGAGAGAGAGAGAGAGAGAGAGCAAATAGGGACACAAAGGAAGGAAAAGAGATAGAGAGACAGAGAGAGAGCAAGGAGAGAGAGAGAGAGAGAGAGAGAGAGAGAGAGAGAGAGAGAGAGAGAGAGAGAGAGAGAGCAATGAGGGACACAAAGGAAGGGAAAGAAAGAAAGATATATTAACATCCTCAAAAGACCTTGTGGGTCTATGAGAGAGAGAGAGAGGGAGAGAGGGAGAGAGAAGAGGGAGATAACTGGGGGGAGAGAGAGAGAGAGAGAGAGAGAGAGAGAGAGAGAGAGAGAGTTTCCAAAGAGAAAAAAATAAATATAAAAATATTGTAATTAAGAGCATTTTTAAGGGCAATGTCCATTTATAAAGTACACTTCTAAGGTCATTTCCACATTTTCAGTTTTCCACTTTTGAGTAACCTTGTATTCCACAGCCTCCTCTTTCGTCTTCTCGATCATCCTCCTACACTCATGGCTTCCCCTAGAGAGGCTTTTGACTAGTGGATTTCATCCACTAATTCCCATGCCTCTGCAGATTAGGTTTATCCTATCTTCTGCAAAGCATTCCATCTTGAGTCACACTTGAGAGCTCTCCTTCTTGCTGATAACCCCTCTCTTCAATTTTTTGATAGACTTATCCATGGGCAATCTGTCGTGATTGCTAACTCCCTCACCAATGGGTTTCATTGGATATTTTGAGCTTTTTTGACTACTAGAGTGCTAACTTCAAGAAGACACTGGGTAGGGCCATGGATAATGTCCCTCTCTCTCTCCATGACATCAGGGATGATTCATCTTCCCTAATTCATTTGATTGAGAGAGATGCAGCCCTTACCGTTCTCCTTGCGACTAGCATGTTTGATGAGGATGTTGGTGAGCAGCCCAAGGGTCGTGCATCCACAAGTGGTGGAGGAGATGACCTAAACCTAGTCTTGGAGCTTCAAGAGCATACTATTAACCTAGCTAAGGAGTAAGTTGAAAGCGAGGTCATCTTATCTTCATATCCGACTTGTGCATATCCATCCTCTACCTATAATCCAGATGAGGCAGCAAGCAAGCCACACCTTGCTTCGGTTGATTCAATCAGGATTGAGGGAGAGGAATACCTTACCCTATTGGAAGTGATGGAAGAAACCAGTCTCCGAGAGGATGAGGTGCTCTGTCGGCTCTCAAATGACACTTTTGATGATGTCATTGACTTTGATGCTCTAGTGAATCTAGCAATCAATGAGATTGCATGCTTTGATGACTCCATCCTCACTGACAATCCAACTAACACAGAAGGCAATCAAGGATACTGCACTAGAGTATGACATGTCGGATGAGCAGTTCATGAATTTGAAGAGGGAATTGTTTGGGGACAGAGATGAAGAACTTGGTAGGCAGAGTACAAGGTGGAGCATACAAAATCCCTAAGTGCCCTTGGGCTTCCTAATACGTACAATAAATTGCATGTCTGCAGCTGTCACCGTGACCCTTTTCCTATAGATGGCAGCCAACTGGGTGTCATCCATGAGGTCTACTAGGTAGGCCTCAAATGCATGCTATAGTGCAAGCAAGGAGTCTCTAAAAATATGCCAGGGAGCCTCCGCAAGTCTGCACCTGTAAAATTAGGACATTGCGCTAAGGTTGAGGTCCTGCATGACCTCGCATACCAACCTTGCAAAGCTGGCCATCGGGATCAATAGATCAATGGACTTATGAAACTTTCTGATCTCCCATAGTGCCACTGTCCCTGGCTTGAATCTATACCACCTCACGGGAGGAGGGCCTCCTTGCCCTTGATGTGGAGGGCCTCTTCTTGGATGTTGAGGACCTCTTTGACCTACACTTGGAGCTCGGGCACCTCTCCCCCGTTGGCCTGGACCCTGATTGTCTGTTCTTCTCTTGGTCCTCTGCTCTGTCCTTTGTTGTTCCTCTTCCACATGTTCCTCCTCTGTGCTCTCTAAGTCATCCGTCTCTATCAAAGGATCTTCTTGTGCCTTCCTCTATCCCTCTTGCTCCCTGTCTGGCTTCTGAATTGGCAGTTTCTCCCTTTGACGGGGATCATCGAGGGGACAGGGGGGGCTATCACTCTTTGTCTCTGAGACTGGAGGTGGGTCTGCTGGCTGTGCCAGTCTCCATGGTGCCTTGATCTTAGACCTGGCCATGGGGGATGGAGAGAGTGTGCAAGAGAAAGGGTGAGGGTACAAGAGATAGGGTGGAAATCTCAAGGGCAAGTGGGAGGTGGTGTGGGAGTGGAGAGCTCTTTAAACAGTGAAATGAAAATGAGGGCACATTCTCTTATATAGGGACAAAAACCCTAATTTTAAAAAAATACTTGTTTCAATAAAAACCCTTAAAAAAGTAAAATTAGTGCAACCTTGAGCTAAATACTTATAATTAACATCCCATAACACAAAATTTCTCATTTATACTGCAACTCATGTCCATTATATGTTGGCTTTACTGCAAAATTATAAATAAATTCTAAAAGTTATGCATGGGCATCCACATTGGAAGAGTCTACACCATCATTTTCATCTGTCTCCACCCATATGTGCCCTTGTCTATGATAGGTTGCACGCCAACTTGCATGATTATGTCTTGCATTCGATGAGTTGTATATTCTCCTTCGACGTTCCGTGTTAACATCTTGCACTGCATGGGACACTAAGGACATTTTGAATGCTAGTGTTGTAGCTGCTCTTATTTCGATACACCTGTACCACCATTGAACTGACTTAGTTCTACCACCCCCGTGTTGGGTCACTCTATTATATGCACAACGTGCTTGCCAATGTGATCTTTCCATGCCCTGAGTAGACCACACTCCGCCGATGCTTCCATAATTCCATGCCATGTACATATAATATGTGCTGTCAAATAGAAAAACAAATCAGTAAATATAGGGCCATTCAAAATGCACATCTTAATGTCCAAGTTAGAGATTACCATGTACTGTGTGAAATGATTCTTTCCCCAAGCTATCTCTATATTCCGGCTAAAGTCATTCACAGCATTGATGAAACATTGTGCATCATCTTCTTTGAATATTTTCTTTTGTAGTAAAGGTACTAAGCTATCAAGAGCTAACCACACTCACGCCTTTTCCAATCTTTTTTGTCCCTTCCCCCCTTGTTCACAACAAGCATTGTCTAAATTTCTCCATAGATCAAACTCATTAGCACGTTTGAGCTTGTCATTCTTCTTCTTTGCAGAAAGGAATTTTAAAGCCTTGACACCACCAAATCTTGGCTTACAAGAAATATTGCCTGTTTTTCCAGATCTTTTCTCATCTTTTGTAATCTTTACTTGCCCAGAGTGTAGTCCCATATTTGAAAGAACCTTTTCAATTCTTGCAATCATCCTCTCACTCTCTTGTTGGGGCTTCAAGTTATATTCATCAATGATGTCTAGATGCACCAACTTTTCAATTATTCTCACAATAGCATGAAGTGCACAAATGTGTACTCGCTCAAGAGGAATTTCAAGAATTGGGCTCCACATGATGGATCTTTCCCTAGAGCATCCCTATCTGGTGCCTTAGTTTGATCTATCTCTACAAGTTCAAAGGCCCATTGCTTTTGATTCTTTTCATCACCCTTTGTAGGTACTCTCATTTGCATGCATAGTGGACAAGGATGGCTTGTATTTGCTCCATGTGCCACAATGTTGTTTATAGGTTTTTATTTTTTTAAACACACAAATACACACACACACACACACACACACATCTTTCAATTTTAAATTCTAAAATGACAATTGCGAGACGCTTAACCAAGACTTCTACAAATGATACTAAGCTAAAATGCATGACTCATTGCAATGTGTATACAATAACCACAGTTGGTTGCAAGCTAAGGATGTCCAGCTTGCATTGGTTGCCCATATTTGTAAAGGGTAGAAATAGCTATTTTGCAAAATAAATGGCTAATCTCACCTAGCTCCATAAGGAATATCATTTTTGAGTCTTCCAATGAAACATTATACATGTACTTGTGCACACAAAACACAATTTGATCAAAGATACAAGAGATATATAAGTCCTCATTCCCTTATAGACAATCTAGGTGTACAATATATGTCCCACATTTAATAAGTAGACAATATGATATTAAATCAATTATATATCCCTCATTATACATCTTTGGGGGTTAAAGGTCACTGTGCCTTTACCCCGGTTATGTACAATACTCAAACACATATATAAATGAATGAAAAAGAAGATTAGGGTTGTTCTGCACGCACTAAAACTTGTGTGGCTCTCTGTCTCTCTCTCTCCTTCTTCTGTTCTTGCTTCTGTTGAGAGCACTCTCAACTGGTATCAGAGCCCGGGTGATCTAGCTGAGCGTGCGTGAATGCTTGAAGCTCAGCAGCTCTGTGGGAGGAAGGAGAAGCTCTGTGGGAAGCTTTGTGGGTGACTTTACTTGCATCCGAGTGTGTAGAGACCTTGGAGGAACCTTTGGGAAAGTCACTTTGGTTTTTCAAAGTGGTTTTGAGAGCCTGTTAAGTGTTTTCAAAGAAAAATTCGTTTTTTGAGATTTTCCCTATTCCATTCGATGACAGAGACTCCACATTGACTTGTAGAGGTAACTATTGCTTGCTTTTGGTGTCCACTTCACTTCAGGAGCTTGGAAACTCCTTCATTCTTGAATCTGGGATCATTTCATTGGATTTTTGACTCACTATGTCAGTTTCTGCGTTTTTTTGCCCAGGTGTTGGAACTCAAGTTTGGAGCAACCATTTGCATATCTGTTAGTTCTGGTGGACTCAAGAGGTCCTAAAACTTCTATGTTGCTCATCATTCGTACTCCGGTGGAGTTTACAAACAGCTCTGTTTCCAAAAACGTTTTTCATTCCGTGTGTTGGACCCAGTGATTAAGACCACAGTTTCCAAAGCCGTCTGTCCCATTGCGTTCCGGAGGCCAAAAAACCCCTACCTGTCAGTTCTTGCGCAATTCGGTGGAGGATTATAGATCTCTGTGTATTCGATTTTATCTCTCTGTTATGCATTTTTCATTCTAAGGTTTTGAAAACTTAGATTTATGCCACATGGCAGTGGATAAGCGTTGACTCCCATTTGTCACTCATCGGTTGGGATTTTGGAGTTCTGGCAGAAGAGAGATATTTGCAGATTTTCTTGCTGATTCAGATTATGCAATGGCGCCCATGTTTTTTTAGTAGCGGTCATTACCATGGGACTATGATTTCTTGAGCATACTTTATGCAGATCACTCTGATTGCAGTTTGAGCAGTGTGCACTTATTCGTGGTGTGCATTGGGTTGCAGTGGATGATTTATAGGCCATTTGGATGCATTACTATCCTTATAGGATGCACTGATAGGCCCAAATTGCCTTATGGGATTCTATTTTTTATGGACGCTTTGCACATGGATGCTATTTTATGCTGAGGGATAGCTTTGACACATTGCAGGTGATGCACTAATAGTGCTATACTCTCTTGGATGAGATATTATTAACATTTTCTTTTGGGCCAGATTTGCTCATATGGATGCATAGCATATGCACATGAGTCATATGCATCTTTTGATGCTTTAAGCTTTGAGTTTTGGTGATATTTCACTCTATTGTGGCATACACATTTGGGTGCACCTAGTATTTGGTGTGATTCTCTCTTGCAGGCACTAGCATTTGGGATTTTGTTTCATTTGCATCATGGCATCCTCTTCCATGTCTGAAAAGGAGTTCTTCAACATTAAAAAGTTTGATGGGACAAACTTTTCTTTATGGAAAGAACAGATAACGATGTGGTTATTCAAAAGAAGCAGATTAAACCCTTGGCAGGGATTGAAGCTAAGCTTGCAAATATGTTTGAGGATGATTGGAATGAGTTGGATGCATTAGCAAAGTCTACTATTAGACTTCATCTTGCATAGTTAGTTTATTTCACAGTAGTAAATGAGCAGACTAGGGAAGATTTGTGGAAGAAACTGTGTGCCACTTATGAGAAGGAAATTGCCTCTAATAAAGTTTACCTCATGAAGAGGTTGTTTGAGCTGCAGATGAAGGAAGGGGTCTCCATTGCTTCTCAATTGAATGAATTCAATATTATTTTCAGCCAGCTTCAGGCTCAGAAGATGAATTTTGATGCGGAGACTAAGGCAATATTTCTCTTATGTTCATTGCCATCCTCATGGGATACCTTCCGTACAGCTATCAGTAACTCTACACTTGGTGGAGTACTGAAATTTGATGATGTTGTGGGTAGCTTGTTGGCCAAGGAGATTAAATGGAAGTCTATGGATGGCAACAAGCAGGATGCAGCCTTAAATGTGCAAAGGGGTAGATCATAGTTTAGGGGGAAGTCCCAAGAAAGAGGGAAGTCTCGTAGCAAATCCACGGCATGGAACATTGAGTGTTACCACTATGGCAAGAAGGGCCCTATGAAAAATGATTGCTACAAGCTGAAAAGAGAGTAAAAGGATAAGAAAAAGAATGCAAATTGGGGTGCAAATCAAAAGGAAGAGAGTCCAAGGGAGGACAAAGGAAAAGTGAAGATCGAGGAGATCAATGCAGTCACACATGATAGTGACAATGACATTCTCTTCATGTCTAGTTTATCTATAGAGTTGCTTACCACTTCAGATGATGCATATTCCCAGGATTGGATTTTGGATTTTGGTGCTTCATTCCATGTTACTCCCCATAGGGAACGTTTCTCCACTTATGACAGTGGAAAGACAGGTTGTGTGCATCTTGAAAATGACTATGCATGTGACATAGTGGGAGTAGGTGACATAAAGTTTTCTTTTGCAAATAGGTCTGCATTTATTTTGAAACATATGAGACATGTGCCTAAGTTTACCAAGAGTCTTATTTCAGTGGGTCAGCTAGATGATGCTGGTTTTCACACCACTTTTGGCTTTCAGAGTTGGAAAATTCAGAAGGGCTCTATGTTTTTGTCCAGGGGTGCCAAGTGTGGGACTTTGTATCCCTTACATGTATCAAGGGTATTTGATCATGTTGTTGCAATAACCGAGCAGCCAAGCACTTCTTTGTGGCATTGCAGGTTGGGGCACATGAGCCAGAATGGAATGAAACTTTATGCCATTTGGGTTATGCACCACATTTGAGTTTCTCTCATTTTGAATTTTGTGAGCACTATCTCTATGGGAAGCAGACTAAATCAGCCCATAAAAGAAGGGGAAAGAAAGAGTTTTAAAAGCTTGATTTGGTGCATTCAGACGTATGTGGTCCCGTGCCTACACGGTCATTAGGCGAGGCTGAATACTATATGTGACATTCATTGATAATGCAACTAGGAAAGTGTGGGCTTATGCTATAGCTCGGAAGAGCGATGTGTTCTAGGTATTTTAGAAATGGCTAGCCTTGGTTGAGAATCAGTCAAGTAGAATGCTTAAATGCCTACGGACTGACAATGGTGGAGAGTATCTCTCTCATGACTTTCAGCATTTCTATGATACACGTGGGATTAAGAGGGAGCTCACATCCCCTCGTACTTTGGAGCAAAATCCAATTGCAAAAAAGATGAACCGTACCATTCAAGAAAGGTTGCAATGCATGCTTTCCAATGCAAGTCTTTCTGGTGGTTTTTGGGCTAAGGCAATGAAGACTGCAGTGCATGTGATCAATAGATCACCTAGTAAGAGTTTGGATGGTGGTATTCGTGAAGAGGCATGGAGTGGCAAGAAGCCCTCTTACTCTCATTTGTGTATATTTGGGTGTGAGGCATATGCACATGTGCCAAAAGAGCTTCGAAAGAAGCTAGATCCTAAGTCTAGGAAATGCATCTTTCTAGGTTATGGTGAAAGTGGAGAGATGGGCTATCGTCTCTGGGATCCAGAAGCAAAGAAGATCATACGCAGCCATGATGTGGTCTTCAATGAGAAGAAGATGCATAAGGCACCCATGACAGATGTGGAAATGAGGAGAATCACTTTCCAGGATGTGATTCCACCTACATATGTTGATAGACAGCAAGCTGTCCATGCACCAAATGTGCAAGAAATGGTACCACCAAGTACTCCCATAGGTATACAATCAAGGGTAGATGATGGATCATCTATTGGTGGAAATGATGAGCCAAATGTGGCTGATATGCAGGTGGGACAACAAGCTGAAATGCCCTTGAGAAGATCTTCTAGAGTGTCTAGACCGCCTGATAGGTTTGTTCCAGGGGTAGACTATGTGATGCTTATTGATTGCGGGGAGCCTTCTTGCTACAAAGAGGCTATGATGCACGAGGATCAATGCAAGTGGGAGTATGCTATGCAATCAGAGATGAGTTCACTTATGAAGAATAAGACTTGGGACTTGGTTTCTTTGCCACATGGAAAGAAAGCAATGCCATGTAAATGGGTCTACAAAATGAAGGTCACAGGTGATGATGTGCCTAGGTACAAGGCCCGTTTGGTCGCTAAAGGATTCAAGCAAGAGAAGGGTGTGGACTTTGATGAGATATTCTCTCCAGTTGTGAAGATGACCACACTTTGATGCATGCTTGGACTAGTGGTAGTAGAGGATATGGAGCTTATGCAGATGGATGTCAAGATAGCTTTCTTGCATGGGGATTTGCATGAGGAAATTTACATGGTGCAGCCGGAAGGCTTTGAAGAAAAGGGCAAAGAGCATTTAGTTTGCAAGCTGAAGAAGAGTCTCTATGGTCTTAAGCAAGCGCCTAGAGAATGGTATCAGAAGTTTGATGCTTTCATTCGGTCCCAGGGTTTCAGAAGGAGTGAAATTGATCACTGCCTCTACAATAAAAGGGCTAAGGATAATAGCCTGATAATCTTGGCACTATATGTGGATGATATGCTATTGGCTAG
This sequence comes from Dipteris shenzhenensis, assembly GCF_047967505.1. NCBI lineage: Eukaryota > Viridiplantae > Streptophyta > Polypodiopsida > Gleicheniales > Dipteridaceae > Dipteris > Dipteris shenzhenensis. The sequence continues at coordinate 51,340,776 of NC_141617.1, forward strand.
CAATAATACTTATGAGCTAGATGCCTTAAAGGCCAAGTTGCATGAGGCCTTTGATATGAAGGATTTGGGACTTGTAGGTCATATTCTTGGTATGCGCATCACGTGTGATCGGAGTTGGAAACTCCTTTGGCTTTCACAAAAGGAGTATGTTACAAAAGTATTGCAACATTTCAATATGGAGGGGGGGAAGGTTGTGAGTACTCCATTGCCTCCATATGTGAAACTGAGTCATACAGATAGTCCCAAATCAGATGAGGAAAGGGCCATGATGACCAAGGTTCCTTATGCATCAGCAGTTGGGAGTCTTATGCATGCTATGATAGCTACTAGACCAGACATTGCATTTGCAGTGGGAGTTGTTAGCCGGTATATGGCTAATCCAGGAAAGAGGCATTGGGAGGCAATTAAATGCATCATGAGGTACATGAAGGGTTATCCTATGACCCATGCACCTACCATTCAATGCACTCTAATGCACCCTTTCCCTTTCCTATTGCCCCTAGGACCTAGACACATGTGTGTACATCTTTATTACTAATCATTGGCCAATGTTACATAGTTTTGGCGGTACTATTTACACCGATTGATCGATCATAAATACAAACATATAACCGCACCATCAAATTGGCACCTAACAATAATAAGGTTCTAATGACTATTAATTAACTAAATAATCATTTCTCTTGAAAGTATTGTGCCCATCGGATATGCTTTGCATTGTCAATCAAGCATAAAACACCGTTTTTGCCTTAGTGTCATGCACAACCATATAAAAACACAGCCGTAGGTGTGTTATTCAAATAAGTACTTATCGGATGGGGGCTCCAGATTGCATGCAAGTCTGTTTCATCAACTACCGTGAGGTGTGTGCAAAGTATTGTCACCATCGGATATGCTTTGCATGGTCGATCACGCATTATACACCATTTTTTCCCTAGTGATATGCACATCCGCAAAAAAACACGCCCTTATGTGTGTTATCTGACCAAGTACTTATCGGATGGGTGTGCCTCTTTGAGAACATTTCATACCACCTAGGTTGAGGCGTACGAAAAGTGTTGTGCCCATCGGATATCCTTTGCATGGTTCTGCTTTGGTAGAGGAGACATGCATGTACTTGGGTACACAGATTTAGACTATGCAGGGCATGTGGATAGTAGGAGATCCATTTCTGGTTATGTGTTCACCTTTGCACGTGGTGCAGTGTTATGGATGTCTCGTGCACAGAAGTGCGTTGCTTTGTCTACCATAGAGGCTGAGTATGTTGCAGCCACAGAGGGTTGCAAGGAGGCTATATGGATTGATCGGCTAGTGGGAGATTTGGGGATTCATACAGGTGTACCGACATTGCATAGTGATTCCATGAGTGCTATTCAGCTAGCATGGAATCCGGTCTTTCATGCAAAGACCAAAAACATTGAGGTCAGGTACCATTTCATCAGGGAGGTATTTGAGGACAAGCGCATAGAGCTTGTCAAGGTTCATACAAATGATAACCCTACAGATATGCTAACGAAGAGTCTACCTAGTCAACGATTTGAGTATTGTCATGTATTGATGGGCATTGGATAGTATGCTCACTGGTTGTTCTCCCTTAAAGGCACATTGTCCTTTAAGTGGGAGGTTTTGGGGGTTAAAGTTCACTGTACCTTTACCCCGGTTATGTACAATACTCAAACACATATATAAATGAATGAAAAAGAAGATTAGGGTGGTTCTACACCCACCAAAACTTGTGTGGCTCTCTGTCTCTCTCTCTCCTTCTTTCGTTCTTGCTTCCGTTGAGAGCACTCTCAACATCATATGTCCACATCAATTTAAATCAAGTCACCTCACATAGTGTAGATCTTAACCCGATTTATTGGGTTTTTTTTTGAGTTTTTCTCTAATTATAAATCGATTAAAACTGTTTTGAATAATAGAAAATGAGCTTTTGTTTAGTCCCCCCTAATCAAAGGTACTCAAATTATAGTTTATATACATGTTTGAATACTATAGTGGGGTTCATAGACACATAAGGTTATGTTGCCAACATATTAAATCTATAATCCAATGGATAGATATAGTGAGACCTACTTTTGATTTTTACCTTAAGTTATTAGAGGGCTGGTTAGATAAATTGAATACAAATATAATAATTTATGAACAAGTGTATGGATATCTGATTTTCCAAGGGCAATTATAGTTCTAAGGCTATTAAAAAAATAACGAAATTTGAGTACTTAAGGAATGGGTAAATTTTATCCTCCCAACATGAAAAATATGCTATGGAGGAAAAAAGATCATAGTAGCCAGATACGAAGGCCACCTAGGATGGATATTAGTAGCAAGATAAGGATGAGGTAGCTTGTCCATGTACAAGGCCCTTCTAGATTGACACAAAGGACACATGAGGTGCGACATCATGAAATCATGATCCTCTTGCCACATCATATATGCCACTTCAGCATGGCTACCACCTTCCTTTGGCACCTCATATTTCCACCTTAAAAGAAAGACACTTAATTGACCACGTGTCATTTTCTGCCTCACACATCTTGCCACATCACCTTGCCAACTATTCTTTCCACCTCACACTGGTTGACAGATCATGATTGACATCTCATCAAGGTGCTACTTGAGGCCCTACTTTGCCACCTCAATTTGCCATGCATTTGGTGCCATATAAAGGCCCTACATTAGGAAAAAAGGGAGCTTATTTTGGGGCCTTTTGGCTAAAATGAAAAATAGCTCTCAACCAATGGCCATAGGGCCAACGTAATGTGGGGAAATTTTAAAAATTTTGAATTGTATCTAGATTATCAGAGCAAGAAAGAATATTTTATTCATGTACAACTATCAATAACAAATAAAAAATTTGGTCGAGTTACTGACACGATTTTACTATCTGATAATGTCTCATTCAAAATACATCACCAACTGAAATGTGCTTTCCCTCCCAAAGTACTCCCCCCCCTCCTTCTCTCTCTCTCTCTCTCTCTCTCTCTCTCTCTCTCTCTCTCTCTCTCTCTCTCTCGTTTGCTTCCTCATATGCGTTCCTTCAACCGATAGATTGAGTTGCCTTTTGTGAGTTTTGGGTGGCGATGGCAAACCAGTAACTCGAAGTACCTCTAGGAGCAAGGTAAACAAAGATCTCTTTGCTTTGTCAATCTCTCTCTTTGAATTTTCAAAGGTTTTAGATGAACTAATCTATGCTTGTGCAAAAGGATGTGTTTATCAGAATGTTGTAGACTAGAATGTAACTTTTGCAAGTTTTTTCGTGGGTATGGCAAACCATTAATAGGATCTCGCTCTTTGAGAAGCTTTCTTTGCTTTTTCAAGGAGCAAGGTACAACAATGAGCTCTTTGCTTTTTCAATCTCTCTTTTTGAGATTTTAGAAGTGAAAGTGCTAGGTTGGATAACATTATTTCAGTTTTTAATGAATAAGAGTTTATTTATAAAGATGTTGCAGACTAGAATATAACTTTTGAAAGTTATGGGGACCATAACACAACAACTAGTCCTAGTTTTAGAGGAAGCTTAGTTGATCATAATATTGAAGCGCAAGGTACTAGAACGATGTCGTTGCTTTGCCAATCTCTCTCTTTGATAATATTCTTAAAGTTTTGAACAAGAAGATCATGCTTATGCATGACTAGAATATAATGTGAGCTCTTTGATATGTCCATTGAGTTTTCAATTGTTTGAGTATAAGTTTGGATACTAGTCTCAATGGCATGCATCAATAATCAAAACCGTTCTTGTGCCAAACAAGAACGGTTTTGATGTGAGCTCCCTCACTCGTCGACCTCTTAAATCTATATCTTCCATTGATGTTGCCAACAACGTTAGTGTGGATGGTTGTTGGCAAAGACTGACTATATTAAAAGGAAGTTGGGTGCTCATGCAACCAAATATAAGGAAGAAGCCACATTCAAGTAATCTCTTTTTGGCATCTTGGAAGGGTAGGGTGAAAGATTTTAGAACTAAGGAGGAGATGAAATCAACAAAGGAAATATTGGTTCAACATGTATACATGCATAGAGAGCTTGTGTTGCGAGAGAATTATCCAAGTTGTCTTCCACAACAAATACCAAATTGTAAGTGACTTCATTGAGAATTTATATTACATAATCAAAGAATTTCATGAACCTCAATGTGTTGATTTTTTATTTTCAAACATATATCCTTCATCTTATGAGCAGTGGTAGCCTACCAAATGCATTTTAGGGTTCATGGATGTTACATGGGTCAATAGGAGAGTTGCAACATCAAGGTACATCGACAACACAGTTAGCTTAGTTAGGAATCTTTTTCTATGGTCATTTTTACCAACTATTGGATAAAGCTAAGACACATGGTGTGTTGAAAAAACTAGCTCTCCCAGCATGGAACATTGATTGGCCAATTCCACATGGTGTTGTAATAGAGTCATATAGATCCATGTTGTTATCATAAGTACAACAATCCTTACAGCCAGGGATTGCTAGTAGAATCAACAAAATAACAATTTGCATGCCAATAATAGTCTTTGTAGATCTATTCAATAAATTTTCTATCAAGATTTGCAAGACGATGCTCACTTATAATGCAAATGGTGTTGAAAGAATTCCTACTTCTTGGATTATGGTTGGGACATCATAACATCCAACCAAGTGTACTGTGAGGTTGTGCACAACTCCATTAAACTTAAGTACATAATTGCCACTCAAAATTTCATATTAACCTTTTACTATAGACACGGTAGAATGATTGGGAACCGATTGGTTCTAATGGATCAATATTTGAACTCTTTTGGTCGTGAGAATGAATAACTTGATATCACCATTTACAAGAATGACAATTTATTGGGAATTATATCACTGAGACAATGCTGCACACTCAGTTAATTATGCTAGGACATTCAAGTGGAGACAGAGGGTAGTGTTGCATAAGGATTCTCATTCATTCCAAACAACAAGAAGGTAAGCCAAGAGTTGAATATAACTCAATGTTTTTTATTTATTATTGAACAAATCATTGACTAACACTACATGTTGACATGTATTGCAGTGAAGGGAAAGGAGAATTTTGTGCAGAGACATCCCACATGGGATTATTGAGATGATTCAAAAATCATGATTACAAATAGTGTATTTAATACAACATACATGTATGAAATTCTTATTTACATAGTATACAATCGTGATGCAACAGATAAAAATTATACATTATAATGTCAAACAAATGGATGATTCGCAAATAATCGCTATCATTCAGGCGATGGCGGATGCTGTGAAGTGTTGGCATCCAATGCCTAGGATGATCCTATGAAGAAGGTGATTAAGGAGCTTTTGTTGTGCCCTTTCCTCATCCACCACATTCTCTTCCATGTTCTGATCTAGCCTCTCTACCTGAATAGACTTTGCTCTAGTAGTTGAACCTTTCTGGCTCTATAATATTGTTGGAGTTAGAGAAGCTCTACAATAGTTTTAGCTACAAAGTTATAGCCATAATCAACATTGTAACTATATCTTTTATCATTTACAAAAAATGGAGAATCACTTTCTCTGGTATTGTAACAATTTTTCATTAAAAGCTTGTAATAGATACATCTATATTCTCTCTCTCTCTCTCTCTCTCTCTCTCTCTCTCTCTCTCTCTCTCTCTTGCTCTGTCTCTATCTGTGTCACTGTCTCTCTCTCTCGCTTTATGGAATTACAAACCAGAGTCTCATACATAGATAAATTTCATTAGCCATCATTATGTATTACAAACTTCAGAGTACAATATGAACTCACATAGGAGGCTCTGAAGTAGTTAAAGGATTCTCAGGTCCAAGCTTAGTATATGGATGTGTAAGGGGACGAGGATCATGGGGACAAGGATCAAAATTATTAGTACTTGTATGGGGAAGGGGATCACGATCCTCAGGTCTAGGCTAAGTAGTTTGAGGTGCTGGACGAGGGTCCTCATGTCCAAATGCAGTAGTTAGAGGAGGAAGTTCAGTGGATGGTGGAGGCATCTGAGGTTGGGCCTCAGGGTCCTTAAGTCCTGTCAAAGAGTCCTCATCCTGCTCTCGAGTGAGATCCTCCATCAATTTTGATCTTTGTCCCTGATCTAATTTCTTAGAGCTTTCCTCCCTGCTTTTCTCTTGTGGTAACGAGGAGGCATATTGAACGAGATCTATGATCATCCTACCTTTGAAGTTTAACACAAATTGATCATCATAGCTTTCCTCTTTCATCTGCACAAATCGATCATCATAGCTTTCCTCTTTCATCTGCAAAAACAAAAACAAAACTTTAGTTTCAAGTTTAGTGTTAAGATTACTATAATGTATAAATTTTAAATGCATCAATAATGGTACTTACAAGATCCAACGTATCCTCTGATAAATAAGCCTTAAAAATGTACTTGGTGTTTATAAGGACCCTCCATCCATAAGAGTGGGCATCATTTTGTTGTGGTCTCTGTGAACCATCCAGTCACTTGTAAGCCTAAAACTATTTTAAATAATTTAAAAAAAGTATTGATAGGGCAAAGGATTTTCTATCTTACGTTCAAGTGCAATGGTTCAATTGCACCCAATTTAGATGGATTTCTTTTGTAGAAATTGATTGCAAAAGATAGTCTCTTCAGACCACTGTAAGTTACATGTGTGAGTGTGAATAACTTTCTACAAAATAAATCATTTGTTATGTCAAAAAATTGTGACACTTATTTAAGGCAATGCAAGTTCACTTATAGATTGATCTCTCAATGAGTGTGTGCAATTGAATTGAAACTGAAGCATTCCTTTGATGGCATATGTATTATACCTAAACTCTAATGTCGACTTCATTTGACAATTCCTATAAAGATTAGAATTTGTGGATTGAAAATAACAATTTAGCTCCTTATGCAATGTATTTACTAATCACTTACTCTGAATGGTAAGGGATGGCAATTAGGGACACAGATTCCAAATCGCAATATGTGAACCACTTCGCAAGCTAGTCCACTGGCTCCTTGGGATCCCTCATTTTGAAGGAGATAGTTGGGTCCACGATATGTAATCTCCTCATGTAACTTTTTTTTTAGTAAGCTACAAATCAACAGAGGAATTCAAAATAGTGTTCAAAATATGTGGTTGTCTAATTAGATATATAAAAATAAAAACTTACTTGAGTCTTGCAAGGATAACTGTGTCAGTAACTTGTCCTACTCTATTTTTTATTGCTTTGAGACAATCTTCTATAAGAGTAAACTTTCTTATTGACTCTGCATCTACAAAACTTATCCTTATAGTAGGTCCGAGTGTATTTAGATGCTCAAGAACATGTAGCTCTAGCTTTGCAGTATCTAGATTGGTGGAAGAGGTATGAGACACTTGGTGTCCTTTTGCGCCTCCTCAAAGGCTATTTTTCTCTTGTTTTTTTTCCATGAGTCTCTACAGTCACTTCATATTGTTTTGGCATTTGAGAAAGTGGTACCAGCAAAATGTCTCTCATCTTCATGTCCATCAAATCTGTAGCCTTCAGGAGTTTGTCGTATCTCCATCTAACCATCTTTAAAGTAGTGATATCTTTTGCCATGATTGTCACCCTCTGGCTGTGGGATAGCCACCTATAATGCCCAAATAGCTATTCTTTGCCACCAATATCCAAGGCCCACAAAGTTCATATCATCACAAACTTGCCTAACAAGCCTTTGAAAAGGAGCCTTGGGAATACATAGTCCTATGGCTTTCTGGGCCCTTCTTATCTCTGTAAGTACATTGACCTTTCTTGTAAATCTTTTCTTTTTTTGCTTGTTTGAGAAGATGCATTGGCTTTCCTTTTCTTGGATGTGAATATGGTCCTCTTCTTGGCAGTAGCCATTGTCCTTGCCATTGTAATTGATGTTAAACTGCACATTGAAGATCATAAGAAATAAGTCCTAAGTCCTCTCTCTCTCTCTCTCTCTCTCTCTCTCTCTCTCTCTCTCTCTCTCTCTCTCTCTCTCTCTCTCTCCCCCCCCCCTCTCTCTCTCCCTCCCTCCCTCTCTCTCTCTCTCTGTTCTCTCACTAAAATCCTACGATCAAGGTTTATGTAGCCTTCTATCCCCTCGAGTCCTTTATGCAACTATTGATAGATAGCATGGAGTAAACTCTCCAATTAGTCTAGCATTATTCATTTATCAAAGTCAACATGCTTGGGACAATGACAAATACTTGGGCATTTGTGGATGCGAGGCTGGAGCTAGAATGCTTGCCCAACATCCTCACTCAGCCCTAGCCTCGCATGGGGCTGTGAAGTCCCCCCCCCCCTCTCTCTCTCTCTCTCTGAGTCCTCTATGTGTGTGTGCACGCGCGTGTGTGTGTTCTTTCTCTGTCTCTCTCAGTTTTGTCTGTATCTCTCTCTCTACAAACCATATAGAGTATACAAAAGAAAGAGATATGGAGGGCTGGGAATTTCCCAACCCTCCTAATCGGTTTCTTTTTACAGATGTTTCTCTTTCTCTCTGTCTCTCTCTCTCTCTCTCTCTCTCTCTCTCTCTCTCTCTCTCTCAATTCTCTCTCTCATGTCTTTCTCAATTCTCTCTCTCATGTCTCTCTATCTCTCTCTGTGTATCTGTGTGTGAATGTGTGTGTGCGTGTGCGTGTGCGTGTGCACGTGTGTGTGTCTCTTTCTCTCTGTGTGTGTGTTCTTTCTCCCTCTCTTTGTCTGTCTCTCTTTGTCTCTCTCTCTCTATCTCTCAATTCTCTCTCTCTCTCTCTCTCTCTCTCTCTCTCTCTCTCTCTCTCTCTCTCTCTCTCTCTCTCTCTATCTATCTCTATCTTTGTGTGTGTGTGTGTATGTGTGTGTGCAAACCATAGAGTTACTTTGTGCTCTTTCCATCTCTCTCAGTCTCTCTCTCTCTCTCTCTCTCTCTCTCTCTCTCTCTCTCCGTATCCCTCACCCTCACCCTCACCGTGCACCTCCCTCTACTGAAAAGCAAGCACAGAGGCAATTTCAAGATGATCACAATCTTGCAAGGCACTACGATTAACGTGAAAATTTGACAAGCAATTACTCTCTCTCCATCTCCCCCACTCCTCCCTCTCTCTCTCGTTGCATACCTGCCCAAAAGAACATGATTTGGAGGTTTGAGAAACTCCCAAACCCTCAAATCTCTTTCTTTTGTGCACAAAAAATCCACAAGGGGAGAGAGAGAGAGAGAGTAGCATGAGACATCGGGGGGGGGGGGGGGGGGGGGGAAGAGAGAGAGAGAGAGAGAGAGAGAGAGAGAAGGGGGGGGATTGAGCTGGAGAGGGAGAGATTGAAATTGTACAAAAGAAAGCGATATGGAGGGTTGGGAATTTCCCAACCCTCTGTATATCTTTCTTTTGTACATGCTCTGGTGTGTACACACACACACACACACACACACACACATAGAGGGGGGTAGGGGGAGAGAGAGAGAGAGAGAGAAAGAGAGAGAGAGGGAGAGAGAGAGCAAGAGAGGTGAAGGAGAGGGAGAGGGAGAGGGAGAGGGATAGATAGATAGATAGATAGATAGAGAGAGAGATAGATAGATAGATAGATAGATAGATAGAGAGAGAGAGAGAGAGAGAGAGAGAGAGAGAGAGAGAGAGAGAGAGGGAAATATATTTTGATCCCTTCTCTGTTACATTAGAGAACTGAAAAGTCTTTGTGGAAGTATAGGCAAAAAAGAGAGGAAAAAAGAAGAAAGACAAAGCAAAGTCAAGCAAGAGAGGCAAAAAGAGCTCTAAAAAATAGCACTTTTGACTGTATTTGAGACATGTAAAAGAGAATGTATTTTTGATATACTGTTTCCCATCAATAATTGACATCTCTAGGCATGTAGCTAGTAAGGATTTCTTTATGCTTTTCATAAAAATAACTTTCAACAATTATGTAAATATTTTAATGGACTATGCATTATGATATTTTGTGTAATATGTGTCGACTTAGCTTTTCTTCTCATTACGCCAATGATAAATCAAAGATATGAAAATCTACATTTTAGAATAATTTTTATTGTTGGTGCTTCATGTAGGCCTACTGCTTTTTATTCGTTGTTCATCCAAAGCCTCTTGTTCATGGAAGGTAAAAATCGAGAGAGAGAGAGAGAGAGAGAGAGAGAGAGAGAGAGAGAGAGAGAGAGAGAGAGTAAATTGCTTAATTGGTTTTTATACCTTGGATTGTATAACTTTATTGAAATTGCTTTTTTGATTGAAGATAGTAAATTTAAAGGGATAGTTCAATTTTTGGTGCAAGGGCTACCAAAACAATCGCCAGTTCTATGTCGATGAAAAGGAGGTTGCAGGGATAATCTTTCCCTTATCAGGGGGAATTAAGTTCAAGCAAGAAGGAGAGAAATGATAAAATTGAGCTAGCAAGTGTTCAAGGCATGTCTTTTGTAAAAAAGACAGCCCCGTTTAAGGGGAAGACATTAAAAGAAGTGCAAAAGCCCCTGCAAATTTGTTACTTTTTTATTTTCTTGAGAAGTGTGATGCTCAATAGGATTACCATCTGCTTTATAAGATGTGGAATAAAGAGCTTGATTTTGTTGCCTTTTTGGAGACCCACAAAAATATTTTAGCGGACAAGCTAGCAAAATTTTAGAAGATTTCAGAGAAATAGAAAGTAACCATATCTGGGAAGTCATATTTCCATGCTAAGGATTTGATTACAGATAAAAAGCTTTGGATTCCCATCAATAGGGGTTTGATAGCTTTCCGAAAAAATATAGAGCGGTTTGTAGTATTCATAGTGAAGGATGCAGGCTATTGGAGGTAAGCCTTGCTTTTGCTGTGTTTTTAAATCTGTCATGAAGGTACAAAAGACATGCCAGAGGAGGCTATGGAAGATCTTGGGGAATAACCTATAGCTTCTCTCTGTTTTCATTTGGCATTGTAGTCTTTCACTGATCGTCACCATGGCAACATGCAGCTTGCCATGGCTTGCAAGAGAAGCAGCTAGAGACTGCGAGACAAGAAAGCTGAAAATCTTGGTCAGGGCACAATGGACAGATTGGGGGTCAAGGAAAGAAATGGCATCAGTAATAGAAGACACTTTTGCAATGTTTGCGAAGGGAGAAAAAATGTGAAGAAAGAAGACTCCTTACAGAGCAACAGCAGGAAGTAGTTGCAGATGCACGCATTTGATCATTGCCACCATCAGAGAAAAGAACACGAGCTGTGATGTCACGATTGGTGGTAGCATTCAAGGAAGCAACATTAGGCCATTCAGGTGAATACCAGTTTTGAGTCTTCACAAGCTTTAGCTTGCACCCTAAAGTTCATAGAGTGACAACCATACCAACACCTCGGGAGATGCATGCAGAGCGGAAGCAACATTAGGCCATTCAGGTGAATACCAGTTTTGAGTCTTCACAAGCTTTAGCTTGCACCCTAAAGTTCATAGAGTGACAACCATACCAACACCTCGGGAGATGCATGCAGAGCGGAAGCAATGCTTGATCATCCTGATCTGAGTAGTCTATGGGCTTCAACAAAATGCAAGAAAAGGAGAGACAGCCTAAGTGCGAAAGTCATTGCAATAGTGGTGACGTTGTGGCACGAAAATATGAGAGTTTCTCTAAATAACAAGGACATATGTAGAAAGCGGACAGGACACAAGATCTTTGACCAACATATCATACACATGCTTGATAAAACGCAAGTCAATGGTTGCCTAAACCATCTTGGTGGTTGTTTGTGATTGAGCTTTGGGATAGTTTACTTGTTTCATTTCTTGATACAATGCAGGTCAATGGTTGCCTAAACCATCTCGGTGGTTGTTTGTGATTGAGCTTTGGGATAGTTTGCTAGGCTGGCTTGGACTTAATGTGATTAAACCATCCCAGTGGTTGGAATATCATGCAACTGTGGCAACAAACACCAGAACCAGGCTAGCTTGCATTTAATGTGATTGTCCTAAACCAGCCCGGTGGTTGGAACATCATGCAACCGTGGTTGGTTTAGCTCAAACACCAGTTATGTGATTGTCTTGACTGTATTAAACCAGCCCAAGTGTTGAAATTGTTTTGTTTTCCCATAGGTTTCTTAGTTTAATTAGATCGCATTTTTGCACATATTGTATTTTGTTTTGTTTTCCTCATAGTAGTGTAAAAAGGGGGCTTGCATGTTGGGTCAGCAGACGGATTGTATCTCAATTTTATGGATCAGAATCCTGAGATTTCAATTGGGCAGAGGAGCTTTGAGAATTGGAATCCTGGGTACGTCAGGAAACTCAAAGGTAGGAATGTTTGTTGTTGCCAATTTGCCAAACACACAGGCTTTGACCTATGAAGGCAAGTTGTGAATGACTTGAGATTTGGTCATATTGGAGCATTTCTCCATGGGGATCGATGCCCATTTCTCCCCGATGAATGTGTAGTCTGTAGGCCACCTGGATCATCGTTATGTGTCGCAAGAAAGGCCACTTGGATCCTCATCATGTGTCCCAAACAATCATCACGCTTGTTTTTGTAAATTCCAAACTATAGATTAACCCCACGTTTGTTTTTAGTATATCCCAAACAACCACCGTGCTTGTTTTTAGTCATCTAATTACATGTCATGGGATCCAATTGCATTTTACTTGGTTACACACAAGGAAAATAGCTCCCACAAATAGGTTGGTTCTCTTTAACTATTGTCAGATTTCAACCAGCGAGCTGGTGAAATATTAGAAAATGCATTTGTTTATGGTGTCCCCTTTAGGCTGGTCCTCTTTAACTATTGTCAAATTTCAACCACCAGACTGTGACCACAAATCCACGAGTGACCACAAATCCTAAACGAATGAATTACATGCCATTCATCTTGTAATAATAGAAGCAAACCACCACACTGGTGGCAGTTAATATGCTACTGTGCAACCCACGAATTCATCTTGTAATAATAGAAGCAAACCATCACAATGGAGGTAGTTAATATCCTAGTGTGCAACTAACCAATTCATCTTGTAATAATAGAAGCAAACCACTGTGCTGGTGAAAATTAATATCCTAGTATGCAACCAACCACCGTGCTGGCGACCACTTATGTTGACCACTTATCATGCACTACCACCTTGCTATCCTAAAACGGATCATATTGTTGCAAATTGCTATATTGAAACAGTCCCCTCTAGGTAGTTCTCTTTATCTATTATCATATTTCAGCCACCGAGCTGGTGACCACAAATCCTAAATGAATTGCAAGCTATAGAATCGTACTCTATTATTGGAAAATGTCTATCAAATTATAAAGTCCAATTGAGTGAAGCAGTTAGAAAAAATAAGAACCTTTGAATCCAATTAAATGCAACATTTTCAAATTATAAAGTCCAACTAAGTGAAGCAGTCATAAAAGAGGTATCCAAGGACGGATAAATGGCAAATAATTACTTTAAAACTGAAGTTATATAGAAAAGCCAAATGTATAGTTAATCCTTAAAGTTATATACCTAGGTAGTATACAACCAAGTTTTACTCTTCTACGTTTTGAAAAGAGACCACCATCGTATCTAAGAATGGATAAATACAAAGACAATTTACTACTCTCTTTTTTTCACAGAAGACAATTTACTACTTAACTCAAGTTCTATTGAAAAGCCGACTGTATTAGAGGGGTGGTCAGTCCCTAAAAAAGTGTCGGGTAATATATATCCAAGATTCAAAGAGATCAAGTCTGAGATCTTTGAAGGACTTTATATTTACGCAAGGACTCTAGGACAAGGGCTCAACACTTTGCACAGTGAGAGCCTTCGACAACATACTTCGCAAACTGTGGGTTCTTATGATATTTTCCATTGAATTATTATGATATTGGCTCCAATGACTGAGAAATTTCCCCATGGCAACCATCTGATCGCACGTCATGGCTAGATGATGATGTATATGACTGCCTAGGCTAGGCTAGGCTACTAGCAAGCTAGGTGCATGTGCCACTACTCCTCTCCCCTCATCCCATTGAATTATTGTGATCTTGGCTCCCATGACCAAGAAATTCTCTCATGGCAACCATCTAATTGCACGTCATGGCTAGACAACGATGTATATGACTGCCTACGCTAGGCTGGGCTACCGGTAATAAGTTGGGTGCATGTGCCACCACTCCTCCCCCCTCATCCCATTGAATTATTATGATCTTGGCTCCGATGACCGAGAAATTCTCCCATGGAAACCATCTAATCACACGTCATGGCTAGACGACGATGTATATGATCGCCTATGCTAGGCTGGCCTACCGGCAAAATCTAGCAGGTGGATTGTGTGCTCTTAGCAGTGATAGGCACCTAGAGTCACACAAAATGACATAAGAAATGAAGGGGACAAGAGTACTAGGGTGGAATTTCTAGCTATATAAAGGCCTTAGGCGCAGAGAAACAATTCACCGCATCTAGGAAAATCGCTCTCCTACCCCCTTCCACGCTCTCCAACCCCCCTTCCACCCCTGTGATGAATCTTCTACCGCAACCTTGATGCCCCTTCATAATTATACCCAAGTCATGGGATCCATTGTTTGCCTTGGCTCTCCATCCTGCAACACTCCACCAACCATAGCCATGTTCAAGTAGCCAAGTTTTTTTCAACATCGGCATTTCTTCTGGTTAGTAAGCTCAATGGCAAACAAGCTGGTATTGGTGTTGTGTTTGGAGACCACCATGAAGAGGTGGAGACCTAGCCTATAGTGGCAGAGAACCAACTCTTGCCTGAGCACACGAGGCCTTTTCTATGCCAATCCATGGGTAGGGGAGAGGACAACTCAACCTGGCAGCATACTATCGTTGTTCTATCAGGCACTGGGAGAGAACTCAACTTGGTGGAGAGACGCTTGTAATCGAGCACAACCTTCGGCACTGAGGGAGGAGAAGTCAACCTCGTGGTGAGCTCTAAGACACTGAGAGCATCAGTGTGCTGGAACTCATCACCAGATTGAGTTCTCCTGTCCATTGTCAAAGGTTGTACTCAATTACAGGGAGCTTACCACCAGGTTGAGTTCTCTCTCTGAGTGCCTTGAGGAAGTTGATATGAAGAAGGTTATGTTCAATTACAAGGTGCTCGTCTCCTACATACAGGGCCATAAAGTGCTAACTATGAGGTGCTTGTATTGTCCCCTGCATACGAGGCACTAGGTTAAGAAAGTGCTAACAAGGACTTGAAAAAAGTGGACACTATGTGGGTACATTCAATGTCATGAGGTTAGTTTCACAAATTTTGGACAAAAAATGATGAATGTGAATGATGCATCAATGGAACAATGTTAATGAAATCCTTGGTTGTTCCATTTCTAGATTCTTGACTTCTAGATTCTTGTAGCATTTTCAACTTAAAATTATTGCCTAAGCATCTCTCCCAAGCATCACGAGAATCCTTCGACTTAAAATTATTGCCTCTGCATCTCTCCCAAGCATCATGAGAATCCTACGACTTAAAATTATTGCCTAAGCATCTCTCCCAAGCATCATGAGAATCCTTTTTAAGCATGTAGATATTGACAATCAATGTCTCTCCACTAGAATAACAAGACAATTTCTAGTGTTTCTTTGCAATTGCAAACCATCTTATTTGAAACTCCTCCACAGGATGGATGGTATCACCGAGCTTAGATTCAACACCTCTCACATTTTCCATCCCTATAAAGAAAGTTGGAAGTCATGAAATAACTACAAAAATGGTAGTTGTTCTTGCAAAATCCAAACAAAGGCTGTGTATGTCGGCACTCCCACACAAGGATCTCATGTAAAGACAGAGTCCTACATCCAACTACTAAAGTCCGAAAGTTAATTGGGCTCTTCAAAGCTAGAAATAAGCTTGAGATTTAAAATATATAGCCAAATCAATTTGCTTGAGTAAAACACATAAAATAACTAAAGATAAAAAAATCTTACCTATTTTGAGCACTAATACCAAAAGCAAATTTTCTCGACTTATAAGCAAACCGATGCATATTCGGCAAATGCCATCCCATACAGTGAAAGCCAAATGTCATTGCTTATCCATGTGCACGGCTATGGTGCTGTGCCATTATCATAGAGATGAAGAGGCAACCTTGGTTCAGCTTTAGCAACGACAGGTTTTTCCATGCCGACGGTCAACCCAAACTTCTCCGTCATATCGAGTTCCGTTTTCGACCCATTTGGCAAGGTTGGAAGTGACCAGTCGAAAGCATGCACTAGACTGGCCAGCATCAGTTGCACGTTTAGCAACCCTAGCATCCACCCGGGGCAGCCTCTCCTGCCTGTACCAAATGGTAGGAGCTGAAAATGTTGCCCACGAACATCTATGTCGCACTCTAAGAATCTTTGCGGCCAAAATTCCAATGGGTTTTCCCATGAATTTGGGTCCCTTCCTATCGCCCACACATTAACAAATGCACGTGTTTTGGCCGGAACTTGATAACCAGCTATTTGGCAGGGCTTCGTGGACTCGTGCGGTACTAATAGCGGTAGAGGTGGGTGTAATCTGAAGGTCTCCTTCACCGTCGCTCGCAAAAAAGGCAAGTTAACGAGATCAGACTCTTGAACAAAGCGTTCTTTTCCCACTACAGAATCTATCTCTGCTTGGACCTTCTTCATGATGCTTGGGTGTTTCAGAAGCTCAGCAAACGCCCATTGAGTTGTAATGGAAGATGTATCTGTACCCGCAGCGAACATATCCTAAACCGAAGCGCCAAAAAACAATGGTTTAGAGCGCAGAATTACAGCACAAGCACATCACAATGGAAACAAACGCAAGACAAACAGTTAAACAGTACCCCCAAAACCGCCATAATATTATCATCTGTAACGCGCACGTCTCGTTGTTTATCTAGGGAAACTGTCAGCAGCACGTCGAGCAAGTCTTCTGGAGACCTCGAGCCCAATTTCCTCAGGTCGCGCCGGGCATCGATAAATTCTTGTAAAATGCCTTTATATTTTCCAGCGACCGTCTTCATGCGTCGCTCGTAACCTTGCAAATCCATCCATTGCACGTATGGTAGGAAGTCGCCAATATTGAATACCCCGCTAAGGGAGACCACTTCATTCAAAATGGTCACGATGTTTGCTGCGGAATCTTGACATCCACTTGCCACGTCTGAGAGTATCTTCCCCAAAGTCATCCTGGAGATCGTGTTGTTGGTCGCTGATGATATCCTTGAAAGTACGGGTATTACTTTTCCCTCTTCGCTGTCTACCAACAGAGATCGCATTAGAAGCGCCACTTCATTCTCTCTTATAGGCCTGAAAGCCTCGATCCGTTTAATACTGAAGAGGTCCGTAACACAAAGCTGACGCATCAATCTCCAATAAGGGCCATAAGGAGCGAAACCAATGTCTGTGCTGTCAAATGCACAATATTTGCTCGCTGCTGTTCGTGGCCGAGAGGCGAAGGCAAGGTCATGGGTTTGAAGGATCTCACTGGCCATGTCAGCTGTAGAAGCAACTATACAAGGGACGGAACCCAAGCGAAGGCTCATCAAAGGGCCATGGACTTGGGAGAGTCTGTGGAGGGAGTGGTGTGGGAGGTTTCCGAGCAAGTGGAGGTGTCCAAGGATGGGTAGGGAGGGAGGAGCTGGAGGAAGGGCGTTTGGGGCAGCGGAGCTGGTTCTTCTGAACCAGATGATGGAAACAAGGATGCAAGCGAGGAAGCTGGGAAGGAAAAGCAGCAAGGAAATGGGTGTGAGAGACAGAGGAAGCAACCACTCCATGGCGAGTGTGGTAGGATGGGTTCAATTCCACCTTTGAGGCCTCCTGTAATTTGATGATGGTTTGTATATATAAGAGAGCATCTCATAGACTCTGACAGCTTTCTTTGGCACTTAGCACACCCCACGATTCCTTGACAAGCTTTCTTTGGCACTTAGCACACCCCACGATTCCTTGCACATCTTCTTGTAGGTAGACCATTTTTGGCACCACATGTAGTATCATGAGACTCTAGCCATTGGTTTATGGTTGTTTATAGATGTCACCAAAGCATATTGCTTTCCTTTAGCACGCTTTATTTTAGAAGACCAATTTATATAGGCCCACACAACAAGATGGGATTTTTCAAGCATCAACACTTCCCATAGTCCTTGAAACAATAATTACATTCCATCCATTCGTATCAAGCCTGGTTTCTTAGGTGGATCCACCTAAAATATGTAAGTATACCGTTTGGGCTCGTATTTCAATTCAAAGTTTTAACGTGAAATTACATAAATGTAATTGAATATGGGGTTTTTAAATTTAAAAAAGGTATATGTTTGTATTAAAAAAGGGGTATTTCATCCATGCAAAATTTATATATAAGGGTTTTAAAAATATCTCTTAAACGCATGGTATATCTGGGCTCGAGGGTTCACCTAAAAATATGTAAGCTACTATGTGAGTTCAAATAAAGAGGAATTTTTAAGTCAAACTTTTAAAATATACTTACAAAAGGGGTTTTTTTAATTGATTTTGAAAAGAATAAAACAATGGGGTTTAGATAGAAAAGGGGTCATTTTATAAATGAAAAAATAATAGGCAAGGGGTTTGATAAATACCCCTTGAAAGCATGTTTTACTTAGGGTTTCTTAGTAGTGCACCCCTAGGTATCTAGGGTTGCTTAGTAATGTACCCGAGTCGGGCATAATTCTCCCCATGTAAATTCATAAAACAAATTCTCAAATTTTTTTCTATAAAATAAATTTCTATTAAGTATGAAATAACCTCCTAGAGCAAAGCTCAATGGAGGAATACATCATGCAAAGCATGAGAAAATAAATCCAAATACAATCAAACTCCTATAAAAGAGAGAGAAAATAATCAAGGTTGAGGTTGATAGTCCTAGCGGGGACTTCTGAGAAGAATGGGGAACCTCTCTACTCTCTCATAAATGCATTCCTCCTAGTAGAGGTTGCTCGCAAAGACTCCTGCATAGTCCTCTAAATGGCTACCAAGGTGTGTTCCATGTCAATCCAAATTTAAACCAATGTATGTGCAGGTTGGGAACCATCCAAGACCTTAGTACATCTGGATCTTGACCTCCAGATATGCCACGCTATTATGACTCAGGTTCTTGGCCTCTAGATATGACTCAAGTTCTTGGAGGCATATCTCTAAACTACTATGTGAGAACTAAAAATATGTAAGCTACTATGTAAGCTACTAAAAACTCAGGTTCTTGCCCCAACGAAGCATGTACAGGTCTTTAGAGAGAGCCAAGAACCTCGTCTAGGGAACATGACTCACCCAAATGATGTCGAATTGAAAGAGTCCAAGAAAAGTCATGTCTCTCATAGAACACCTGAGGCCCAAATAGAGAGAGCCATGCTACCAATTCCTAGGTCATGAAGAAAGGAGACCACATAGAAGTGCTCAGTAGTCTAGCAATGTCCATCCAAATGATCCTCGCACGTCTGTAGTGCCATAGGCAATGCTAAATAAACTCATCCGCAGAGAGGCAATGAGAACAAGTGGAATCACCTTGAACCTGGAACTCCATTGGCTCACAAGAATCCCTCCATAAATAGAAAGCCAAAAGAAAAGAGTGATTACTTGTGTTTTTGTGGAGCTTTCTAGGTAAGCTTGCAAACCTTTTCTTCGCTATACATCTTGAAAAAACCTGCACTTGTCAAAAGGTGGTTAAATGAAAGTTTAGTGATTAAAAAACCTTATCTTATCATAAATTGATGCACAGGGAGAGATTGTGAATCCAATGGAGAGATTATGAAAGAAGACAACATTCACAAAGAAAGTTCGTGAAGCAGATAACGGGATTGTGAAAGAAGGCAGTTTGTAAGAGGAGACATCAAGTGATCCTTTTTGTTTTGAGATTTTGCTTTGAAATCTGAAAAAATAACAGAGAAGGAAGGACTTGTCATTGAGATTTGATGATTGACGTTTTTGATTCCCAAGGGATTCCCAAAATCTCTTCCAAAATGATTTCTGTAGATCATCAAAATTTCTGAAAGGTCACCCACTGAGGAACTTTTGGCCCATTTTTACTTATGAAATGCAATAGTGGGATTGTGGAGTCAATGTATATGTTGTATATCAAGAAGACATGTTTGGGTATCACAACCTTTGAATAAATTTTAATAAGCTTATCTTTTGATTGGCTTTGACTTTCGCCATTTAGCATAAATGCAATCATATCCTTGAATAATAGTGGTAGGCATTCCCAAAGGGAAATTCGAATTAGCAAAAGCCTTGAACATGAGGGACCTACTTGAAACACCCCCCAAAGAAAGGACTTGTTTTAAGGATGAAACAAGCTCCAAGAGCAAAGCTCATGGGAGCAATACATCATCTAAAGTATGAGAAACCGAACAGTCTAAAAGCTAAAAGAAACCTCATGCAATAGAGCTAAAAAAATCTGAGGTCGAGGATGAAAGTGCGACCTGAAACCTATGGATGACTTTGAGAAAATTAGGGAGCCACTCCACTCCCTAAGGAAAGCAATCATCCCAATAGAAGCTGCTTAAGAAGACCCTTGCATGCTCACTCAAATGGCCATCAAGGTGTGTATGGTATCTGTCCAACTACTAGCCAAAATTTGTGAAGGGTGGATCTAGGAAGCCTCTGTGCATCATGATGTCCAAATATGCCTACTGAAATGCTTGCCAAAATCTTTGAGGAAGCATCCATTTATGCATGTGAGGGTCCTTCAAGGCAACCAGGAACATCAACTAGAGAGCATGGCATGTTAATACAGAATCAAGAGATCCCAAGAAGAGTCATGTCTCTGATAAAGTACCTGAGGCCTTGAAAGAGAGACAATCCACCTAGCCCCATGTCATTAAGAAGAAATAAGGAATAAAGCTTCTTAAGAGACTAGCAATCCCACCTTCTAGATGATCCTTGCCTATTTGGAGACGCATAAGCAATTATGGATACAAGTAGAGTCTTCCTCAAACATGGGCCTCCGCTATTTCATTGTAATCATGAGTCCTTGGATAGAAATCTAAAAGAAAATACATTACAAAAAATTTGGACTCAAAAAGGCCCTATAAGGGAGCCCTTGAAGAATCTTGCTCCAAGAATCAGGTATTGTTCATTCATGTAGTTTTAGAATGTTTTTAGTTTTCAACTCAAATCAGGGTCTATAAGAGCAACTTGCATGGAGATTCACGTGAGAAAACCTTTAGAACAATGCAAGACAATGAAAATAATAAGATTTTATGATGCAACTTTGAAGAAGTAGTTAATTTGTAGTTTCTTTTGGTAATTTTGTTGTTTTCTTTTAATACATGATTTAAAGAGGAAGAAATATTTTTTTGTTTTGAAAGATACACTCTTACTATTGAGTTTTTTTACAAAAGATGGTTAGAAATAGATTTGGAGTTGTTCGGAAGCATATAATCAGTATTGGAGAAAATTCCATCAATTTCAACATCCTAGATTACAAGAGGGACCATTGAGGAGGACAAGTTTAAACGATCACATTTTTTTTTCAAAGATTCGTGTGAGGTATTGTTCATTCACATCGTTTAACAGTGTTTGATGATAAGTAAATGTTTTTTTGAATTTATAGATTTTAATCGTTAGATTTTGCATGCAATTGGGGTTTTCATTTTTACTTGGTTTGATACTTTTCTGAAACATATCATGTTTGTATATTACTTATTGATGTCAATGTTATATTATATTAGATGGAAAGTGCATGAAATCATGCAAGCCACTCGAAATTAAAAAAAGGTGGATATCCATTTTCAAATAGATGCAGAGAATGCACCATTTTTAAAGAGAAATGAATCCTCCTTAGCAAGTGAAAGTGATTTAGTAGCTCTTAGAAATCAAGGAAAAGCACATATGGATTTGTGGTTAGAAGGGAAAATATATCCAGTAGATCCACAAACTTGTTAGACTCCTCAATTCCATGGATTGACCAGCTTAATAAAGTTTTTATGTAAGGGTGAGAATGGTTTGTTAGGATATTGCCGAAGGTTGATTGGTCATGGAGCAAGTAGCCTTCACAGCCAATTTCAATCTTTGCTTAATGAAAGAGACAAAAGGATCGCAATGTTGGAGGTTTGGAATCAACATTTGGTATCATCTATGCAAGCTACAAGTGTTCAAATGTCTGCATATGATGGCATAGAGAAGAAAAATCAAGAACTACAGGTAAAGGTTCAAACATAAGATGCTCAATTAGGAGAGAGCACTATAAATGCAATTCACTTATAGATGCAAAACACAACTCTGAAGGATGAGATCAAGAAGTTAGAGGAAACATTATCATTCATGAAGGATACTCCAATGGGTCCAAGACTACGTAAGAGGAATTACGTCCAATGGATGAAATATCTAAGAAAAGTGGTCACTGGAAGCGTCGAGTGAGAGCTTGTAGGATTGTTTCAGAACTCATGTCTATCCATGATAAACACTATGGTGCTATGGGTGAAGTGTTTACAAAAAAAATGTTGGAGTCTGTTATACAACATCCAAATTTCAAAAGTCTAAAATCAAAGACAACATCTGAGTCAATGAACAAAGTTGTGGAGCATTTCAATGCAACTAGTGCACAGGGAGTTTGTGATACTGCAGGGATAAGTACAAGGGCATATCGGCTCAAATTTAAGAGCTTAAAAACAACATGTCTTTCTGTGGGAGCAAAAGTTAAAGCCCTGCTTCTTGAACCGGCTGATGTTGATAAGGCCAGGCATGCACTCAATTTGGGCATACTTGATTTAGTCAGTGAGCCCCAGCATGTATGTAGTACACTAACTTTGAAAACAAAGGCTGGAGAGACTAAAGAATTGGAATTGACAGTCAATAATAACTTTGTGATGGATGTTCGAAGAGTTCTGCAAGCCATGGTAAAGTTTTATGATATGCCTATGGAAGAATGCAATGGTACTCTGAAGATTGTATTAAAGCTCACTATAAGGCATACTACCATTTTTTGACGAAAATATCGACACTTTTTACATTAAATTTTTTTTTCACGGGCGCAAACGTCGCTATAAAAGTCACTAAAAGCATCGGAAAAGAACTGTCGCTATAAAGCGTCGCTATATAGCGACAATGATAAACGTCGCTATATAGCGACACTATTAATCGTCGCTATATAGCAACACTGGTAAACATCGCTATATAGCGACGTTTACCAGAACTTTAAAAAAAAAGGATTAGTGGGGCTAAACAGGGCTTGCTATGGCCCTGTTTAGCCCATCCTTTTTTTTTGTTGTAATTACAAAACAAAGTTTTTTTATAACAAAATTTCCCTTGCGAAAAGGGTGATACAAAATCGCTCAAATGAAATGATCGAGCAACAAAAGCATATACATGTCGAACATATACAACATTGTTTGTTACAAAATTACTCTTTTGAAAGAGCGATACAAAATTGCTCAAACGAGCAGATATACAAAATGACATACAGGGCGAAGAAAATGCTACTACCATTACTAATACTACTACTCATCCAAATCTAAATCGTCCTCGTCTTGTTCGCCTGTTCCTTGGTCCTCATGAGCTGCATCTTCTCCCTGATCCTCGTCACATGCGTCTGATCCCTGGCCCTGTTGATCGCTCGCCTCCGATGATGGGACGCTTGAGCTTTGACCCTAAGAGTGAACCATATAAATCGAAAATTAGATTGGAACTTAAAGAATAAAACAATTTAAAATGTGAGATTACAAGTAGGAGTAAACTTATATCGTGCGAGCAGCCACCTCAGCCCAATCGACCGTCACTCCCATTGCCTCTTGCTCAATAAACCACAGCTTTATTCCTATCCAAAATGCGCATCGCGTCTCTGCATCTGTAGGAAGATGACCCATCACAGCTTGCTGTGGATCTAATTTACGAGAGTTAGAGTTAGCTAAAGTGCATGTAATATGTAGTAAAACAAATAGAACAATACATTAAATAAGAAGAAGTAGACTTACCATGGTTGCCTCGAACACCAACCGTCCGCCTGCACCAAAGTGCAAAGTACCTATGACATCCAGCCGTCTCTTCGCAACCCTCCTCTGACCCTTGAACAATTCGGGATGGTCCCTATTCTACTTCTTCAAGAACTTCCAATCAGCTTTGTCTGCCTAGTTGGGTTAGCCAACCCCTTTGTGATGGAAGTACGCAAGGTTGATCTACGATGCTTCAAGACCAAACCCATGCGCTCTCGCATATAATCCTCATTAAACTCCCAATTTGGCGGGTTAGGGTATTTTTGTTTTAACTCATCGATGATCGCCTGCTTCTTTTGGCCATCTTGATACTGCCAATTGGTAGCAATGCCGCTCTTAAAGTGATGGCTCATCAACTGCCTCATGGTGGCCATCACTGCTTTGCCCTTTCTATCTTCTATTATCTCTCCGGCAGTTGTGATTTGATAGGAGAGATCCCCTGATGAGTAAGGAGGACTTATGGTAGCAGAGTCAGAAGAAGTGGAAGCTGTGCGAGCACTTCTGGAGCGAGGAGTAGCAGTGGGAGTAGGAGAGGGAAAGGGACCTGACTGATACTGTGTCTCCGGACCAAGTGGAGACCTGTAGGAACGTGAGTGTGCTGACTCATCTACATCTCCCGAGTCAACACAACATAAGCTGCCCTTCCTACTCTTCCTTCCCTTACGAGAGGCATGCGCAAGTGATGACCCCTCAATCGAAGGGGCACAAGGGGATGGCTAGGCAATACGTCCAACCGTCGGTGTAGGGGAGGGAATTCCTGAGGTCCTCTGAGATACGCTGCCTCCTCATCACTCATCTATGCTACAAACTCGTCAGGACTCCCGACAAAGCCATGCGCGGCTAGCAAACGAGTTCCCCAAGGGGTAGTCGCAGTGCTACGTGGAAGAGGAGTCGGACCAGGGGTAGTCGTAGTGCTAGGTTCGAGAGGAGTCGGACCAGGGGTAGTCCTAGGGGTAGTCGCCTGAGAGGAATCAAAGTCCTCTGAAGCATATAGATTGTGAGCTCTCCTCCTGCGAGGCTGTCCGTACTCGTCGGATGAGCGACGTGATCCCATGTCTAACATAGACACAAACACGAAAACAAAAAACAAAAAAACAAACATAAGCATAGGCATAGGCATAGGCAAAGAGGGAGAGAAGAGGAAGAAGAGGAAGAGGAATCTGAAGAAGAGGGAGAGAAGAGGGAAAAGAGAAGGGGGAGGAGAAGAGGAAGAAGAGGGAAAGGAAAGAGGGAAAGAAGAGGAGAGAAGAGGGAAAGGAAGAGGAAGAAGAGGAAGAAGAGGGAGAGAAGAGGAAGAAGAGAGAAAGAAGAGAGAAATAAGAGGGAAAGGAGAGGAGAAGAGAGGAGAAGAGAGAAGAAGAGGAAGAAGAGAGAAAGAAGAGAGAATAAGAGAAGGGGGAAAGAGAGAATAAGAGAAGGGGGAAAGAGAAGGGAAAGGAAAGAGGGAAAGAAGAGGAAGAAGAGGGAAAAGAGGAAGTGGACGAGAAGAGGAAGAGAGGGAAAGGAAAGAGGAAGAAGAGGGAGAGAAGAGGAAGAAGAGAGAAAGAAGAGAGAAAGGAGAGGGAAAGGAGAGGGGAAAAGAGGAGAAGAGAGAAGAAGAGGAAGAAGAGGGAGAGAAGAGGAAGAAGAGAGAAAGAAGAGAGAATAAGAGAAGGGGGAAAGAGAGAATAAGAGAAGGGGGAAAGAGAAGGGAAAGGAAAGAGGGAAAGGAAGAGGAAGAAGAGGGAGAGAAGGAGGAAGAAGAGGAAGAGGAATCTGAAGAAGAGGAAGAGAAGAGGGACATGAGAGAAGAGCATAAGAGAAGAGGAATCTCTTATGCTCATGCATAAGCATAAGCATTCTTATGCTCATGCTTATGTTTATGCATGAGCATAAGCATTCTTATGCTCATGCTTATGTTTATGCATGAGCATAAGAGAAGGGGGAAAGAGAGAAGAAGAGGGAAAGGAAAGAGGGAAAAAGAGGGAAAGAAAGAGAGAAGAAGAGGGAAAGGAAGGACAGATTGGAAAAGAGGAAAGAGGGAGAGAAAGAGAGAAGGGGGAAAGAGAGAATAAGAGAAGGGGGAAAAAAGAGACATATGCTCATGCGAATGCATGAGCATATGTCTATTTCTCTTATGCTCATGCATAAGCATAAGCATTCTTATGCTCATGCTTATGTTTATGCATGAGCATAAGAGAAGGGGGAAAGAGAGAAGAAGAGGAAGAGAAGAAGAGGAAGAGAAGAGGGAAAGAGAGAAGAAGAGGGAAAGAGAAAAGAGGAAAAAAGAGACATATGCTCAAGGCGGAAGAGAGGGAAGAAGGAAAGAGATTGAGGGGAAGAGAGGGTTCCTACGCCCATCACTGCAGCTAGCGCTTAAGGCACTAGCTGCAGGCCAATGCAAATAACAAATATAATAAATGGAAAAAAGAGGAAGCACTTACCTGAAATAGTACATCCCACTCGGTGTTGTGGACTGGCCCTACAAAAGGAGGAAACAACCCATTTTTCAAATAAGATGTTTCGGAGGAAGGAGGAGATTACAAAAGTAACTTCTTAAAAGGAGGAGATTGAGGAGACAAGGAAAGGAGGAGATTGAGGAGACAAGGAGAAAGAGAAGGAAGAGAAATACAGAAAAGAGGTGAGTCTTCTTTCTTTCTTGAAATCTCGTTTTTTGTTTCAATCCTTTGACAACAAGCATGATAACTAGTTTACAGGTTTAGCAATACAAGTAGAAGCACTCACAAAACTAAAGCTAACAAACAAATAACCTACATTGTTGAAACAAACTCACCTCTTGAAGAACTTCCTTTCAAGAAACCAAAGAGGGAAAAGGGTAGAGAGGGAGTACAAGAGCTAGGAGAAGGGTGAGGAGTGGAGAATAGACTGGGAGGTTGTCGGAAATAGATGGGAGGTCGTCGAAAATAGGTGGGAAAAGAGATTGCCTTGCTTACTTGAGAGATTAGAGAAGGGAATAAAGAAAGCGCCATGCGACAAGAGTCACGAGTTTTAACCCACAGTGTCGCTATATAGCGATGCTTATCCGTTGCTATATAACAACGGAACAGAGGAAAACGTCGCTATATAGCGACGCTTTAAGTCACTTTTTATTGTAGCATGAAGGGAAGCTCATAGATGCTATTTTATAACTGTTAATATCTGTTCTTACAACTTATGTTGTGATTTTATAAGTGTAGATGGAAAGGATGAGTGGAAGCTCGTCCGATGATGCACCAACGCCCGGGAGCACGAAGTGGCTTACGAAGAGGTTATACTATCATTGCACTCATTGCAAGTGAGAAGTATGACATCAACGTCGTATTATCATGTGCCACTTGCGGATGTATGGGGAGGAGCCCAAACCAGTACCCACTGTTGGTGTTGCACGTGTTGATGGACCATCGATAAGTCAAAGCTATTTAAGTTCGCAGTCTTATTGTATATCAAGAAATACAAGATCTTATATTTACACGAAATCTTAAAATAGGATGAGGAGGGTGACAAGGGTATGCATATACTTTCTCACTTTCAGCAAGACTATAGTCTCCCGGAGGATGACGAGGGTATGGTCGACATGATAGATTCCATTTTTAGGGGCACTACATCCCATGTACACGTGATGTCAGTCTCAGGTCAAAATGCGAGAGTCGCAATCAACACAATTGTACGAGGATGCTAGGATGTCCAAACTATGTGCTTGTCTCTCAATCTTGAATCTATAAGTAAAGTATGGGTGGTCAGATACAAGTGTCTCGGCCTTAATGAGGTTAGCTCTTGCATTAATTTGACTCATTATTTGGATATTGTTTGTTTTGAGAATCATCATTTGGATAGCGTATACCGAATCATCATTGTTCGAAGCCTATGTATATTTTGAATTGTCATAGGTTGCTCCAGAAGATGTTGCCTACACCAAATACCATGCCCGCATCAAGAGATGAAGCAAAAAAGATGCTAACAACAGTGGGTATGGATTATGATACCATCCATGCTTGCCGTAATGATTGTATTCTCTTTCATCGTGAGCATGGAGATTTGGCTAGTTGTCCAAAGTGTGGGGAACAACGATATAGAGATGACTTGTAGGGTGAGCGGATACCGATAAAGGTCTTGAGACACTTTCCCATCATTGCAAGCATACAACACATGTTCCGATGCAAATCCATAGTGGAGTTGATGACATGGCATGCATCTCATCGGTCCACTGATGACACATTGAGGATTCCCATAGATTGTGTAGCTTGGAAGCACATAGATAATTAGTGGCCGGACTTTGCGAGGGAGCCACGCAACTTACATCTTAGGCTAGCCATGGACGACATGAATCCTTTCGGGTTACACTCGACATCTTGGTCAACATGGCCCATAGTCATGGTGAATTACAATATCCCACCATGGCTAACAATAAAAAAGGGACACCTCATGCTTGAACTACTTGTGCCAGGAAAGTACAAGGCAAAAAATATGGACGTATACATGGCACCTTTGATAGAGGAGTTATAGATATTATGGAGAGGAGTGTAGGTCTTTGATATTTCCAAAGCTCCTAGACATACCAATGATATTTTGGTCAGGGGTATCTTAATGTGGACCATGCATGACTACCCAGGATATGGAGAGTGCGCAGGTATGTGGTTGTGTCTTTACATGTACAATGAGGGATTATGCTTTTATGACTCTCTTTCGCACACATGTCTTGTACTAATACATTCATGCACGCGTGCAGGACTTGTTAGAAGTGGGTACCATGCTTGTCCTGTTTGTGGATCAGCTCTGAAATTGCTTGCACGCTACTCCAAACATATGAGGAAAAATGTTTATGAAGGTCATGCTCGATACCTTCCGCTCGACCATCTCGCACGTGGAGGTCAGCTTGATCCACCACCATCATATTTGAAGGCAAGTGACTGGATTCAAGCTTGGAGGGCAAATGGAGAGGAACCTCCTCCTGGTATGAAGAGGCTATCGATCTTTCACGAGCTTCCTTATTGGGGTCACTTACAAATTAATCATCTCTTGGATCCCATGTATATCTTCAAGAATGTGGGGGCTACTATTTGGGCACACTTGGTTGGTTCCAAAGACTCGAGAGGAGTGCGAGAAAACTTGCGTGCTATGAATAGGATGTCTTGTTTGTGGCCCCAAGTGCATGCTTCAGGAAAATTTGTCCTCCTGAAAGCAACATGGATCCTCTCTACGAGGGAGGAGGCAGCGGTCAAGGCAGACATTGCATCTTTTCAAACACTGACAGGGCACATGTGTTGCTTGAAAGGAGCATTTTCAAAGGACAATAAGCTTTGTGGGCTCAAGTCCCATGATTGGCACAAGGTCTTACAAGTATTCTAAGTAGAATTACTGTACCGATAATCGTGATCTGTTAGCGTAATTATTATTATGTTATATTGTTGACATGACTTCATTGTTGCTTTGATAGTTCATCCTCCCAATTACAATAAAAGGGTTCTTACAAGAAGATGTTAGAAACGCTATATTCAAGATTTGTGGTATTGTGAGGTATGCTTACTATCAAATTGCAATGAATGTATTTTCTTCAATTTAAGCTAATTAATCTGTAGACTGATTATGAAAATATCTTACATGGACATGTGAAATAGGTGGATATCTTAAAAAGAGATCTCCATATCGAGCATCAAGAAGGCTAGGGTGGAATCCATCGAAGCCGTATGCTTGCTTGAGAAGCACTTTCCCTCAAGCATTATGACAACTCAAGTACACTTGCTTGTGCACAAAGTTGATGAGGTGGCTATAGCAGGTACCTTTCATAGTCGATGGATGTTTTTTCTCGAGCGGTTTATGAAAACTTTAAAGGGATTTGTAAGACAAAGAGCAAGACCAGAAGCAAGCATGGCAAAGGGATGGCTTGTGCAAGAGTCATTAGTATATATCACAGAGTTTCTTGCATCCATGGATCCCGATATGCCGCAAGCTTGGCATAACAAGGATGATGATCGCATCGTTGGCGAGGTTACCCAAGGAAAGGGGATTAAAAGAAAGATGAGCGAAGAGCAAATGGAGAAATTCAATAAGTTTTGTATCCTCAATAGCCCTGAGATGCAGAAGTGGATTGAGAGATATGAAGTGGCCAAAGCAGAAAGAATAAATGCAAGGACGAGATTTAGAGTAATGTACATGCGATCACAACCATATCCATAGGATCTAGCTCTTCTCCCTACTCACATGTCACTTGATTGGCTACAACTGGCTCTATGTAAAGCCGAACGTGATGGAGAGACAATTAACGAGCGTGAGTGAGAGCTATCATCTGGATGTATGGTGCATGTAAGTTTCTTACCTCTTGATGTAATTAAGTGATTATTTGTGGCAATATACGCTATAAAATAGATGCATCTTCATTGTTTTAATGATGCTCTTTTATAGTACAAAAAGTACACTGCATTATGGTCATATGGATGACATTTTTGCGTGGAAATCATCGATTTAAAGAGAGTCACGTATGATTGTGGAGTCATGACTAACTTCACACAAGATAGCCAAGCAAGTGCTTCGGATACCAATCTTCTCTCCTCACAGTTGGATTATTGTGGAACCATACCCGACATCTATGAAGTTGGTTTCAGACGATTTAGCATTTTCATTCTTGATGTAAAATGATTTAGAACTATTTACAACGGTACCTATGCGACAGTGAAAAAAGATAGTAGCGGTTTCTTTGCAATAGACTAATGCTCATATAAAGGTGGAAAAATATCTTATTAACATTGATATATGGATTCTCATGAGTACAACTTATAAAAAAGTTTCCAATCCATTCGGTAGTCTAGGCTCCAAGGTTGGGGTCCACTTACCTACCACCATCCAAACAAACTAGGTGTTAGAACATCATAGTTACGTTTGGGTACATATTTATGTTTGGGTAGATAGGTAATGCCTTTTTTCCCCGGCTTGTTATCGCTGTACCTAGGATATAGACAACCATATGGATTCTTAGCTAATGCAAATGTAATCTTGCATTAACATGTAACTTTTGGTTACTTATGATGATGCAAAAAAGAAATAATTGCATATCCAAGTGTCACTAGAAATTATTACTTAAAAAATAAAAACAATACTAAGACATTATTAATATTTAAGAAATAACTTTAAACATTTTCTTAAAAATATTAAAAAATAACTTTATAAATTAAAGAATTCTATAGGAGATTAGGTCTGATAATAACAGACTTAACAAGTCCCCAAAAAAAAAAAGAGATCACTAGCCTTTAATAGAAAATATCTAAAAACAAATTCGATGATAATTCAAAGAAAATATTTTCAGTAAAAGTATCATAAACATCTTATGGCATAAAAAGCGAGAAACCCACCAAATAATTTAAACCTAAAATGCATTAGAGATACTCAAAAAAATAAAACTGAAAGCTATAAGGAAAGGAAATCCATTGATTTTAAAGGATGGCTAATAACCTCCTCTTAAGTATACCTAGGATAAACCCTTAGGATGGATTAAATGACATAAAAAACTAAATCTTGCTCCCAATAGCGAGAAATATCCTAAGAAGAAATAATGAAAAAAAGGGGGGGAAATGTGGAGCTAATTAAATAGAAAAGAAATAAGAGGGAAATAAAGCAAATTAGCAAAAGAAAAAATATTTCACTAATTTACAAAAATTTGACAAGGAAAACCATAATTATTGAAATAAAGAGAATTTTATAAGAAGTGAGGTTTTTTCGCAGTGAAGGGGCTTGTAGGTGATAGAAGCCTCATACACTCGAAGGGCTTAAGCCTTTAGCATAGGCTTGGACATAGTGTCCCATGCATTAGTTAGAACAAAGTGGATCATAGATTACCCTCCCATGCGGTATATAGAGCATCCAATCACCAAGGAGCCATACAAAAGGGGGCACGCCCTCCTGATCAGATCATATAATGGATCAAGCATGCCCAACCAATAGCCAAGACTTACCTCAGCACCCTACAAGAGGAGGAGGGCCGTGCCGATCGGAACTTAAGCCTGCAAGTCACGTAAAGAGATTAAGGCGAGCCATAGAGAGCATCGCTAACATAATATGGGGGCTATCATTCATTTAGTAGTTATCAGTGAGCAGTGTGGGGGCTAGCATAGAGCACCTAGTACTGTACTAGAGAGCCACTATGGTTGGGAGGTGTAGGGGAGACTCAGCAGAGGCTGCATGTACTACAGAAGGGGCAGACCGTTGAGCGCAGGAGCATTCAGAACTTAGAAGTATATCGAGGCTTGAGAAGCGGGGGAGCCAACTCAACCCACAATATAGGCGTGGCAGCGGATCGAGGTCCTTCCATGTGGTGTAGCATGGGATAAGGGCACGGCGATCAGATAGATGCGATCTTCTTGGAGGAAAGAGCCTAGTACCATAGTAGAGCATGGAGGCTGCTGTTCGGGGTTAAGAAGACTGGAGGTCTATAGGACAGTTGAGCATAGTGTGCGGGGGTATTAGCAGTACGACGAGCGAGGCTGCGTGTTTATACAAGTACTCAAAGTCTCATATAGATAGAGTAGCAGAAAGAGTGGAGGTAAATCCTCTTTATATAGGTAACCTAGCTAGGGTAGTCATTGTACATAGCTAGATTAGGGAGTGAATAATTTTTGGGGGGCGGGTTAAAGGTATGAAAATGCGTGATTCACTAGATGTGAGAATGCGTGCCATTTAGCACATGTGGAAAGGAGGGATATACCATAGGATTTAAAAAGATGAAATGTAGACCATAGGCTATTCTATGATAGGAGAGACCATAGGCTTAGCGAAATTAGAAGGTCATTTAGAAGGGGAAAAAATAGGAAAATAGAAGGGGAAAACAATTTAAAAAAGGATAAATTAAATAAAAAAGAGAGATTTTTAAAAATTATATATATATATATATATATAAAGGGGGAGATAAGTAAGAAAAAAAGCCATACCTATAATATAGTGAAAAATACAAATAAAGTAATATGGAATTATATAAAATTAGAAAAACAATAATAATAAAAGATAGGAAGAGGAGGGACGAGCAGGGGGGTTAAAAACAAGAATGGGGGGTTAGTAAGTGTGTATATTATAAGTATGTGTGTGCATGTGTGTGTGTATATGAGAATTAAAAAAGGGGGGGCTACTATGTGCCTTGCTTGTTGCAAGAGATGGTTGGAGCTAGACGTTGCTTGGCACGATAGATGGCTGGTGACAGGCTTCGACTATTGCAGAGGGTCATTGTAGAAGGCAAGGCTGTCAGAAGTGGGACTGAGCATAGATCATGTGCTGGTCACTAAAGGTCATCCATCTTAGGCTTGTCGTTAGAGGTTGCTCTAGCCACACTAGAGGTTATGGCTCTGGTAGTCGAGAAGTCTATCAGGAATTCAGATTCAAAGGAAGCTTGAGCCAACCCAAAATCATAGATCTTTAGCATGCAGTCACTGCAATTCGCAAGGATATTGCAAGTACTTCAAGCCTCTCTCTCTTTCTTCGTTAGTCGAGGATCACAGATCAGAAGAGCAATGCAACATTTCTTCTTTCCTCAAAGGAGAAAGTAGAATCCAATCCTAGCAC
This sequence comes from Dipteris shenzhenensis, assembly GCF_047967505.1. Taxonomy (NCBI): domain Eukaryota; kingdom Viridiplantae; phylum Streptophyta; class Polypodiopsida; order Gleicheniales; family Dipteridaceae; genus Dipteris; species Dipteris shenzhenensis. The sequence goes on from NC_141617.1 coordinate 51,374,072, forward strand.
AACGACTCTCTCTGAGCTTTGGTCTTCCTATATGATGGTATTCCCCCTTCTCCCTTCAGATCAAGCCAAGGTTCCTTTTTCTGCAGACCTCTATCTCAAAACTTGGGTTTGCACCTCTCTCTCTCTCTCTCTCTCTCTCTCTCTCTCTCTCTCTAGTGGACTTAATGTCAAAAACTCTCCCTAACATCAAGATAAAGTGTGCCACTCACTCTAAGCTACCTAGGCTTGTGGGCAACCTATGCTTTGATACCATGTGAAAGATCCAATATATGATCGCCACCAAGCCTAGTGCACACAAGATCAATGGAAGAACTAAGGAGGCTCAAAGCACGCTAGATAAGACATGAGAGGGAGATAGCAAATCTATATCTCTTGCAATGTGCTTGTGTTCTCAACAATACATGATAGGCCTCTTATATAGAGAGTGCCCTTCGAATAGTCAACACATGTGGGATCCTCTCATCCACATCTCTCCTTGTGGATATCCTCAATCCACATCTCCACATCATGTAGTCCACATCTTAGGGTGGCTACTTTAACACATTCCTTATCACATATCTTTGCCCTTTAATCTATATGCTCATGGCACCATATCTCAACACCTCCCCTTGATGCCATAATCCTTTGGCTACTGCAAGGTGGTCAGATGTGAGTTAATTCCATCACAAACGGGCCTTGTACCTAGGCACATCATCACCTGTGACTTCATTTTGTAGACCCATTTACATGGCAATGCTTTCTTTCCATGTGGCAAAGAAACCAAGTCCCAAGTCTTATTCTTCATAAGTGAACTAATCTCTGATTGCATAGCATACTCCCACTTGCGTTAATCCTTGCGCATCATAGCCTCTCTGTAGCAAGAAGGCTCCCCGCAATCAGTAAGCATCACATAGTCTACCCCTGGAACAAACCTATCAGGTGGTCTAGACACTCTAGATGATCTTCTCAAGGGCATTTCAGCTTGCTATCCCACCTACATATCAGCCATATTTGGCTCATCATTTCCAGCAATAGATGATCCATCATCTACCCTTGATTGTATACCTGTGGGAGTACTTGGTGGTATCATTTCTTGCACATTTGGTGCATGGACAGCTTGCTGTCTATCAACATATGCAGGTGGATTCACATCTTGGAAAGTGATTCTCCTCATTTCCACATCCTTCATGGGTACCTTATGCATCTTCTTCTCATTGAAGACTACATCATGGCTGCGTATGATCTTCTTTGCTTCTGGATTCCAAAGACGATAGCCCATATCTCCACTTTCACCATAACCTAGAAAGATGCATTTCTTAGACTTAGGATCTAGCATCTTTCGAAGCTCTTTTGGCACATGTGCATATGCCTCACACCCAAATATATGCAAATGAGAGTAAGAGGGCTTCTTGCCACTCCATGCCTCTTCAAGAATACCACCATCCAAACTCTTACTAGGTGATCTATTGATCACATGCACTGCATTCTTCATTGCCTCAGCCCAAAAACCACCAGAAAGACTTGCATTGGAAAGCATGCATTGCAACCTTTCTTGAATGGCACGGTTCATCTTTTCTGCAACTAGATTTTGCTCTGGAATATGAGGGGATATGAGCTCCCTCTTAATCCCATGTGTATCATAGAAATACTGAAAGTCATGAGAGAGATACTCTCCACCATTGTCAGTCCATAGGCATTTAAGCATTCTACCTGACTGATTCTCAACCAAGGCCAACCATTTCTGAAATACCTGGAACACATCACTCTTCTGAGCTATAGCATAATCCCACACTTTCCTAGTTACATCATCAATGAATGTCACATAGTATTCAGCCCCGCCTAATGACCGTGTAGGCATGGGACCACATACCTCTGAATGCACCAAATCAAGCTTTTTAAACTCTTTCTTTCCCCTTCTTTTATGGGCTGATTTAGTCTACTTGCCATAGAGATAGTGCTCACAAAATTCAAAATCAGAGAAACTCAAATGTGGTACATAACCCAAACGGCATAAGAGTTTCATTCCATTTTGGCTCATGTGCCCCAACCTGCAATGCCACAAAGAAGTGCTTGGCTGCTCGGTTATTGCAACAACATGATCAAATACCCCTGATACATGTAAGGGATACAAAGTCCCACACTTGGCACCCCTAGCCAAAAGCATAGAGCCCTTCTGAATTTTCCAACTCTGAAAGCCAAAAGTGGTGTGAAAACCAGCATCATCTAGCTGACCCACTGAAATAAAACTCTTGGTCAACTTAGGCACATGTCTCACATGTTCCAAAATAAATGCAGGTCCATTTGCAAAAGAAAACTTTATGTCCCCTACTCCCAATATGTCACATGCATAGTCATTTCCAAGATGCACACAACCTATCTTTCCATTGTCATAAGTGGAGAACTATTCCCTCTGGGGAGTAACATGGAATGAAGCACCAAAATCCAAAATCCAATCCTGGGAATATACATCATCTGAAGTGGTAAGCAACTCTACAGATAAACTAGACATGAAGAGAACATCATTGTCACTATCATGTGTGACTGGATTGATCTCCTCGATCTTCACTTTTCCTTTGTCCTCCCTTGGACTCTCTTCCTTTTGATTTGCACCCCGATTTGCATTCTTTTTCTTATCCTTTTGCTCTCTTTTCAACTTGTAGCAATCCTCTTTCATATGGTCCTTCTTGCCATAGTGGTAACACTCAATGTTCCATGCCTTGGATTTGCTATGAGACTTCCCTCATTCTTGGGACTTCCCCCTAAACTGTGATCTACCCCTTTGCACATTTAAGGCTGCATCTTGCTTGTTGCCATCCAATTCCATCTAATCTCCTCGGCCAACAAGCTACCCACAACATCATCAAATTTCAGTACTCCACCAGGTGCAGAGTTACTGACAACTATACAGAAGGTATCCCATGAGGATGGCAATGAACATAAGAGAAATATTGCCTTAGTCTCCACATCAAAACTCATCCTCTGAGCCTGAATCTTGCTGAAAATAATATTGAATTCATTCAAGTGAGAAGCAATGGAGACCCCTTCCTTCATCTGCAGCTTAAACAACCTCTTCATGAGGTAAACTTTATTAGAGGTAGTTTCCTTCTCATAAGTGGCACACAATTTCTTCCACAAATCTTCCATAGTCTGCTCATTTACTACTGTGAAATAAACTAACTCTGCAAGATGAAGTCTAATAGTAGATTTTGCTAATGCATCCAACTCATTCCAATCATCCTCAGACATATTTGCAGGCTTAGCTTCAATCCCTGCCAAGGGTTTAATCTGCTTCTTTTGAATAAGCACATCCCTTATTTGTTCTTTCCACAGTTATGGGCATTGGTAAGCCAACGAAAGCTATTTTTGTGAACCTTATAGGTACACAGGAGATCGGGTAAAGAATTGAAAGTAAAAGAAAGATTGACAGAGTCAAGGGCATTAGACAGGGATATAAGAGTAGTGGAAGGGGAGTTGGATGAGGGTGGGAATTTAGGGGAGTTTAATCAATCAAGGGTCAGGGTATGTACTAAAAATTTACAAAGGATGATAGGAGTTTGGGATGCTTTATCTAGACTGGTGATGATGAACACATGGCTAAGAAGCCAATTAACTTCGTCAAGCAGAGTTTTGTCTTCAAGAGGAGACATTTGGAATTTAAGGAGGGGAAAAAGAGAATGGAATTCTTTCCAAAAGAGATGGGAGAGGCTTTTTAATAGAGGAGTAGGGTCTAGGTTTAGGGAGAGACAGATGTCATGGAAGGTTTCGATGAGTGCTTGAAGAGTGATATGTGGGTCTAAGGGTGTGAAAGAAAAGTTTGTCCCATCAAACTTTTTAATGCTTAAAAACTCCTTTTCAGACATGGAAGAGGATGCCATGATGCAAATGAAGCAAAAATCCCAAATGCTAGTGCCTACAAGAGAGAATCACACCAAATACTAGGTGCACCCAAATGTGTATGCCACAATAGAGTGAAATATCACCAAAACTCATGTCTCAAAGCATCTGACTCATAAGCATATACTATGCATCCATATGAGCAAATCTGGCCCAAAAGAAAATGCCAACTGCAATGGCAATCCAAAATGCTAATAAGTGCCAAATGACTCAAGCATAAACACCGTCCACTGGCATATGCATTAATAATATCTCATCCAAGAGAGCATAACAGTGTCAGTGCATCACCTGCAATGTGTCAAAGCTGTCCCTCAGCATAAAATAGCATTCATGTGCAAAGCGTCCATAAAAATAGCATCCCACAAGGCAATTTGGGCCTATCAGTGCATCCAATAAGGATCGCAATGCATCCAAATGGCCTATAAATCATCCACTGTAGCCCAATGCACACCACGAATGAGCGCACACTGCTCAAACTGTAACCAAAGTGATTTGCATAAGGTATGCTCAAGAAATCATAGTCCCATGGTAATGACCGCTACTGAAAATAGAACCTGAGATGCCTCAAAACATGGGCGCCATTGCATAATCGGACTCAGCAAGAAAATCTGCAAATATCTCTCTTCTTCCGAAACTCCAAAATCCCAACCGATGAGTGAGAAATGGGAGTCAACACTTATCCACTGCGATGTGGCATAAATCTAAGGTTTCAAAACCTTAGAATGAAAAATGCATAATAGAGAGAAAAAATCGAATACACAGAGATCTATAACTTTGAAAATCCTCCACCGAATCACATAAGAACTGATAGGTAGGGGTTTTTGGGCGTCTGAAATACAATGGCACATACGGTTTTGGAAACTATGATCTCAATCATCGGGTCCAACACATGGACTGAAAAACGTTTTTGGAAATAGAGCTATTTGTAAACTCCACCGGAGTGCGAATGATGAGCAACATAAAAGTTTTGGGACCTCGTGAGTCCACCGGAACTAACAAATCTGCAAATGGTTGCTCCAAACTTGAGTTCCAACACCCGAGCAGAAAAACACAGAAACTAACATAGTGAGTCAGAAATCCAATGAAATGATCCCAGATTCAAGAAAGAAGGTGTTTTCAAGCTCCTGAAGTGAAGTGGGCACCAAAAGCAAGCAATAGTTGCCTCTACAAGTCAATATGGAGTCTCTATCATCGAACGGAACAAGAAAAAGCTCAAAAAACGACTTTTTCTTTGAAAACACTTAGCAGGCTCTCAAAACCGCTTCGCAAAACCAAAGTGACTTTTCCAAAGGTTCCTCCAAGTCTCTACACACTCGGATGCAAGTAAAGTCACCCACACAATCTTCAAAAGATTTCGGTCGCCCTCCTAGTGCCATGTGGTAGAGATAGAGGATATCCCTTATCCTCAACCTCACCACACATTAAGGTGTGGTCAGCCAAGTGACACATGGCCCGTGTGCCATGTCATCACCTTATCTCCAACTGCCACATTAGCAGCCCAATGAGGCTACCACATCAACAACTCATTTGATCTACCACATCATCAGTGCCACGTAGGCAAGCCACATCATTTTGCCACATCATCTTGCCATGTCATCAGGCCACATCATCATAGCCATGTCAGCATTACCACATCATCTGTTGACATCATTATCTGTGCCACCTAAGTTATGCCACCTCAGCTGTCCAATCAGCACTGACCTCTACAGGTGCACACAGTGCTTCACAGTCACTTCATGTGACACTCCTGCCACCTCAGCACAGAGCTTCACTGGCACACCTCTTGCTAAGCACAGTGCCACATCATCACTACATGTGACTCACAGTGACACATCATCATTGACCACATTTGCACTCCTTTTGCCCCTCCACTTAGATCAAGTCGTATCTCTTGATCCAGGAAGAATTTGAGGGCGCTCCAAAAGGAAAGTTGCTCAATTTTTTGTGCTCTATGTGCTCATCACATCATGCACACATTTCGGTGCAAGTTACACTCACATTTGAGCCTCACCGACAAAACCACGTCCTTCACACACATTTGCATCTACATCGATGCATCTGACCCAGCACTTAAAAAGAACAAAAGAAAAGAAATTATTTGCTGTTCTTTCATCGATCGATGGTTGGCTTAGATCTAGATAAGGCCAATTTCAAAAAAATGGGTATACAAAGTGAAGTACAATCCAGATGGTAGTATTCAGAGATATAAAGCTAGATTAGTTGCAAAAGGATTTGCACAACAATATGGTCAGGACTATGATGAGACTTATGCTCCAGTAGCAAAGATGGATTCCATACGGTTCTTGATATCATTAACAACACTCAGCAAATGGAATGTGTATCAGCTTGATGTCAAGAATGCATTTCTCAATGGTCACCTAGATGAGGAAGTCTACATACAAAAACCAGTAGGTTATGTTGAACCAAGAAAGGAGAATCAGGTTTGCCATCTCAAGAAAAGTCTCTACAACTTAAAACAAGCACCTAGAAGTTGGTACAGCAGAATTGACAAGTATTTTGCTGATTTGGGATACATGAAATCCAATGCAGATCATACTCTCTACTACAAAGTTCAAGGGGAAGACATTACTATTGCACTTTTGTACGTAGATGATCTGATTGTGACAGGAAGCAAGGATAGCTTCATCAGAAAAGAAACAAGACTTATTTGTAGAGTTTGACATGAAAGATCTTGGACTTATGCACTATTGTCTTGGAATTGAGTTCTGGAGAGATTCAGATAGCACATTCATGAGTCAGCTCAAGTATGTTGACAGTCTCGTGAAGAAGTTTCATATGGCGGATTGCAAGATTACAACCACTCCCATGGAACAAAGTTTAAAACTTACTAAAGATTCAGAAAAGCCTACAGTCAATGACAGATACTACATGCAGCTCATCGGATCTCTTATATATCTGACAATCACAGGGCTAGATATTTGTTATGCAGTAAGCTCACTAGCACAGTTTATGGCAAATCCAAAACAGTCTCACTGGAATGTAGCCAAAAGAGTCTTGAGATACATCAGAGGTACAAGACAGTTTGGGATAGAATACAAAGGAAGACATCCACGGTTGCATGGGTACTATGACAGTGACTATGCTAGAGATCATGAGACCAGGAGATTGACATAGGGATATGCATTTTTCCTTGGTCAAGGTGCTATATCATGGTTGTCAAACAGCCAATTGTTTCTTTATCTTTGACTGAAGTAGAATATAGAGCACTCACTACAGGTGCATGTGAGGCTATATGGCTCAGAAGACTATTGTCAGAAACAAATTACTTTGATGAGTCAAAACCAACAACAATATACTGTGATAATCAATCGGCTCAAGCATTGGGAAAAAATCTAGTATATCACTCCAAGACAAAGCACATTGATGTCAGAGAGCACTTCATCAGAGAAATATTGCTACTTGGTGACGTCACAGTGCAGCATTGTGATAGCAAAGAATATGTTGCAGACTTCTTTACCAAACCACTCGGTAAAGAGCTATTCAAGAAACACTGACTAGCTCTTGGTTGGAAGGACATTCCCATTAAAGAGGTGTGATGGAATGTAATGCTCAGTCCTTCGATTCCCAAGAATCATCATCTTGAGGGAAGGCCTACTTAACCTTATAGAGTACTATAAAGGAAAGGGTTAGATACCCTAACCCTAACCCTAAAAGGGTTTGTATATATTCTATCTTTTCAACTAAATCTAGTGTATAGTTAGTCATTTGTGGTGTACTCTCTAGCTATGCCCTCTCTCCTCATCTCCACTCTTCTCCTCTCCCCTCTTCATATTTTGTCACACCCATCAAGTGGTGTCCTACCCCGCACCAAAAAGCCAAAGAGGAAGCCTCTATGTAAGTGTTTGCAAAAAGGGTTTTATCATAAGTGGATATTTTCTTTGATCATCTTCAAGTTGTAATCTTTCAGTTGTCCAATGGACACATCATGGAATCTCCATAACTATCTAGAGGCAATCATGCACTTGGCACAACGATTGCATAGCTATGACAATTCCAACAAAAAAGTAAAATATGGATGGGATAAGTCATTCCTGAAGCAGAGTCGTACAAGAACTTCAATTGTGTACAACCAGATAAGAGTTTAATGAGCAACGTGGCACGTGGCATGTATCATGGAGCTAACCCAACCAAGGACTAGCAACATGACACATGGTTAACTCGGCCAAAGGTTAACAAGGTTTGAGTATGTGTGTGTTTGAAAATTTAAAAACCTATAAAAAACATGGCACATGATGCTCAGATAAAGGTGGAAAAATCTCTTATTAACATTGATATATGGATTCTCATGAGTACAACTGGGCAAAAACTATCGAATCCATTCGGTAGTCTAGGCTCCGAGGTTGGGGTCCACTTACCTGCCACCATCCAAACAAACTAGGTGTTAGAACATCATAGTTATGCTTGGGTAGACAGGTAATGCATGTTTTCCCCGGCTTGTTATCACTTTACCTAGGATATAGAAAACCATACAGATTCTTATCTAATGCAAATGTAATCTTGCATTAACATGTAACTTTTGGTTACTTATGATGGTGTAAAAAAGAAATAATTGCATATCCAAGTGTCACTAGAAATTATTACTTTGAAAATAAAAACAATACAAAGACATTATTGATATTTAAGAAATAACTTTAAATATTTTCTTAAACAGATTAAAAAATGAATTTATAAATTAAAGAAGTCCATAGGAGATCAAGTCTGATAATAATAGACGTAACAAATCCAACGAAAAAAAAAGAGATCACTAGCTTTTAATAGAAAATGCCTGAAAAGAAATCCGGTAATAATTCAAAGAAAATATTTTAAGTAAAAGTATCATAAACATTTTATGGCATATAAAGTGAGAAACCCACCAAATAATTCAAACCTACAATGCATTAGAGATACTCACAAAAATAAAACTAAAAGCTATAAGGAAAGGAAATCCATTGATTTTAAAGGATGGCTGATAACAACCTCTTAAGTATACCTAGGATAAACACTTAGGCCGGATTAAATGACATAAAAAACTAAATCTTGCTCCCAATAGCGAGAAATATCCGAAGAAGAAATAATGAAAAAAGGGGGGGGGGGAATGTGGAGCTAATTAAATAGAAAAGAAATAAGAGGGAAATAAAGCAAATTAGCGAAAGAAAAAATATTTCACTAATTTATAAAAATTTGATAATGAAAACCATAACCATTGAAATAAAGAGAAGTTTAAAAGAAGTGAGGTTTTTTCACAGTGAAGGGGCTTGCAGGCAGTAGAAGCCTCATACACTCGAAGGGCTTAAGCCTTTAGCATAGGCTTAGACATAGTGTCCCATGCATTAGTTAGAACAAAGTAAATCATAGATTACCCCCCATGTGGTACCTAGAGCATCCAATCGCCAAGGAGCCATACAAAGGGGGGGGCGCCCACCTGAGTAGATCATACAAAGGATCAAGCATGCCCAACTAACAGCCAAGACTTACCTCAGCACCCTATGAGAGGAGGAGGGCCGTATGGATCAGAACTAGAGCCTGCAAGTCGTGCAAAGAGATCGAGGTGAGCCATAGAGACCATCGCCAATGCAGTATGGAGGCTATCAGTCATTTAACAATGATCAATGAGCAGCGTGGGGCCTAGCAGTGTGGGGGCTAGCATAGAGCACCTAGAATCGTACTAGAGAGCCGCTATAGTTAGGGGGTGTAGACGAGACTCAACAGAGGCTATATGTACTACGGGAGGGGCAGACCATCGAACAGGGGAGCATTGAGAACTTAGAAGTATATCGAGGCTCGACTAGCAGGGCAGCCAACTCAGCCCACAATATAGGAGTGGAAGTCAAGGTCCTTCCATGTGGTGTAGCAAGGGGCAAGGGCACGGTGATGGGACAGATGCGATCTTCTTGGAGGAAAGAGCCTAGTACCATAGTAGAGCATGGAGGCTGCAGTTCGGGGGTTGAGAAGACTGGAGGTCTATAGGACAGTCGAGCACAGTGTGCGACGACGAGCAAAGCTACGTGTTTATACAAGTACTCAGAGTCTCAGATAGATAGAGTAGTAGAGAAAGTGGAGGTAAATCCTCTTTATATAGGTAGCCTAGCTAGGGTAGTCATTGTACATAGCTAGATTAGGGAGTGAATAATTTTTGGGGGGCGGGTTAAAGGCATGAAAATGCGTGATTCACTAGATGTGAGAATGCATGCCATTTAGCACGTGCTGGAAGGGGGGATATACCATAGGATTTAAAAAGATGAAATGTAGACCATAGGCTATTCTATGGTAGGAGAGACCATAGGCTTAGCAAAATTAGAAGGGTAATTTAGAAGGGAAAAAAATAGGAAAATAGAAGGGGAAAACAATTTAAAAAAGGATAAATTAAATAAAAAAGAGAGATTTTAAAGATATATATATATATATATATTAAAAGGGGGAGATAAGGAAGAAAAAAAGCCATACCTAATATATAGTTAAAAATACAAATAAAGTAATATGGAATTATATAAAATTAGATAGGAAGAGGAGGGACGAGGGGGGGTTAAAAACAAGAATGGGGGGTTAGTAAGTGTGTGTATATCTATGTGTATGTGTGTGTGCATGTGTGTTTTTGTATGAGAATAAAAAAAGGGGGGGGAAAGGAAAAGTGTGTGTGTGTGTGTGTGTGTGTGTGTGTGTGTGTGAATGTGAATGTAAGTGATTATGTATGTTCTTTAGATCAAACGGCTTCAAAAAGGCATGATTCATGCATATAATAGTGCTACCGGTTGGTTAGTATGATTCTCATAATTTACCTAGTCAATGGATACATCACCAAGTACCACTATGGAAAGATCTTGATCCAACTACTCTAATTGGCTTTCTGCCGACCATGCCATTGATGGAGTAGGAAAGCGGAGAGGGAAAGGAAAGGGAGAGAAAAGCACAAGGAAGACGGAGATGAAGGAAAACCCTAATTTTCCCTATAAAGGTCTCCTTCCCTTCATTCATTCTTTCGGTGCAAGGAAGAGCAAGGAGAGCAAGTCTACTCCTTATCTACCAACTTACAATCAAATCTCATCTAGGTATGAAGACTTAAGTTCATGTTTACTTTGAGTTTTAAATTTTTTTTAAAAATAAGAGAGAGAAATTGAGAGGGAGAGATACAAAGAAAAGAGAGGGGGAGGCATGACAATGGTGGTAGGGGGAAGGAGGAGGGGAAGAAGCAATGGTGCGGTGACAACATGGGGGAAGGAGGAGGGGAAGAATTGGTGGCACAGTGGGGGGAAAGTGGGGTCTGTGGTATTGTGGTGATCATAATTCAAGTGCAAATTATAAAAGATAACCAACATGCTTAGCCTTATAACCCTCTTACATCCTATGCATCCTAAATGTACCAAAAGGAAACTAACCAAATGTTATGATTTAGAAAAATCTTATCCTTTTTTTCAAAACAAACTGATATAGAAGTCTCTTTTTTAGATGGTAGGGGGAAGAGTTGTCTAAGGTGGTGTAGCAGGGGGAAGAGGGGTCAGTGGCATAGTGGGAGGGAAGAAGGGTATGTAGAATGACGGTAGCATGGCGAGTAGGAAGGAGGAGAGGAAGGATCGGCACGGCAGGGGGGAAGAGGGATCAACAATGCATGGGGGGGAAGGGGGGTCAATGGAAAGATATGGAGGAGGGGAAGGATCGGAGGTGGCGGGGGGAGGCTTGTGGGATACCCCCTCCCATACCCTCTGGTGGCTATGTTACCTAGGGGTAAGGAAGGGGGGAATCCCCATGCCTTGGTTTGGTGCTACACATGTGCGGGCAACGATGGCACATAGGTAAGATGACAGGTGGAAGACAATAGCACACACACCGATGATGGGCAGGTGGACAACCATAGCACACAAGCCGATGATGGGTGAGCGATATGGTACATGGTGAGCAATGGTGTGGTGAGTGGGGTGGAGCGACAGCATTAGGAGATGAAGGCAATTTAATGAGTGGGCACATGCAATTATATCAGTGGGGGCACATTGCAATTGTCTTCGCACATTATGATGGGCAAATTGCATTCTTTTTCATTTTACATTTTACATATCTTCATTGTAATGACTTTTTGGCTATTTTTGTTGCAATTGTTGACATATGTGAGCCTTCTAAAGCCTTTTGGGCTATTCCCCTCATCTATTGCTAATCAAGCCTTGTGACACATTTAATATATAGGTATTTTTGAAATTTTAGTTGTTTAAACCATTGTAACTATCTAAAATCTTCATTTTTTTTCTCATGTAGGATTTTTAATTATTATGGAGCACTGTGAGGAGATAAGAGCATTTGTCTCTGGCACCACCTTGGATTTTAATGGGAAAGAGTATGCTGTTGATAACTTTGGGAAGTGCACTCACATGCACATGGGAAGGAAGGTTGGTTTCTCCTTCAAAGAAAAGAAAGGATAAGGAAAAAGAAGGAAAAGGAAAAAGAAGGGTACAAAAGGAAAATCTTAATTTGCCCTATAAAAGTATTAAAAATTTTTCTTCCCTTCATCCATTCTTATCTCAATCAATTGGAGAAAAAGAGCAAGGAGCAAGGAGAGTCTACATCCTAGCTACAAACCTTTCAGCCAGGTATGAAGAATTTAAGTTCATGTTTACTTTTGGTAAATAGTTAAGAGAGAGAAATTGAGAGAGAAGAAAGAGGAGTGGAGAAAAGGAAGGTGGGAGGAGAGGGAGAAACAGGGAGGAAGGAAAGAAGAGAAAGCAACCATGACCACGGGAAATAGGGTGATAGAAGGCCGTCAAGATGGAAAGGAGGGCAAGAGGAGGGTGATGGACGATGTGCAATGGAAGAGGGGAAGGAGGGCAATGGAAGATGGGGAGCAATGGGAGGCAAGGCATTGAGTAGGGGATGAGGGTGTGGGAGGGGATACCCTCCCCTGCTGCAAGCCCCTCCATTATTCCCTGGCAGCTGCGGCCGCCAGGGAATAATGGAGGGGCTTGCAGTAGGGGAGGGTATCCCCTCCCACACCCTCATCCCCTACTCAGGGAATAAGGGGAGGGGGGTAATCCTTGGTAGACGGTGAGCTGGCAGTGGCAAATGGGCAGTGAGTAGGGAAAGAATGGTTAGTGGCAGATGAGCAACATACAAGCGATGCCAGCAAAGTGAATGGTGAGGGCAGATGGGCGACGAATGGTGAGGTAGGATGAGCGGTGGATGGCGAGCAGATAGTGGTGAGAGCAGATGGCAAGGATGGACAATTGGTAGATGACAATAGAGAGGGGGACAACAGTAGACAGTGAGCAGCCAGACCAAGAATTCAATTCAAAGAAAGCTTAACTATATGGTAAAGAGAAAACAAATCCACACATGTAGGCCAACATGCAATCTATTTGACTCAAGCATAAACCACAAATGTAAATATGGATTTTCATATCCTATACATTTAGAAACTAAACCTACTTTCGATCCTCTCACACAAAGATGGATCTAATTCCGTCCATCCCTAGAACATCGTAATGTCGTTCCATACCATGTAGGAATATTACTCTTGTGGCAAGCACATATGAATATTCAAAAAATAACCAACACAAGCCTATCATATTTGAAAACCAAACCCGTGGCACTTCCTATTTCAAAATATAGTAAAGTCATAGTGTTGAAGGACTCTTAATTCATAGCATATATTACTCAATTTTTTTCATTTTCAAAACATTACTGAATTTTTCCAAAACTCAAAAAATCTTTCATGTATGAACTATTATTTTAAAATTATTTTAAATACGTCATGTTTTTAGTGATATATAACTCCATTTAAAACAAATCCAATAATAACCAATTTTAAGTATACTACATAAATTTTCATGTATTGTTACTCTTATAAAATATTGTAGTGTATTTCAAATATTTCTACTATTATAGTGCTCTTCTTGATATCACAATTAATTCTTCTCAAATCGTAAGTTTACATAAACCTATGTTCTAAATTAACTTTAAAAATTAAGTCAAAATGGAAAATATTATGCAACAATTTTTAGGAAGGACTAAATTCATTTATATATATTCTAGTTCAATACAGCTACCTGCTCACATCTAGTTACGGATGTCACGGAAGTGGGCTTCTTTGGGGATAAGGAGAGTACAAAGGAAAAAGCTCCAATTCTATCATGGCATGAGACTCAGCGAGCCTCACATCTTAGTAGAATGGCTCACTGAAGCTACATCTAAAGTAACATTGCTGTGTGTTACAAATTGTAGTTTGTTCGTGAGCACATATCTCTATTCTAAAGAATTGTTATGCGTTAGTTCAAGAACCGATCGTCTAACTGCCCCATTGAGGCTTCCTAACCAGAGAGACTTTAATCATGATGGAGACTACCGATTGGCCAATGGATCTCTCAGGCATCATTGGGAAGCACGTCATCTATGTATCAACAACAGATGGGAGTATGAGGTCTGCTACAAGAATGAAAAGACGACAAATTACCATGTTCTTTCGGGCATGGTGGGTGGCCGATGGGTCAAGGATTAGCAAATATGTATGAAACAGGTGAGCAAAGGCCAGCATCGCTACTAAATATCCTGGACAGTGTGGGGGTTAAAGGTCATTGTACCTTTACCCCAGTTATGTACAATACTCAAACACATATATAAATGAATGAAAAAGAAGATTAGAGTGGTTCTGCACCCACTAAAACTTGTGTGGCTCTCTGTTTCTCTCTCTCCCTCTTTCATTCTTGCTTCTGTTGAGAGCACTCTCAACTGGCATCAGAGCCCGAGTGATCTAGCTAAGCATGTGTGAATGCTTGGAGCTCAGCAGCACTGTGGGAGTAAGGAGAAGCTCTGTGGGAAGCTTTGTGGGTGACTTTACTTGCATCGAGTGTGTAGAGACCTTGGAGGAACCTTTGGAAAAGTCACTTTGGTTTTGCGAAGTGGTTTTGAGAGCTTGTTAAGTGTTTTCAAAGAAAAAGTCATTTTTTGAGCTTTTCCCTGTTCCTTCGATGACAGAGACTTTGTATTGACTTGTAGAGGCAACTATTACTTGCTTTTGGTGTCCACTTCACTTCAAGAGCTTGGAAACTCCTTCATTCTTGAATCTGGGATCATTTCATTAGATTTCTAACTCACTGTGTTAGTTTTTGCGTTTTTCTGCCCAAGTATTGGAACTCAAGTTTGGAGCAACTATTTGTAGATCTGTCAGTTTCGGTGGACTCAAGAGGTCTTCAAACTTCTATGTTGGTCATCATTCACACTCCAGTGGAGTTTACAAATAGCTCTATTTCCAAAAACGTTTTTCAGTCCGTGTGTTGGACCCAGTGATTGAGACCACGGTTTCCAAAACCGCCGTCTGTCCCATTGCATTCCGAATGCCCAAAAACCCTTACTTGTCAATTCTTACGTGATTTGGTGGAGGATTTTTAGAGTTATAGATCTCTGTGTATTCAATTTCGTCTCTCTATTATGCATTTTTCATTCTAAGGTTTTGAAACCTTAGATTTATGCCACATGGCAGTGGATAAGTGTTGACTCCCATTTCTCACTCATCGGTTGGGATTTTGGAGTTCCGGCAGAAGAGAGATATTTGCAAATTTTCTTACTGAGTTCGATTATGCAATGGTGCCCATGTTTTGAGGCATCTCAGGTTCTATTTTCAGTAGCAGTCATTACCGTGGAACCATGATTTCTTGAGCATACCTTATGCAGATCACTCTGGTTGCAGTTTGAGTAGTGTGCGCTCATTCATGGTGTGCATTGGGTTGCAGTGGATGATTTATAGGCCATTTAGATGCATTGCGGTCCTTATTGGATGCGCTGATAGGCCCAAATTGCCTTGTGGGATGCTATTTTTATGGACGCTTTGCACAAGAATGCTATTTTATGCTGAGGGACAGCTTTGACACATTGCCAGTGATGCACTGATAGTGCTATGCTCTCTTGGATGAGATATTATTGATGCATATGCCAATGGACGGTGTTTATGCTTGAGTCATTTGGCACTTATTGGCATTTTGGATTGCCGTTACAATTGGCATTTTCTTTTGGGCCAGATTTTCTCATATGGATGCATAGTATATGCACATGAGTCAGATGCATCTTTTGATGCTTTGAGCTTTGAGTTTTGGTGATATTTCACTCTATTGTGGCATACACATTTGGGTGCACCTAGTATTTGTTGTGATTCTCTCTTACAGGCACTAGCATTTGGGATTTTGCTTTATTTGCATCATGGCATCCTCTTCCATGTTTGAAAAGGAGTTTTTCAACATTAAAAAGTTTGATGGGAACAACTTTTCTTTGTGGAAAGAACATAT
This sequence comes from Dipteris shenzhenensis, assembly GCF_047967505.1. NCBI lineage: Eukaryota > Viridiplantae > Streptophyta > Polypodiopsida > Gleicheniales > Dipteridaceae > Dipteris > Dipteris shenzhenensis. The sequence continues at coordinate 51,390,199 of NC_141617.1, forward strand.
AAGGGATGTGCTTATTCAAAAGAAGTAGAGTAAACCCTTGGCAGGGATTGACTACAAATATGTTTGAGGATGATTGGAATGAGTTGGATGCATTAGCAAAGTCTACTATTAGATTTCATCTTGTAGAGTCAGTTTATTTCACAGTAGTAAATGAGCAGAATATGGAAGATTTATGGAAGAAATTGTGTACCACTTATGAGAAGGAAACTGCCTCTAATAAAGTTTACCTCATGAAGAGGTTGTTTGAGCTGCAGATGAAGGAAGGGATCTCCATTGCTTCTCACACGAATGAATTTAATATTATTTTTAGCCAGATTCAGGCTCAGAAGATGAATTTGGATGCCTAGACTAAGGCAATATTTCTCTTATGTTCATTGCCATCCTCATGGGATACCTTCCGTACAGCTGTTAGTAACTCTGCACCTGGTGGAGTATTGAAGTTTGATGATGTTGTGGGTAGCTTGTTGGCCGAGGAGATTAGACGGAATTCTATGGATGGCAACAAGTAGGATGCAGCCTTAAATGTGCAAAGGGGTAGATCACAGTTTAGGGGGAAGTCCAAGAAAGAGGGAAGTCTTGTAGCAAATCTAAGGCATGAAACATTGACTGTTACTATTGTGGCAAGAAGGGCCATATGAAAAAGGATTGCTACAAGCTGAAAAGAGAGCAAAAGGATAAGAAAAAGAATGCAAATTGGGGTGCAAATCAAAAGGAAGAGAGTCTAAGGGAGGACAAAGGAAAAGTGAAGATCGAGGAGATCAATGCAGTCATGCATGATAGTGACGATGATGTTCTCTTCATGTCTACTTTATTTGTAGAGTTGCTTACCACTTCAGATGATGCATATTCCCAGGATTGGATTTTGGATTCTGGTGCTTCATTCCATGTTACTCCCCATAGGGAATGGTTCTCCACTTATGACAGTGGAAAGACAGGTTGTGTGCATCTTGGAAATGACTATGCATGTGACATAGTCGGAGCAGGTGACATAAAGTTTTCTTTTGCAAATGGGTCTACATTTATTTTGAAACATGTGAGACATGTGCCTAAGTTGATCGAGTCTTATTTCAGTGGATCAGCTAGATGATGTGGGTTTTCACACCACTTTTGGCTTTCAGAGTTGGAAAATTTAGAAGGGCTCTATGCTTTTGGCCAGGGGTGCCAAGTGTGGGACTTTTTATCCCTTACATGTATCAGGGGTATTTGATCATGTTGTTCCAATAACCGAGCAGCCAAGCACTTCTTTGTGGCAATGCAGGTTGGGGCACATGAGCCAGAATGGAATGAAACTCTTATGCCATTTGGGTTATGTACTACATTTGAGTTTCTTTGATTTTGAATTGTGTGAGCATTCTCTCTATGGGAAGCAGACTAAATCAACCCATAAAAGAAGGGGAAAGAAAGAGTTTGAAAAGCTTGATTTGGTGCATTCATACGTATGTGGTCCCATGCCTACACGGTCATTAGGCAGGGCTGAATACTATGTGACATTCATTGATGATGCAACTAGGAAAGTGTGGGCTTATGTTCTAGCTCGGAAGAGTGATCTGTTCCAAGTATTTCAGAAATGGCTGGCCTTGGTTGAGAATCAGTCAGGTAGAACGCTTAAATGCCTATGGACTGACAATGGTGGAGAGTATCTCTCTCATGACTTTCAGCATTTCTATGATACACGTGGGACTAAGCAGGAGCTGACATCCCCTCATACTCTGGAGCAAAATCTAATTGCAGAAAATATGAACCGTACCATTCAAGAAAGGTTGCAATGCATGCTTTCCAATGCAAGTCTTTCTGGTGGTTTTTGGGCTGAGGCAATGAAGACTGCAGTGCATGTGATCAATAGATCACCTAGTAAGAGTTTGGATGGTGGTATCCTGAAGAGGCATGGAGTGGCAAGAAGCTCTCTTACTCTCATTTGCGTATATTTAGGTGTGAGGCATATGCACATGTGCCAAAAGAGCTTCGAAAGAAGCTAGATCCTAAGTCTAGGAAATGCATCTTTCTGGGTTATGGTGAAAGTGGAGAGAAGGGCTATCGTCTCTGGGATCCAGAAGCAAAGAAGATCATACGCAGCCATGATGTAGTCTTCAATGAGAAGAAGATGCATAAGGCACCCATGAGGGATGTGGAAATGAGGAGAATCACTTTCCAAGATGTGAATCCACCTGCATATGTTGATAGACAGCAAGCTGTCCATGCACCAAATGTGCAAGAAATGGTACCACCAAGTACTCCCACAGGTATACAATCAAGGGTAGATGATGGATCATCTATTGGTGGAAATGATGAGCCAAATGTGGCTGATATGCAGGTGGGACAGCAAGCTATGCCTTTGAGAAGATCATCTAGAGTGTCTGGACTGCCTGATAGGTTTGTTCTAGGGGTAGACTATGTGATGCTTACTGATTGCAAGGAGCCTTCTTGCTACAGAGAGGCTATGATGTGCGAGGATCAATGCAAGTGGGAGTATGCTATGCAATCAGAGATGAGTTCACTTATGAAGAATAAGACTTGGGACTTGGTTTCTTTGCCACATGGAAAGAAAGCATTGCCATGTAAATGGGTCTACAAGATAAAGGTCATAGGTGATGATGTGCCTAGGTACAAGGCCCGTTTAATTGCTAAAGGGTTCAAGCAAGAGAAGGGTGTGGACTTTGATGAGATATTCTTTCCAGTTGTGAAGATGACCACACTTAGATGCAGCTTGGACTAGTGGCAGCAGAAGATATGGAGCTTATGCATATGGATGTCAAGACTGCTTTCTTGCATGGGGATTTGCATGAGGAAATTTACATGGTGCAGCCGGAAGGCTTTGAAGAAAAGGGCAAAGAGCATTTTGTTTACAAGCTAAAGAAGAGTCTCTATGGTCTTAAGCAAGTGCCTAGAGAATGGTATCAGAAGTTTGATGCTTTCATTCGGTCCCAGGGTTTTAGAAGGCATGAAATTGATCACTGCCTCTACACTAAAAGGGCTAAGGATAATAGCCTGATAATCCTGGCACTATATGTGGATGATATGCTATTGTCATTCAGCAGTCCGGTGTCAGTCAGAGCTCCATGCTCACTCGTTCTCTAAACCAGTGAACTGAGCATTAATGTGGCGGCATTGGCGTTTCGAAGTCCTTCACGCTTTCTATCAAAGACATTTTTATTTGCTTTGAATGCTTTTGAATACCATCGTTCATCAGATGTGCAAAAGTTAATGAAATCAACCACGGCTTAGCAAAGCTACTTGCAAGATGGATCCCAATCTGACTTCTCTATATCAATTATGGGTCTAACAAGCTCTCTCTCTCTCCCTCTCTCTCTCCCTCTTTCTCTCTCAAATTTTGAGTTCCTTGCATATGTGCCTCCATTTCTAATGAAGCTTATTTTGATGGGGAAATAATGGCTCTTTCTAATTCAACTCAATTAATTAGTTTGTTTTGGTGCATGGAGGCTTATTAACCTATGTTTTTTCCATGGCTAATTTATTGTATGCATAAGCTAATCTTTAGGCTAATCTATGTGTTCTTCTTCACGTGTCGTACTCCTTTCTTCTATTCCTTCATAATACAAAATTTGGAAGACTTCTCTTTTGTACTTAATTACCTTGTATTTATTTTCGCAAAACATACATGATCAATACTCTTTTCTTTTTCATCATTCTCTTCATGCTTTACATCAGTAAGACTCACAAGATTTTGCGAAATGTCTTGATAATCATTGTAGATTTTGTGTGAAAGTTCAAGGTGTCTACAAATTTTTAGTAGGATCCTTGGTCTCCATTAGTTAGTAGTACTCTTTTTCATGTGCTCATTGTAGAATATCCAATGTCAAATGCTTCATCTTTGCAATGACGTGTGCTTCATCCTTAGCATGGCATTATAATTTTTTATACTCCCTTAATTAGTGTAACCTTCTTGGAAACCTCTTAGTACTTTTAGCATGATAGTTGGTATAGGAAAAAGTGGAGATAGACGTTGCTTCTCATTATCCAAACTCACCTATTCAAGCTTGGTATACAAAACTACTTTCAAGGTATCATCTAAGACTTAGCTCCAAGACCTTCAATTTATGTAACAAATCTTCAAGTTTGGGGTCATAATTAATGATGATTCTGCTCTCAAACTCTAGCATCTACACATTTAGATCCTTAGCTTGACTTCCATAGAATATTATAATGTTTCTCAATTCTCTATCACACTCTTTATTTCACCCACTATGGATAAGATCAGTCAAAAGAGTACAATTCCTAGAATTGACCTTCTGGTTGGATATGTGGCAAGGACCAATCCCTGTACATATAGTTTAGCTTTACATGAGGGGAAGAAGTTTTTCACCCATGTGTGAAGACCACATGTAAAGAAACATGCTCCTCTTATACAAATCTCCTAGAAACCTACATGGCAATAAATAGATTGAATTGGTCCAAAGAGAACAATACATTGCAAGTCATGATAGCCCATGGGAGCATACGAGCTAAAAGTGAAAGATTAAGAGGTTGTTTACACTCCAAAATCTCTCTCAGTACTTTTTCTCCAAAAATAAGAGCAACATATGGAATACGGATCTTCAATCTACTCATATGTTTGATAAAGAATACTAAAAATGTTGCTTAGAATGAATAGAGATATTCATGTGCAACATAGTTACCACTGGTGTTTCACATAGAAATTCTTACCTCCATAGATGTTCCTATAGCTTTTAATTGATCTTTTCAATCCAATAATTGTCAACTCATTTTGATCTTAGGTACACCATAAGCTTAAATCAACCCTTGAATGTGGAAATAATAGATGTAGAAGTATGAGATGGTAGAACTTTTCTAGACTGTATCACCCAAGGACTAGTGCAAACATAGTCATGAATAGCTGCACTAATTAAACACTTTTTTAAACAAATTATGTAAAACTATTTTGAAAAATATGAATACATACACATATTTTTTCTCATAAAGATAAATATACGCATATAATTTTTATTTGCAAAGTGAAAACCACATAAAAGTTATCATAGTTTTCTTATAAGATAATAGAGCTATACCAAACAAAAGAATTGGGTGGTTGCAAGCTCAGGGTGTCCACCTTTGTTCACTGTCCAAACTTTCTAGAGGCAAAAAACAGCCTTAAAACAGCTCGTTTTGCACACAAAATCAGTAATCTCACCTAGTTCCATAAGGATGCACTATTTGAAGCCTTCCAACAAAACATCACACATATTTTTGTGCACACAATGATATGGTCTAATAAAAAATAGAAGGTATATAAGTCCTAATTTCATGTGGTTTTCCATAGGTCATAGGCTTGTGTCCCTTTTTTTAATAGGAAGACAATATCATACTAAACCCCTTATATGTCACTCACTTGATATCAAATGGTAATGGAAATTTATAGGAAGGTACATAACATAGTGTGGAGCTTAACTTGATTTATTGATATTTTTTTGAAAAGTTTATGTAATTATTTTTTACATTTGATTTAATAGGGGGTTAGAGGAGACATAAGGGTATGTGGACCCAATGTTAAGTCTAAAATCCAATGATTAAATTTTGTGGGATTTACTTTTTATATTTATTTCAAATTCTTAGAGGATTTCTAAAGGAAATTCAAAATTAATCTAGTAATTTATAAACACATCCAAGTATGTGCAAAATCACAAGGCAGTTAGTCCTTCATGTGGAGAAGATATGGAAAACAATTTGGCAATTTTTGAGTAAGGGAAGGGTGAATTCTACTCTACTCTTCTACATTGCTCTTTCTTCATAGTCCCTTCCTTCTCGTACTTGTCGCTTCTTCTCATTCCTACATTACTTCTTTTGCTTCCTTGACTTTGCAGGATTCAGTTTTAGAAATAGAGAGGATGATTGAGGAGGCAGAGGCCCACATGTATTCACAGGATTCAGTTTTAGAAATAGAGAGGATGATTGAGGAGGCACATGCCCACATGTATTTTTGCTTATAGTTGAAGTCCAAGGCTAGCCCCCTGTCAAGTCAGACTGCATCGGCAATAGGCCCAAATCGCGGTTCAAGGCCGAATCAATGAGAGAGTCAGGTTGCGAATTGTCGTCCAACTTGATAAAGGATTGTGGAACTTCTCTCTACGATGAGTTCAAACTGTGTAGCTTTTCAAAACACATGGCTCAGCTCGTTCAAAAATTGGGAGAAAAAGCTTCATCAGAGAAGTCCCCCCAGGCCAATAAAATGAAATAGTGTGACTGTGGCCGTTTTTTCTCAGATCTCTCGAATCCCCAACGCTTCGGCCAATGCACTACACATGTGAAATTAGACACTATGATCGGCCAAACTGATGATACTTTGCTGAACCTATTGGAGACAAATGTTATAATTCTCTCAGAATAGCGCATGCCCAAGTCGAAGAGGTCAATTTTCAAGCGACCATTTTTTGCCATTCAAAACCTTAGTCGAAAGATTTTGAGATCGAGTGGAGACCCGAATTCAACCAGAACTGGAGATGAGAAAGATAAAAGTCCATTAAAAGTTCAAAAGAAAGAAAATTTTACTTCAAGAAATCAGAAATTTTGTGCCTATACGATTGCAGGATGATCTGTAGACTGTAAAAAAGATGTGCCTATGCTTCTCATGAGTGAGTTCATGCGGGTTGATGTTGGCAATGAAGAGTCTAAGCAAAAAAAAGGTAGGATGAGTGTAAAGTTGATCAGAGTGAAGAGAGAAACAAAAGGCAAACTCTCGCAAACTCCTGTATCCCGGTTCCTCAATTCCCCATTTCATCAAATCTGATAAAACGTCCTTTACCTTTGGGGAGTCACTTAAGAGGAAGAAATTCCCTCGTATGTCCTCTGTCAACTCTCCGGCGTAGCGTCTAGGACAAACTTGTTCATAGTCTCGAGATCATATATTCATGCAAGAATTCCAATTCCCAATCTAGAAATGCAAGCATGGTGTCTTCATAGCTCCACTCTTCTTGAAAGTCATACGCATGAATCCAATTAAACTAGATATCTTCTCTGTGCCTCTCTCTGATACGAGAGTTTTCATCCTTGTGAAGAAGTGATCTGTAGCATTCAGTAAGATTGCTAAATAATCTTTGAAAATTGAACCCCAGGTTCTTGCTTCATCGTTCCTTCACGGATTGAAAAAATCCATGTGCTATAAGTATGATGAGTCGGATATCTGTTGGAAGATAAGGCACGGAAGTTAGCCATGCCATGGAGAAGCACCAGAGCCAGTTGAAAGTACTTGCTTACATGCCAAATGGAGGAGACATAATTGTTTACTAGACAGGGAGGAAAAAAACCAAGGGAATTAGAAACAACCAATGGGATTGCTAGAAAGGCTACAAGAAATTCTTTCACAACCCTGGCTTTCCAGGAGACATTGTCAATCTCTAATTCCTCCACGTTCATTGAACCCATCGGCAAATTAGCAGCCTCACAGGCTGCTTCTTGTGAAAACTACCCTCCATTCTTTGGATTTTCTACAACAGCAACTTCTTGGATGAGATCTTGACCAATGGCAATGACATCAGGGCCATCGACAACTTCTTTTGAGGCCCCTAGAGAAGCTTCATCATCTTCTTTGCCTAAATCAAGCGAACTTTGTCATCCTCTCCTTCTGAATCTTGATCTTCTAGGTTGGTCTTACTGCTTTCCAACACCACGATGGCTCCCCCAGACTTCTCGGCCATTTCCTCGATTGTCGCATGCATTCCTTCTTCTCATCTCCTTCCTTCATGAACCCTTTCTGTCCATTTCAAGACGTCATGGATGGTGGGGGAGTGGCTAGATGAAGGGAGGGAAATTTGGAAGGCTGGGGTGAGATGAACGAAATGGGGTGAGATGAATGAAAGGGGATGGATTAGACGGTTTGACGGAGATGCATTTTCTTTCCATTCAAGAAAAATATAGATTTAATATTTTGAATTGGAAAATGATGACACGTGGCTCAAGGAGAAAGAAGTATCTCCTTTTATCTCACAATGCTACGTGCCTAACAAGCAGAGAAATGACAAGGTTTTGTAAGCCAACGGAGCGCCTCATACTAGACAAGAGGAGCAGAGTACGAAGGGGAGAGGTGATTGCTTCGGAGAAGGCTGATGTAAAGATGATGGGCATTGGCTCACAGTTTGTACTCAGTGGGCATCTATTAGACAGATCGATAGAGTCTTGCACTGCAAAGAAAGCTCAATTGATCAATCCAAGAAGCGTGATTCAGAAGTGTAAGGAGACGAGATCACAGAGCCGTGGATCTAAACTTGGGCACTCGTGATTTAGCAAAGTTTGAGTGGAAGCCATAGCCTCCGAAGTGCACTCAAGAGCAGTTAAAGAATCAAAGAGCGATGCTCAATTGAATCTTTCAATCCGATGTATCTTATAAGAGCGATACATCAGCTTCATAGCAATGAGCTGCGAGAGATCGAACGTCCACAATTTTGCTCTAGTGAAACTTTCAAGTAGATGTATCATATAAGAGCGATACATAATTTGCATAGCAATGACCTGACAGTAGCAGCAGCGATCCAATATTCAATAAGCTAGGAAACAGCAGCTGTTGGGCACTCATTGCTCAAAAGGAACATCATCAACTCTTTCAATCCCGGGAGAGTGACACGTTATCTTCATAAAGAGCCAACATTTTTAAGAGGAGCACCATGTCTGATTCTCGATTATGGATTATGTGTATCACTCTGGAATCTGGTCCCTTGATCTGGCCTTTGAACGTCTATTTCATCGTTGATGCACCGTCCATAACTCCGTGGTGATTCAAATTCACGCTGATTATTATTACTAGTATTCATCACCGATTCGACTTGGCAAACGAGCTAGTTGCAACTTGCAAATTAACTTGCATATATCGGTCATCAGTGCATAATGCATTGCCTAGTTTTGCTAAAATCAGCGAACTTTCTCATCAATGCTTGATCATAGTCTTTGCCCGCACCGTAACAGGCTCCAATTACCAAGGATTGGAGAGTCGGGAGATAGGGTGTTTAATCGTATGATTGTGGCTAGTCGTGTTCAAAAGTTTACAAGTAGTATTGCAAATTTGTACAAGGTGATAGGACACATACATGCTGAGACACAGGTAACATGGGATGGGTCATGGATTGGCAAGTGGGCAGTCAAAGTAGCCTTGCCATGTCGAGACTCGACAATCACTCCTGCTGCATGGGCGGGCTCACACTAGGAAAGCAACATTTGTTTTGCATCGTCAAAAACACAATAAACATTGGTTATTGTCACACATTGGTTATGTGTGACAATATTGTTTATACTGCAACAATGAGGATCAGTTATGAGCTCTAGTGAGCGTCGTCTTATTCATGTATTTATTGGCCTTCAACTACCAAAGCACACAAACAATATTACTAAGTCAATAATAAATCACCACCCCTGACATTTGCATGGAGGATCGGATCCTAATGGACCCTGTGTCATGTCTCATGTCTACTTTTTTACTCTCTCTTTTTTCCCTTAAAAATTTCATAAAATGCTAGGATTTAGTATTCAATTTCGAGCTAGTAGTGACGATGAAAAGGCTACCTACCACAATCTAGTTAGGGTTCCAATGACAGTTACAATTGTGCGCTCGCATGTTACTGACACGTGTCACTACACCACAGCTCCACCCTCAAGTTGACAACCGTATATATATACGGTTTCATTTGACACACATGAGCATAAGTTTGGGAGCCAATCGCCAATCGTTGAAGGCTTTAGGTGTATGTGTGCAATTTCTTGAAAGGTCCGATCCAGCAGTGCATGAAACTCTCTGAGATATCCTTCTTTCAAACTGGATAATAGATAGAAACAAGATCGCCTTCATTGTACTAAATGTCAACACGTCCCATGTCATGAGAAATTTAGAGATTACGCAGGAGCGCTAAGTGGATAAAGGTTGTACTTGTTGCAGATGCTGATACCAATCGGCAGCATCTTTAAATTTGGCCGGTATCACTGTTGCTGGAAGATGAGGGGAGAACTGAGGATCGTCGCAATCATAAAGGGCTCAAAACGAACTAATCCTAGTGGTGGATGCTTGAACTGTAGTGTGATACGCATGAAGTACATAGGGCAAGATTTGATCCCCATTATCATGCGTTGGACTGATGTAAACACGTATCATTTGTTTGATTGTTTTGTTGAGTCTTTCAGTGAGGCCGACGGTCTGATGGTGATAAGCACTTGCAAAGGTCAATTCGATGCCAAGACATTTTGAAAGAATTTTCATAAAGTGAGAATCGAAATTTGTCCCTTAATCTAAGAGAATGGTGGTTGGACATGCATGTCTTGAGATCACATTGTGGATTAGAAATTTAGCAATGGTGTTGGCAGAGATGTTAGGAACCGCTGCAACTTCACACCAACGTGTCAAATATTCTATTCGAACAATTATGTATTTGTTTCTTGTGAGTGACTATGGAAAAGGGCCGATTACATCCCAGGAGACAAGCTCAAACGGTTTGGATACTTGAATGTTTTGTAAAAGACCTGGTGGTTTTGAGTGTGATGGTTTGGTTGCTTGGCAAATGTGACAAGCACGCAGATGATCTGTGATGTAGGTGCACATTTGGCCCAGTAGTATTGAGTGCGAAGGGCTTGAAGGACTCGATGAACGCCTAAGTGTCCAAACAATGGGTGTGAGTGAGAGTAACTAGTGAAATAGAATCGGAGAGCTTGCGGAACAAACAGACGAGGGTCCCAATTTTGAGGGACAAAATATACTATGTTATTAATGATTTCGAATCTTCTTTAATCAAGGTGCGGTGCAGTACTTATTAAACAAAGGGATCTTGTTGTTGAACATTGGGAAAGCACGATAAGTCAATTGGACATACATGAGAAAGGATTTGAAATTGATGAACTATAGTATTGGATCTATAGAGCATCTGATGGTCACCAAAAAGCACTTCGATCTCTGGTCCTTGAGACACGTTGAAAGAGAGTTGCCTTTGAAGTTCAGGGCTAATAGATGAAATTGAACTACCTGTATCAATTAGAACATTGAAACAAACTAAAACAGCACGGATCAAACATATCTGTCGATTATGGGCAGAGGAGGCTTGTAGGTGCGGTTGGCTGGCCTCACAAAGCCAACCGCTCAATCGTTTCTCGGGAGTTCGTCTCCAAAGCAGCCGTGTCACTGAATTGAACATTCTGAACAGTATTGGAAACTTGCTTTGGAGATCTGCAATGTTTGGCTACATGCCCATATCGATTACAATTGAAACATCTTGGGCGCCCCTTTTCATCTCTTTCAGGCAACCTTTTCCGCGTGAAATTTTTTCCACCTTGTTGAGCATTCTGGACATCAACGTCCATTGGAACTGTTGTATCTGTTGTGATACAAACTGTTGTATCTGTTGTGATACAATGATTTTCTGAGGGGAACTGTGTCTTTACTGTGCGATTATTAGATTCTCCTGTTATGTAAGACTCAATGTTTTGCAATTTGCACCGCATCATAGAATGTTTTAGGCCCTTGATTCCGCGTGCACTTGGAAATGTCATGACGCAATTGAGGCCACAAGAAAAACAGTTTCATGTCCTCAGACATGGATGAGTCTGCTCGCAACAGTAAGTTTTACCACAAATTGAGCAACTGGTTCGTGTTCCGATTGATGAAGATCTTGCAATTGTTGAAGTACAGTTTGAGTTGATGACGTAGGCTTGGCCAGTGGTGTTTGATTGAATCATGTCGTTGGGCGAACCATGTCACGGCAATACCTTCCAGAACCGTTCGAAGCTCTCGATCATCAAACCAGGAGTGATAGTCTGCAATGTTTTCAAAGTGGACCATCACATCTTCGGTCGGCAAGCCATGAAAAGACTTCGGACGGACTTTATTATCCTTCTAAGGAGTTGAAGAATGTGATGCATGAACGGGGACATCAAGACTTGATTTGTCTGCAAAAGCTGATTCAAGAGAGTGTACACCGATTCCTGCGGAATTGTCTGCGGGTGGCTGTTCCTCCATTCTATCCTTTGTTCTGAAACCTTGGCGTCTCTACTAGATGTGAAATGCTTATACAACATTTATTTCATGACCATTCATCACATCTAGGAAAAAGCATTTATAGAAAAATAGAGTGGGCCCTTTTTTTTTAATTACAACTTTTCTTTCAATAATGTCCTCCAAACCACATGATCATCCACCATGTTTAGGAACAAGCCTTTAAAGATAAATAGAGTGGAGACCTTTTTTAAAAATTACAACAATTCTACCACCAATAATTGAATATATAAAAGCTACATGTAGGGACAATGATATTTTCTAATTACATTGGATCCTCGAGTTTAATAGCGATGGCTTTCTTTTATACAGTGACATCACATCATGATAGTTGTAATTTTACACAACTGCAAAGAACTACCGAGAAAATAAGATAAAATATTCTTAAAAGACTTAACTTGTATCCTCTTTATGGAGAGGCTAAAACTAAGTTGGGCAAAGATGTCTTTTATGTCAATACCAATCACAAATATCAGCAAATACCTAGTACTCAAAATAAGATATGAAATCCAATTGACAATATTGCACCATGTCTCTCCTTATAATCAAGTGCAATTGTGAGTCCACATTCTCACCCAATGAACTTGAGATGAACCCAAGGTATTTAGTTTGTGCTTAGAGCTTAACTGAGATGCACAATGTGCTTCACATCCCTATGCTAGCATGCATGAAACAATATATGTAGAAAACCTTTAAAATTCTCCTTATAATGGATAACGAGTCATCTAGTACTGAGAATGTGTTGCTACATTGCTTCCACATGCCTATTATGTTTTGTGCAACATACATCGTAGTACCTTTTTCATGGAAGTCATTTATATTGTGGTGATATTCAAAACGTAAGTCGGGGAAAACCGACAACTATAACAAATTTAAAATAGAATCTATATTAAAGCAATTACAATAATTCCCTAAAATTGGCTTCAGAGTCTAGAATGTCCTTTGCTTACCTTTGAGATTGCATCAAAATCCACAACTACAAAAGTTTTCTTGTTGCAAGATCTATGGATGGACCACTGATGTTTGTATAGCTGAAACCTCATATAGAAATTCACTTATCTTCTTCTTTGGAAAGAAAGAGATCTTCAAGTTTTAATAATGGTTGTTGCATCATCTATGTGCAATGTGTGCAATGAAAAATCACAAGCTTCACCTTCATTGTAGTTATTGGACTTGACAATGCACCTTCATCGTTGACTACTACCAATCCTGACAAGAACACTTCAGAAATTATCAATGTGACAGTTTGCTTAGCATGGAAGATTAGCCTTCACCAACTTTGGCCTAGGACCTTTGAGTGCATGAAATATTCCATACTTTTGCAAGGACTTTGCCTTCAAAAACAAGCCTAAAACAACTTTCTGAGAGCTTTTTTATTACTAATAGAGGCAGCACATCATCTCGTTCTACAACTTGCTTGCATGGAACAATACATGTTTGATAAGTGCCTTCTATGGCTTCAACTTTGCAGGGAACTATCGTCGATTCTCCTAGGCATCTTTCATGTCCTCCAAGCTCTTAAATCCTTTGAGTAACATAAACTAAGTCTTGTTGTAATTCTATGAGCCTCTCTTTCTATGCAAAAGCCAAGCTCAATTGTTTCATAAATCTTAAGTTTTAGAACCCTCTTTGGACTGCTACATTTGACATACCTCTTTACGGCAGGCAGCCTAGAGGGAAGTTTCCCTTTTTGTGAGCCCTTATGAAGCCACTCATCACAATCTTACACATTGATCTTCAAAAGATCTAATGGTCTAAATAGTGCATGTTTTGAAAAGCAATCCTTTCATGTTTCTCTTTTGGAGTGTCCATGCGCTTCATCTGGCATATCACGCCAACCGCACGAGCATTAGATGAATGGTGCGAAATCTAATTTTGTGCAGCGATAGAGTAGATAGTTTGTATATCACGTGATTTGCACCGTGATTTAGGAGAGGATGTACAGTTTTCCGCAATGCAAATGGTGATCTTTGGATAAACCAATTTGGGAGTATCGGCAAAGCCAGTGAGCCTTGGTTGTGTATAGGCTCTACAGGGACCTTATAGACTATCTCTACTTTCACAAGAAAAGGGTTCCACGCTGATCTCATTGATCTAGGGTCTAGCGACACTTACCAGCAGGAAGCGGTAGCAAACATTGTAGGTCCGTGGGCAAAGCTAGATAACCACAGGAGGCGGGCGTTGCCGCTCCAAAAAAAGCTACTGTGAAAGGTGGCGGCACCGTGGACAATGAGAAGACGGGAAGGTCAGCGACCTCGAGTTTCGAGCAACTGTCAAAGGTGGAGTCGAAGGTAGTGATGGAAGTGGAGAACGGGAGGGGAGAGGAACTGGGAGGGAACTGGTGGACATACCGATAAACAGCATGAAGGAGGCAGTGGAAACTGAAGGAATTGGGGGAGAAGCAATTGATGGTGGTGAGGAACCCAAGCAGTTTGAAGCGATCGAAGGGAGTGGCAGGGTATCTGCTAAGGATTCGGAAAAAAGAAAATCGATCGATTCAGATTTCTAAAATGCCCTTCAACTGATCTGTGACATCGGTTCAACTGCTTTGAGGCAGGCAGTACCCGATCAAAGTGAGGCTGTGATTGTAGTGGTTGCTGATGATGGAGATGCAACGGTTGTTGCTGATCGTAATATGGAGGGAAAACAGGGTTGGGAGGAACTGCAACAGAAGGGGTGCGCTCAATGTGAGGCTCAAAGTGGGGAGTGGAGGGTTGAAAGAAGAGAAAGGAGGGTTGCGGCCAGGGTTCAAGGGTGGAAATGCAGGGTTCAGAGCAGGCATCGAACCGAGCTGAGGATGGATAGGAATCCAAATCTTGTACCTGAAATAATTATGCCCTTCAGCTCCAAACAAGAAGGCGTAAGCAAGAATTTCTCGCAAACGGATCTTTTTGTCCATTCCATTTGCAAAGTCAACGTGGAAAAAGGGATCACAACAGTTGAATACGGATTTGATATGATAAGCCTTGCAATCACATCATGATGCGTGACTGGTAATGTTGCAAATGAAATTGAGAATTGCACCCAGAACTTGAGAGGTCGCTGAAGAGAAGAAAAGCGTCTTTTGGAAACATGCAACCCTGTTGAGGCGCCTGAATGACTTGGTGGTGGTTCCTTCATCAGAGAGAGTGAGGGCATGACTTAAAGGTTGTATTCGAAGATTTTAAATTCCAAAGGTCTACTTTCTTTTTTTTACGGAAGGCAGGTGTTTTGAGGAAGGAGAAGACGAGACGGAGGAAAATGTATGCACGGGGAGGGACACGAGCGAGAAGCTAGTCGCTTGTAATAGCTTAAGCCTGAGCCGCTAGTCGCTTGTAATAGCTCCATATTCTAATGCATCTAGAGTGTATTGGATAGCCTTCCCAAGCCAAAGCATTCTACAAATAAGAAAGCGCCTTTTGAGCATGGACGGGAAGGAACGAAACTATTAAATGACACATTAAAATTTATACGCGATCTCTCAAACAACTTTTCGTATAACCTTTAATGAATTCTGGATATGGAAGCATCCTGATGGCATTACGTTGCCAGGTTTTGCCGTCGACAAAAAATGGGCTAAACTTCCTTCCTGAACAAGGTTTGAAATTGAGGTGCCTTACAATTCTAGGGAAGAAAGATCAATGCTACCATCTAGATATTGGACTTTGAAAAAGGAATTGGCCTAATGGACTGGCAATACACACAACTATGGCTTTGGGATTTAAGTAATTTTTTTGTAACAATTACTATTGACTACTTTCTCACCTTCATGGTTCAAGTTTGTTTGCAACAAAAGCTAGAGCAAAGAAAGTA
This sequence comes from Dipteris shenzhenensis, assembly GCF_047967505.1. Lineage (NCBI taxonomy): Eukaryota > Viridiplantae > Streptophyta > Polypodiopsida > Gleicheniales > Dipteridaceae > Dipteris > Dipteris shenzhenensis. Next base: position 51,405,962 of record NC_141617.1, read on the forward strand.
TTAGCAGTCGCTCATGGTGACTTTACCAGCATTTGACTATGATGACGACTATTGACATCTAGGTAATTTGCCAATATCTTATCCATTCACAAGACTTATTCTCGATGCTTATATTCTTGGCATTATCTCGGCACCTAGGGAAGAGCCCATTCCCTCGCATTGTAACTCTTTGGGAAAAGAAGTGCGCCACCTCCCTGCCCATACACACTATGGTTATAATAATTATACATTATATATTATCATACAAATCAATTGCTCGTCCATTCAAAATTGCTTGTTTTCAATCTGACCCTATGTCGTGTCTCATTCTTAGTCATTCGCTTTTTTCCTTTAAAAATTTGATGAAATGCTAGGATTCATTTTCAATTTTGAGTTAGTAATTGACAACAAAAAGGCTACCTGCCACAACCTAGTTTGAGGAGCGATAGGAGAACTGGATTTGCTTCAAACAAGCAAGCTATAATCGATCACTTTATTGTCAAACAAGTGAGCAACGAATTATAGGTTTCCCACAAGCACCTTCTACCTCGAGAGACCACCAATTAGACTCGAAGAAGATAACAAGGGACCACCTCAAAAGAACACCAATCAACAAATAAACAATGAAGAAGAATAACAACCAGATAACGAGCCACCTCGAAGAGAATAACCTAGGCCAGGATGCATATGCGACCAACAAAAGCAAGGAGATGATAATCAAGGAGCCAAAGACCACGAAGCAACAACATAACGAACCAGAGAACAAAAGATAAGACAAGGGACAAAGAACATGTCTTGTACAACCCAAAAACCCTTGGGAGCAAGTGCAATAAATTAGGGAAAAAGACAAGTGTTGGAGAGCAAAGACCTTGCAATACATGAGCAATAGTAGACCAAGGAGCTTGTAAAAGAGTATCGGGTGTAGAAGAGAAGGTGTAGTGGACCCAAGATCTTGGAGTTCTGTAGTGAAGCACGAATCTTGTGATAAAGATTTTGCGGTACAACAACTACTATTACAAGTGACTACAAGTACTTGTGCGCACTGCCCTTAGAGGGACGAGTTGATTTAAGGAGAGAGAGAGAGAGAGAGAGAGAGAGAGAGAGAGAGAGAGATGTCACTCAAAATAGAAAGTGTAAGATGTGGCCTAAGATAACAAGAGGGACACTTTTTAAGAAAAGTGTAAGGAGAGCAACAATTGCAATAGAGCAAAGCAACAAGCTTGCAAAAGAGTCCTAAGTAGAGTAAAGTAGACACAATAGGTTGCAATAGAGTAGGTACAATACATTAGATGCAACAGCTTCTAGCAACGAACATGCAACAAGTAGCAGAGCATGTGCAACAGGTGCTACAAGTTCAAATATGAATAATGGAGGGAGGAGATGCTAGACCAAAGCAAAGGAGCAAAGGAGGAGGGGGTAGAAGTGTAGTAGGCCAGAGCAAGAGAAAACCAAAGCGGATCTTATCCAAAGAGTCCCACAAGGCATTAAAGGAGGGGATGGAGCTGATCACGATTGGGAGGGGCCTTGGGGAATGTCAAGCATGGGTTAAGAGGCAAGGATGATTCTTGTGTAAGAGGAAGAGCCACTGGCACTACTCACAAATGCCTATGTGCTACCTCAACATACAATGGCCCATAGAAAAGAGCACTCACCCCAAAGCCCACCCTAATCCCTAAAAATTATGAAACACCAATTTGGGGCCTTTTTGAGATCCTAAATCCCCCTTAATAGGTAGGTGTCTTTGCGTGCCTAATTTAGGGTTCTTTCGAATGCACTACATGTAAACGGGTCTCCCAAAAAAAGCCAAAACACCTTGGATGAATTTCCACAAGTCAAACTCCAAAATATTTAATTTTTTCTAGAGGCACATGGAAAATGATCACCCAATTTTGTCGTAGGTGCGAGTGGGATTCTTTTGTGGACTTTCTTCTAGAGTTGTTTGTTTATTTTGCAATTGTGTAGAAGTTGGGTGTTCTACTTGGATGATGGATGCTTCTCTATACTGAAATCCCCGAATTTGTTTAAAAGAGTGGGTGCATTTTTACATGGGGCATAAGTACCATATGAGATATTGCACATACAATGGGGGCATAATTTAGATCATGGACCATATACATGCGTGGTTCAAGAGGCCTCAATCATAGTGCCTTGGCTGGCTACATGATTTGGGGTGCCATGCATCTTGTATGCGTCCCCATAGCTTACTCATGTGGATCCATTTTGGGGTCTTGCATGATGGAGGACATAGATGTACTATTAGATTTGGCTCTCAAGGATCATGAAGAGGATCGAGAAATTGAGACCACGAGGAAGGTGTAGAGGTGACGAAAAATGGACCCACAACACAAAACCTTCGTAATGGACACCTGAGAATATAGCTTCGATATCTTCTCTACCCATTTCCGTACTAAGCGATCAGCACTTGATGGGCTACCTTTTGCTAGTTTCAATTCTAATCCATGCACCCTTGCCAATGACCGAACAGGATGATCGAATAACGAGCACCAATCACTTGAGCTGGAACGAGCACCAATCACTTGAGCCAGCTCAAGGGCTGGTAGGTGCTCTCCTATGTACTCAATAGCCAATCACTCAAGCTTATGGTGGTCACTAGGTAAGCTCATCAATACATTACATCGACATGAAATTCGAACTTTAAGTTGCTTCCCATATCTAGGTCAAATTTTGTGTAAGAGCCTTCTTCCATGCTAGAAGGTAATAGCATATATTCTTTCCCTTATGAAATGCTAATTGTTTCCACAAGCTATACATTTTATCCCAAAGTTACACCGGTTTAATTATTGCCCTAAAAAGAGTGCCGTTTGATCTTTCTAGCTTGCATTACACGGAACAAATTTTGCAAATTACAGAGAGGTACATTTATTATCTTGAAAGTGAAGAATTCAAGAGGCCCATATCCATGCTATCATCATCAAAGTCTCGATTACTTTTCTTCCGTCTCAAATTTTCAAAAATGTTGTCCAAAGTGTCTGAGGACAATTGCGGCTTTGCTGGTCGAGCCTCTTCAACTTGCCTTAAGGGTGCAAACCTCTTTCCTGCAAGATTAGACTTCAAATCTTGAAAGCTCAACTTTAAGTAATCCCACTTTGATATAGTGTTGCTCCCAGTGGCAGCATTTTCCCTCATACCAGATGTCTTTGTAGGAAAATCCGGAGTGCTGACGGTGGGAAGAGAATCTGCAGGAGAAAATTGTGATCGTGCTGCTTCTGTGGCGTTTAAAAGTGTCTTACTTTTACCAGATATATACTTAGCTGCAGTAGAGCTTCTAGTAGCATAGGCACTTCGATAATCATCTTTTTGTGCTAATTTACTACTTTCATTAGCTCCTGACCCATTGATATCAGATGACAGCTTATTGGAATCATTCTTTCCTTTCACCTGGTGCACAGCATGTCAAAATCTTCAGGATTCTGGTACTCATGCGAATTCGTGTCAAGCAAAACTCCCCACTCCCTCCAAAAAGGAAAATTAAGGTCAAATGATCATGCCACTCCTCTACTAAAAAATATGAAGGGCACAAACACACAAGGCAGTGACATCACGCAAACTTTATGAAAAGAAAAGAGAGATTTCTTCAGATAAAGGTATACCATCAGCACAGCTTCAGCTTCAATGTCTTCACTTAGATTCGTGAAATTTCTAGCAAGAGGAACCACATTCTCTCCAATGCTATGCCCCTGCTCCAACCATGTCCTTTCTGCAAAAAACAGAAAAAAAAGCTCCTCAAAAAATCCTACAGCAAACAGAAATAATAGCAATGGCAAGACAGTTCATTACGGGATGTAAAAGTATAGCTATAAGCAGCATCATCAGAGTGCCTAAGAAAACAAGAGCACCTACCTTACTTTCCCACAGTACACAAGTAAACCATTTCGGCAACTAGTTTCAACCGTCCGGGCAACCGGCAAATAGCAGCTCAACCCCCTACTGTTTCATGGACACTAAAACAAGGCTTTCACCAAATTAGCATCCCAGACGATAGTGCTCAAGTACAATCTTTGGGCTGCCAGGACTTAACAGGGACCACTGCTTACGAATATCAAAGTAGGGCCTCATTGACCCACTAGGCTATACACGGATCCACCTCCCCCACTCTTTGAGGATATCGATCAGGCAGTTCCGTGTCTCATTGCATCGTCTATGCAATGAGAGATCGGTAGGAGATTGAGTAGGTGGAGCACTTTGCTTTCACATGCCCTGTGTACTGCGAGATCCGAGGTTGTTACCAATGTCTTTTCAGGGATGGGTTCTAGCCCCTCTCCAGCCTCCTATCTCCCTTCTCCCAGAGTTCATTAACCTGACTCATGATCTCCTCTTCCTGCGCCGCACTGACCCATTAGGGTGGTTTATTAGGCAAACTACTACCAGGCACAATATCAATCCCATGACCCTCTGGCCTTTCTGGCGGAACCTCACTAGGCATTTCATTCAAAAAACAATCTGAAAATCCAAAGGACGATAGCAATGATGCCACACCAGATCTTCCATCCTCTCCATAGGCTCACACATTTATGTAATAGTGTTTCTATGTTTATATGTTGCACTTGTCCAGGGTGTAGATGCGTGGGCTCCACTCATTCAGCTAGACCCTCTCTCTCTCTCTCTCTCTCTCTCTCTCTCTCTCTCTCTCTCTCTATGTGTGCAGAGGCAGCCTGAAACATCTATTGGAACAGCCAGCGACAAAGCTAGGGAGCTATCTACAAGACATTTTGGAACGCCGAAACAAAGTACTTGGGCTAGCAAACAAACTAGCCCAACAAGAACTAACTAACTAGCAGTTCTATAGTATTCTATTTCATCAGATGTAAAGGATCATCCCATAGACTTACACCTGTTCCTTTAGGCAGAAGACAGTCTTGTGCCAACAATTCTTTATATCCTATTAAAGGAGTTCGGAGGATTTGCTCTCAACAGTTGATAGGACTCGTCTGTGCCTTCCAAATGTCTTGTGTGTGCCCAAGACAAATAATTTACTTTGTGTGTGGAAAAAAGACTTTGCTCTCATTTTGAAGATGAAAAGTGAATTGTCGCGGCGGACAGAGAAGAAGACTCTCAGATAGTCACCATAGGCATTCTTAAGAGAGTTTGTACGAACTGGACAAACATGACTGCAGTATGTCTAATGCATATGTGGCAACAGTGACTACAGAAATGTCGTGGATAGAGAAGAAGACTATCAGATAGTCACTATAGGCAATCTAAGTGCAGGTTTGTACCAACTGGACAAACATGACTGCAGTGACTACAGAACCCACATGGAGCGACCATTGAGGCTATCCATACATGATGCAGGTGAACCTTTTGACGTTGTTGTGTACAGCCAGGCTATTGGATGTCTTATTGATCTCTGCAATACCCATCCAAATATTCAGTTTGGGGGGGGCGGGGGGTGGGGGGGGAGGGGGGAGTTGACTTGCATGCCTTCAGTGATGCAAGATTCAGATTGGGCTTGGGATTATGATACCAGACATGCCACCAGTGGAAATTGTTCCTTTATTGCCAGTTCATGCAGTTCAAACCCCCAGTCTTGCACTGACAGATATCATGGATTAACACTCTACATATGATACGATCGCAAAGCATCAATGTGGTTATCAGATCCGGCAAGTGAGCAGCCAGTGACCCAACGCCGTATTATTCTAAAACATTCATATTTCATCCTCCAAATTAACCTTTGAAAAATATATGTCTTCTACTAATTTTAATAAACCTATCTCTGTAAAAGTGCCCTGTTTTTTGAATCGCATCAAAACTGACCTTTCTGAAGAATAATCAGGCCTGACGTGTCAAACCCATCTGCAGCTTCGCTTTCGCTTTCAAAACGAAACTTGCGCCAACTGCCGAACAAGTCAATTAATCTATCAAAAAAATTGCTCGCAATCAAGATGGTGTATATCACCATGAACAAGGGGTATATCTTATTGAAGCGATGATTGAAAAAAGGGGCTGCATCATCCATCTTTCCCATTCTCTGCAATACCATCCATGAATGATTCAGTCTTTGACTTTTAGATGGGCTGCTTCACCATACAAGGCCCTAAAACAGGAATTTGAAATTATAAAGGCCGACAAATTCATTTACTTTGACTTGCAAACCACAGCCTGGCTTTGACCAAGTAAGAGGAAAACTTGGCTATAGAGCAGATAGAATCACTGGGTATGAGCTCATAATCCAACACTGAGAAATCATTTCTGACCTTCTCAAATGTTGTCTCAATATCTTCTTCACCGAGGCGAATCAAATTCAGAAAGTTGTATGATATGGGCGCAGCATAACGAGCAACCATCCTGAAACAAAAACTGAAAGATGTTAAACACTAGGTTCCAGTTTGCCTCGACTAAAACCTGTGTTTCTTCATTAATTCATCAAAATGTGAGAAATCCAAGTAGATCTTTCAAGCAAATGGCCTTACGAGCATATCATAAGCAGGCTGACAGAACTAGTGTATTTTGGTGTCAGGTAGTAGAATGTAAACATTCCCAGCTTGAAGAGAGAAAAGTATGTGCATGCGCACATATACACCAAAGGAATGAATGCAACAATCTACAAGCCACCAATAAAGACAAAAGTCATGTTCATGTATCAGCATATTTGAACCTACAGCAAGAAAATCATGGCAATGAGATAATTAGATCCCTTGGACTTTCTACTAGCCAATTGCCGGAGGATTCAAAAGGGCTCTGATTTTTCAAACTTGTATTAATGAACTCAAGAACCTGATACCTCCCATCCTTTGGGACCTCAAATGGAAAAAACAGGCCAGCTATTACGGGACCCAGCTAGTGTGTAAGTTGGGTAAGTGGGTGTCTCATTCTCGTCGTTACTATTATTTTTTGGGGGAAGGACAAGGGGAGTGAAAAGAGAGAGAGAGAGAGAGAGAGAGAGACGATAATAATTCCTTAACCTGCACAAGTATCTCCTGCTTGTCAAATGCCTTTATAAATAAAGAAAAAAGAGAGAGATCCAGCCCATCTGGCAATAATGTTGCTTCTGCCAGCAGCAGTGCAGAACTCATGATACCCAGAGTAACAGCCAGAACACGTTGGAGAACCTGTTTGAGAATGCAGTGCCAAACCCATTCTGCAAGCAAAAAAGGAAAGAAAGCAAGAACAAAAACATGTGAACCTATGAGTTTGAAAAAAAAACCATATAAAGATACTGGTTTCTCAGTACACACAAAGGGGGAAGGAAACGATGTCTACATCAAAAGAAACGTAGGTAGCATGCAATTATTCAGTTGCACTAGGTTTTCACTTGTGTGTGCTTGTTTTTAGTGTGTCGCAACGTCGAAACACTCAACCAAAGGTTATTTTACTTGAGGAAGTCTCTAAATGCTCAGCAAAAGGTTATTTTACTTGAGGGATTGTCCAAACACTCGAGTCAATGGTTATTTAATATTTTTCTTCTCGTTGCAGTTTCATGCCCCCTAGCATTTATTGCAGCAGCTGGCGGATATACAAAGACTCAAAGCTCTAACAAGTTGACAGCTTGCTAAAGCAATCATTATGACTTGGGGTAGCATTTGTTGCAGCAGCTGGCAGGCCGCAGATATATAAAAGACGCAAAGCTCTAACCAAGTCAACAACTTGCTAAAGCAATCATTATGATTTAGGGTAAAACACTCCACGTCCCTTAGTAGGAAGCAACATCCTTGGTAAAGAAACTTAATGAAAAAAAATTTCAGATTGAACTCTGGTCTAGACACGCATCTTTCCAGTCGATCAAGCATGCAAGAGTCAGCTCGTCATTAAACACTGACAAAAGTCCAAAACGGTTTACAGCTCATGAGGTACGAAACCTTCAAATAGGCTGTATCCAAATTGTGAATGCTACTTTGAATGACTACCATGAAACACGAGATACACTCTACAACTTGGTAGCAATTCCAACTGTTAGCTATGTCATTGACTTTCTTAATAATAAGAAAGGCCACTACACCAAGGAGATGACTTTGAATGGGCGCCCAAAGTAAGGGAAGCATCGATGGAATTTCAAGTACACCTTCACCTGCGCTATAAACTGAGGTGCCTCTTATTCAACATGCGATTTAGCGCAATCCTACAATCGGCAAATAATGTATATTGGCAACATGCGAAATATCTTCTTGTCCACTCTTTGGTTCATGTCAAGCCTTTGTCAGTGAGATACCCATGTAAGTCACCACAGCTTTAGTTCTAGTAAACTCTTTGTTCATGTCCATACCTTCATAAGTGAGTGTGTTCCATCATGTGTTTCCTTCTTGGGATAAAGAACTGCATGGCTGAAACGATCCTCTCATGGGGTTCCAACATAGACCATATGATTTTCCACTTACTCATCAATTTAAAAAGCATCTGTGTTACTGAGAGCTGTGGTAACAAGAGATACGAATGACTTAAAGTCACCTCCATTGGCCTAGGCATGGCTTCACGACTTTCCCACTTCATGACATGATGCATCAAATTGTTTATGGCTCTTGCAATGTTCCAATATCTTCAACCATTTGAGGTACTTTCTATGCCTGCTCTTGTACAAGCTTAACTCCAACAAGTCCAACTTGCCAAAGAGAAATATCCCAATGCTCAAACTGCTTGTATGTCTCAGATCAAAAGGATCATCTAGTAGACCCTCCTCCATGTCATCATGCATCAGTTCATCTATTGGCTAATCAATCAAATCATGGGTACAAAATCTCTTGGCCACCAAAATGACAGCAATGCAATGCAAGCAAGACTAATGCACAACCCTTCTGGATTCTACAAGAGTCCCAAATTTTTGTAGAGTAACATTGAAGCATCATCCAAAAGCACAATTTAAAACTTGCTTGCAAGGCCCATGCTGCAATTCCCTCAAAGTTGGCTGAAAATTCTTCACATCCTGAGGCTAAGGAAATTGAAGATTTTAGTGAATTTGCAAATAGGCTTCTCCAAGCTGACAGAATCACCCGTATGACCGTACAGCCAAGCCGTAACAGATGCATTCCATATAGATTGCATGGACACGTTGGGAGGAATTTTCTCAAAATTTATGTCTTGCAATTTACATTTGGGACAAAACACAATTTGCTCTTATGGATTTCTAAATGGAAGGCTGTCAAAGCGTGTAGCGCTACATGCTGCCTTGAATTTCATAGGTAATTAAAGTACTCATCATTTGAATTCTTAATAAGACACAGCGGTCATTATAATAAGGAATGGACATTAAATGGTTACAGCCTCAGCTTTGGTTTTAACACCTATCCAGACGTGAAGCCAATATTGGGAGAATTTCCCTTTGTTTACCCCATTTACTACATTTTAGCTGCTTTAATTAAAAATATCAAATTCACTCGTGCTTCCCAAGGATGTAAAGTAGTTCCTGAAAGGAGCTATGGTAGAGCTTCATGATCAGAGAGCTAAGAAAACTAAATTACCTGCAAACCTTCCATGCAAGGAAGCAGAAATGAGAATTAGTAGTTACCTATTGCATCCAAATAGAAGGCAAAGGATCCAGTTCGATGTGGGCGCAAACTGGAAACATATGTCCTGCAGTGGCAATAGAGGATTAGAATCGTATCTCACTGAAATCTTCAAAATAAATAGAAGAAACCTTTGCAAGAATGCCTCTACAGCTATAAAAGAAAATTAGACATCACCAAAGACAATTACATCTGCCAGACAACCTAAACATCATCTTCCCACCAAAGTAAACAAAAACTAACCAAAACCCAGAACATCTAACAAACCTGCATACAAATTGATATCATATCCAATAGTTGTATCCGGGGTACACTGTCAAAATTAAAACACAGACTCACTAAAAAGAGCAGCAAATACTGTAGACATCTTCAGAGTGAGCAATTAACTTTAAGATGCAAGGCTTAAGCAGCCCATCAAAGGCAACTGTGAATCAAAAAATTCGTTCTGATACTTTGACAAACCTCTGACTAGGATCTGCTTTTCATAGGACTAGAATCAACCTACCAAATAGACCACCTAGACCAGCTCCAAGGCTCATTGTGGACAACAATATCCACAAGACTCGGTTTCTATGATGTCTGCCAACAAAAAAGTCGTATTGTGTTTTCTGCACTCAGGGTTCAGATTAATATATGACACATCCAAGGATCGTGGATGACAACCATGGACTGTATCAACAAAATACATCCAGCTAAGACAACTCTACCGATCTAAAGGACATACATGAAGATAGGCCACCTTTATCCACAGCTCTAGATTCTGATTTACAATTGAACAGGAAAATCTGCCATAGCAAATCTGTCAACAGGAAAGTTAAAGATGAAGACATCTAGTAGCTAGCTAGGAACGGAATGGAAATGTGGAAAGCATAATCAAAAGCAAAATGGAAAGGAAAATGAAAGAACAAATGCTAGGCAATGATAACCAAAATACTCACATGTAGATAGCTTGATGTTGACTGATATCCAAAGACTCAAGACAAGTACAACACTATATAGTGTGACACTAGACTCTAGAAAGCCATAGTGTATATGGGATAGCTCCCAATATGACACGTGGCATGTCTAGGACTCACTAGACTATAAAACATCCCCTAGACACCTAGTACACTCATTTTTGACTCACTTTGGCTTCATATTCCAACACCCTCCCATGAAGGCAAGGTGAGAGATTATTGGAATGGAACCAAGAACAGAACATAACAATGACGGTCATCAAAACTGTGCATGCCAGTCTAGAACTAGACATGGTTCCCACACAATCTCAGAGGCGAGTGAGCATGGCTCAGAGGCTAGCGAGCATAACATAGAAATCTCATCTAGCATGGCTCAAAGGCTCATCATGCATGGATGCATGACCAACTCAGAGGTCTAGGAGACCAATGCACCAACATCCTATCTTGATAAACAAATAGACCTATCAAAGCCAATACATATGGGTCCCACAGTACATCCCCCCTTGGCTTCATAACATGACATGTTAGGAAGCCACACACCAAAAAAATAGAAAAATCAATATATCTTTTTAGGAGAACTATCCAAGGCAGAGAACCTTTAGACTCAATGAAAATCAAACATTCAATACATATCATTTTAGGGGGACTGCCCAGAGCAGAGGACCCCAAAATACATCAAGCTATAGGAATAATAAAACTAGATCTCTTAGGAGTAAGAGATGTCCTCCAAGTAACTAATGCACATGTGTGCACATTCCTACGAGTCGATGACGATGTCAATGAAGCGCTAGGCAAGAATGTCGCAAAATGTGTGTCGAGGTGAAGTCCATGGATAGCTACATGGAGCGATTACATGATGACTCTCAAAATGCAAGAAGAAGAGTCACCAATGTCGAAGTAAAAGCCTCGGGTACCACGACCAATCGGAAAGTCAATCAATGCGAAGTACCTCAGGCACCGATCGAATAAGCAATGTTGAAGAAGTCACTTGTTGATGTAGAGTGGTCTAATGTAATACACTAATCAGAGAGGTCACTGTAGTGGAGTGTGTCGGAGTGGTATCGGAGAACTCACATTTAGCTCGAGAAGTCTTCACCAAAGTTTGGAGTAGTCACGTGAAGGAGTCACCGCAATGTAATGTCAAGAGCTCACATCAAGTAATGGGCAGAGAAGATAGAGGCGGCGTGGACAGCAGCTCCAAGAGAATGACGGATAGAATGCGGGCACGAACTTGCGGACAGCAGCTCCAAGAGAATGTCAGGCAAAAGGAGCAAATGGCGGGCTGGAGCAGAGCTCAACGATGAAGAGGATGGACAGCTCCACGTTGAGCTGGTTGCATCATGCTTGGGCTGTCAAATCATTGAGCTCCAAAACAAAATTCGCGCGCAGAAACAAATTTCGTCATTTCTTGCAAGGGCTGTAACTTTTCACAGAAAACTCAGATTGCAATGATGTAAAAACGAAATTTGTAGTACTTAAGGTCCTCTACAACTTTGCTTAAGACACAAAGCCGTGATTCTGCTTCTAGCTCCGGATAGAAGCGTCACATCGTCCGCAGGTGACAGAAAGATGTAGCTAAAGGAAGGAGAAGAGAGGTGGCAGATCATGGCGTGGAGAAGAGAGCTCAAGGAAGGAGAGAAGAGGGCAGCCTTCTAAGGAGGAGGAGTTAGAGTAGCTTCATTGTCCTCCCTCACCTCAACCTCTTGGAAGGGAAAGGGAAAGGGAAAGAGAGAACAGGGCTAGGAACATGGCTCTGATACCATATGAAGAGATCTAGTAGCTAGCTAGGAGCGGAATGGAAATGTGGAAAGCATAATGAAAAGCAAAATGGAAAGGAAAATGAAAGAACAAATGCTAGGCAATGATAACCAAAATACTCACATATAGATAGCTTGATGTTGACTGATATCCAAAGACTCAAGACAAGTACAACACTATATAGTGTGACACTAGACTCTAGAAAGCCATAGTGTATATGGGATAATCCCAATATGACACGTGGCATGTCTAGGACTCACTAGACTATAAAACACCCCCTAGACACCTAGTACACTCATTTTTGACTCACTTTGGCTTCATATTCCAACAAAAGATAATTAGATATGACTCTTCTTCTGCTAAAGCTCAGATGCAAAGCATGTGGTATCACGTATAAACATTTAACACCTAACTTTCTCTTCACAATCACCGGCATAGGCACATATTTTCCTCCCAGCCAACCTCAATGGTAGCAAGCTCACAAAATCTCTTACATGAAAGTTCCTGCTTGTGAAATTCCAACGAGCCCCAATTCCCTAGATAGATCTAGTATGCCACATGTCTACATTTTAGGGTACCTCCTAAATGCATCATTTACCCCTCTCTTGGGATATCATTGAAATCATTTGCCCCTTGGCACATTTAATGCATTTAGACCCCTTAGCCTTAGATCCACCTAGTCTTGTGCCATGTCACCCTCACCCAGGACCTTGACCTTGATCATTTACGTAAAGCCAACAAATATAATACAAACATTGATCCTTTAAAGTAAAATATCGACCGACCCCTCCAAGGTCATGTTGCCTTAACTTGAGCGTAACATGTGGCATCTTAAAACAAAATAAAATCCTTGCTCTCAGTAGAGACAAATTGGCTCAAAGAAACATAATATCTGATAGTGTTGCCACTATAAGGCTGTTGAATAGCCACAGTATATATAAGAACCAGCAGAGAACTCCAGTTAGAGGCCCTTCAGAGACACAAGTCACAGCCACATGAATGCAATGGATGGTAAAAGTGAATGCTTCAATAGTGCAGCATACAAGCATGGCTGCTCCACTCTATACCATCAAAGAGCTTTGGGCATATCAATTGTGACTCCCTCTTAATGAAAAAAATGAAAATGGTTGAGTGCACATTCCAAAAATTGTGAAGCATCGATACACCTCTTGCAGGTTGTCTTTTCCATGAGTGCTGGCTTGACAGGGTATGTCTTATGTAGTATGAACATTCCTTCACTTGGTGGTGAAGAGTATCCCATTACTTCTATAGAGAAGTCCATAGAGAAAATGTTCCATTGTCTGCAACGTCCTGCATGTAGAAGCTCCACAAATCGTGCTCACTGTTCTTCAGATGTCACTCCTCAAGTGATGGAGTGAAGTGATTGTGTGGAGCAGAGAGTGAAACACTTTAAAGACCCATTTGGTACATACGATCTTTCTTCTGGCAAGATTGGCTTCATCACCCATAGCCAATCCCCATTTGTCTCCTCTGTTTTGTTGGTGAAGAAAAAGGATGTGACTTTCAGATTGTGCATTGATTATAGAGAGCTCAACAAAATGACTATCAAAAACAGGTTCCCAAGTCGCAAGGTGGATGACTTGGGCCAGGTTATCTCACCCGCGGGTATCTCAGTTGATCCAACGACAGTGCAGGCGGTTAAACAATGGCCATCACCTTCTACACTCATTCGGCTCAGGGGCTTCCTTGGCTTAACCTCTTTTTACAGAAGGTTCATTAGACATTATGCCAAGAGAGCTGCAGCACTGACCAATTTGCTTAAGAAAGGAGCTTTTACATAGAGTCCATCTGCCTAAGCAGCTTTCAATGATCTCAAGGAAGCTCTCATAACAGCACCCATTTTGACATGCCCAGATTTTTCAAAAACTCTCTTCATTGAGGCTGATGCTAGTGGGTAGGGCATAGGTGCTGTTCTAAAACAGGGCCATGGTGTCATCACATATGAAAGTCGGAAGCTGAGTGATATTACATGGTTGTTAAGACACTCGTGTCTTATGATAAGACACTTAAGACACGTGTCTTATCTTAAGACACCTTTAGACACTCTAGTGCCTTTTTTTTTTTTTCTTGGTGGGTGAGGAGTAACAACACACATTGAGTTTGACTTAGCCATGCTATCATTGATGGTGACTTTGGATCTAGTAGTGGCAGTGACCTCATAGATTCAGATTAGGATGAATCTTTAGAGATTTGAGTCTTGAGAGTCGAAAGCTTTCTTTCAATTATATGTATCGAGATGCAGTTTTCATTCATGTCACATGTGCCCAGATTCAATTGTCAGTTTAAACCTTTAAGTACTCAAAACTTGTGAGCTCTTCAGTCATGAGTCTTAACTTTAACTTTTAAGTCTTGAGTGACGAGTCTTGACTCTTAACTACATTGTACAAGTGCATTGTTTCTTCTTGCATTATTTAAGTGTAGCTTATTGTACTTCTAGAATCTAGCAGCTAGCTATGCTAGCAAGTTGTACATTTGTATACTTATACATATATTAATTAAATATTTATTATTATAACCACAATGGCGTGTCTTACGTGTCTTATCTTTAAGACACTTTAGACACTCCTGTCTGAAGCGTGTCTAATGTGTCGTGTCTTAACGTGTCTTACAACCATGAGTGATAAGGAGTTTATTTTCCCCACTCATGATAAGGAAATGCTTGCCATTGTACATGCCATTAAGAAATGGCACCATTACTTATATGGCAGTCACTTTAAAGTAAGAACTGATCATAGGTCATTGAGATACCAGAGTACTCTCACCCCAAGGCAAAGGAGGTGGCTAGAATTTGTTCAAGGCTATGACTTTGACATTGAATATTAGAAGGGGAAAGACAATGTGGTGCCGGATGCACTTTCTAGGTTGTGGTCATGCCAATGCTACGCAGTCTCCACCATCTATAAGGACTGGATCCATGATATTCAGGAAGAGTATTTGGAGCATCCTGAGCCAGCTGCTATCTTTATGGCTCTTCGAGATCCCTCTTGTATGGACTATCCACAATATGCCTTCAATAATGGACTCCTTTGGTGCTTGGATAGTGTCTATTGGTTTCTCATTCCTCCGTTGAAAATCAGATCTTGGCTGAGTTGCATAGCTCTTCTATGGCAGGACACATTGGGCTGGGCAAGACCTATGACAGGGTTAAGAAAATCTTCTATTGGAAACGTTTGTGGAAGGATGTAATGAAGTACGTCAAGAGTTGTGAGCATTGCCAGCAAAATAGGACTGGGGACACTCATCCTAACAGGTCTTTTACGTCCCCTGCCCATCCCAGAGGGCAAGTGCACACACATCAGCATGAATTTTATCACAGGTCTGCCCACTACAGCCAAGGAATGGAATAGTATCGTTGTGGTTGTAGATAAGATGACCAAGACAGCCCACTTCATTCCTACCAAGAACAGTTATACTTCCTCACAAGTGGCCAACTAATTTGTGGAGAATATTCAGGTTGCATGACCTTCCACTGGAGATTGTGAGTGACAGGGATGCAAAATTCATGAGTGGTTTTTAGAAGGAGCTCTTCTCCCAAATAGGAACAAAATTGGCCCCTAGCACAGCATATCACCCCCAATCAGATGGCCAATCAAAAAGGGTTAATAAGTGGGTAGAAGAGCATCTGAGACACTTTTGTTTTGAAACACATGGAGGCGTTTTCCTATTTTTGTAGTAGCTTATTTGAGGTGTGATAGACACCTCTAGTTCCCCCAGTGGGGGCGTTCTCTATGTTGATTTTAGTTCTTGGTCTCAAAGTCTTTGTTGGCCTTTTGTAGATGTTAGTAAACCTTTCTTTCTTTCTTTCTTTCTTTCTTCTCACTCCACGGACTTAGTGCCCTAGCCCCGATCTTGGCAAAGTTATTCAACGAAGCGGTTTGCACCGGTTTTACTCATACCTAGACCTTGATACTATTGTCCCAACCCCTAAGACAAGGAATCCTATGAGCCCGGAAAACTACAAGACCGTCATTTATGTCCAAGATTTATGCATCAGCACTTGACACTTAGGTAACTTAATTTGCGGAGTGTGAGGGATTAAGAGCTATGAGGCAAGCATGTTTCCCGGCAAATCATGTTACATTAGATCGCATTTTCACATGAGAGCTGCCATTGAGGACGCCCCAATACGGAAGTAGAAGGTTTAACTTGCTTTGTGGATTTCTGCAAAACCTTTGGCATGGGGACGTGAATTTCTAGACCTGTGAATACCTTTGGCCTCTCATTGATTAGAATTGTAAAAAGGGCTAACCCAGTGTATTAATTCCATGGCCCTAGGCAAGGAGCTGAAGGGCAAGAGAGGGGTAAAAATCCCACTGCTAAAGATAGCTCCATGGGCCACGTTTGGCAAGCTGGCTTGGGCAACAAGCAGAAAAGAAGAAATTCACTTGGAGGCAGTTTTCTAGACAATAGGAAAGCAGAGAGAGGCAGGTCACAGGATGGGAAAGTGCCCTAGGGCTATTCTAACAAATCACCTTGCTGATTTTTGACTACCAGAGCAGTACGTGGCTATTTGAGAGCTGCTAAGGGCTGCCAGACACTCAAAAACGGAATTATCCATCAACCAAGGAGTTGCCAGGGCTGCCTTAAGCTCAAAAATAAAATCCGTCTACTTCCCAGGAGCCTCCAGATTGATTCGCCTACTGCCCAAGAGCCTCCACGTTGATTCGCCTACTGCCCAGGAGCCTCCAGGTTGATTTGTCTACAGCCAGGAGCCTCCATATTAATTTTCCTACTCACCTACAGCCACGGATCCTCCATATTTATTCGTTCTCATCTAGGGTCGGTTGCTGGGTCTGGTGTTGCGTGCTAGCTCCGGACAGAAGAGAGTTGCTTCCAGAATTCCCTATCAAACAGGTTGCATGGAGATTCATCTTCTTTGTCCTGTCAGCTAGAGTATCCCCAGGAGGGCAGCAAAGGTTTGGCACTAGTAACAGCCTGTGAGAGCTATGTGGCTGAGTCAGGCTGCTAGTAACAGCTCCGGCTTGTGTGCAAACTTTGTGTGTCTAAGGGATTGATGCTTGGACAGCCAGGAAGAGGGTGATTCTGTCTTGTAGGCATTGATGGGATTTTCGGAACTGTTGGCCATGGATTATGCACTGGATTTGGATACCACAATAGCGGGTTGTGAAAGGCAGATAAGGTTACGTACTAGTTACTATGATATCTTATCAATGACCTCACTCCAATAATGAATTGAACCTTTCATTTCTACTACATAGGGGTACACAACCATTTGATGCCTTGTGTGTCAAATTCTTGCAACACCCCAATGAGATAAATTCTTGAAAGAAATGTTGTCAACTTTTTTTCCAAGCTGATATGCCCGATGCATTAGACCAAAACTTAATGTTTTAAAGCTAATGAATAGTTTTATAATCACATCTCCACTAGTCACAAAGTCATCATTGTATGTATGATTATTACACAAGTATTTTTGGACAAGGTTTGCTATTCACCATTTTGTGAGCCGATGCATCCGACATGCCCATCTATAAGCCAATGTGTGGAGCCTCTATAAAGCCAAATTGCCTTCTTAAGCTTACAACCTTTGCCTTCCTGTGTTGGAGACTCAATGCTCCATCCTTGAGACATCCACCTAAATCAATCATTTCCTTCTTGATTGTTTGCGCTTCTCCATGAATAAGATCCTTGATTGTAGAGACTACTTTTTTTCGGGAGGGGGAGGACCTAGGAGAAGAGGCCTTGCAAGTCTGCATTACCTCATCAATTATTCCTCCTGAATTCGGGCTACCAGAGCTGTCATCTACAACCTTAGCTCTCACACTTCTTGCTAGGGTATCGAGGCAACAACTATAGAGTATAGGATCTTGCTGGTTGGAGTCGATATTGTAGGGAAGAAAAGAGAGGTGAAGCTCGAGGGAGAGGAGAGATGGAAGCCAAGGAGGGGAGAGAAAACATCCTAGAAGAGAGAGACCGGAGAGGGACATGAAGAGAAAAGAGAGGAGGATAGAGGAGTATACCATTTTTCTCAATGAAGAGAGATAAGAGATGATAGATGACCAAGGAGAGAGGAGTCAATTCGCTGTTTTGCGCCATACTCTCCAAAAAAGTTAGCCCAAAAACAGCCCCCTTGCTAAGCTAAATTATTGTCCACTACCTCTGCTACAAATGCATTCTACATGGTGACATCGCAATCAAACTAGGAAGACTTTGAGTGAGACATATACCTAGATGAGTCCAGGAACATTCCCAAACTCATCCTCTAAAAATACAGCATAGTCCATTTCAATCTCATGATAGTCACTCATAAGATTGAAAACCATAAACTCCATCACGCATAGCAGGGACTAGCTACTATGACATCCCCACTGACATCATCAGCGCCCAATAGTGGGTGTAGACCATAGTATTAAAGTATGCTCTCACACATACAAATTCACACACCCACACATACTTGAGCATCCATTTATACAAAGTCTTCGTACTGAGTTTCTGTCGGCACTCCGGAGGTGAAAGGCAAACTCAGCCATGACGAAGGCTAGCACTAAAGGAGAAGGCTAATCAAAAAGTAGTCCAAATCTCTTCATTCAAGCTACAACTGCTTGTGAAGTCTAAACGATTTCATTTTAGTCTCTCCCAAACGAGCATCTAAATCTAAATCTATGAGACATATGAGCTTTGAGTGAGACATATGAGCAGTGTAAAGATGGTCTTGTCAATGAGTGACATGAGGTAGGCATGTAAGGTAATGAACCCCAACATCATTTATATTTGCTTCAACTTAAACGTGGAATGACTCTAAAAGCAAAGATACCATATTTTTAGGCTTAGGACAAAGTTGAAGAGTGCCACATGTCAACAAACAATGAGGAGCTGAATGGCATAAGTAGATGATCTTGCTAAGTTGCTCCATGAAGATTATGCACCCAACAATACTGAAGGACATGACCTGCAACACATGGTTGGAGAAGCACAAAGGAAAGGGTCCCAATTTTGAAATTTCTAGCACAATTGCAAAACCATGCATTCTCTTTATCAAGCACCCATATACATAAGCAAGCCATGCGGCCCAAGAGGAGAGAAGAATCACAAAATATGACCTCACATTCTGAAACTACATTTGTATACTTTGCTAGCTGGCAAACAATGACGAGGCACATACCAGTTCTGAGACCTGCCGTTCTCGTAGTTCTTTATGGTATCTTCCAGCTTGAGAGCCTCAAGAACACAACTCGTATAATCACTGCCATAATCAACCAAAAATCTTTCAATTTGTACCAATGTTTAAATCTAAATGCAGCCCTCCTTTTATTTAAAGATCAAGCCTTTGACGCTAATGTTACTTAGCTATATGACATTAAATTCATCATGTATTCTTTTTTTCCCTGAACAAGAAGGAACACAAGAAATAAAAGCAATTTTCTAAACATTAGCATTTGGATAGAGTGAATCATAGCAATAATTCAAGGAACCATCTGGGTAGATCTGTTAATAACATCTAGATGAGCTGTAGTTTCAAGATAACAAAAACAAATTCAGATATTCAACTCCCTAAATACAAAGCACATTCTGACAACTGAACCTAAGCAAAGTTATCAGCTTTACTTAGTGGGCAATTCAATTGTTGATAGTCACAAGTCGTATCTCACACATATGAAACAAACATACAAGGACCTGTCACAATTCCTTCGAGATCAACAACATTCAGCAAAGAATACAATCTGTTAGTCTATGCATTTCTTCAAAGCCTCTTTCACAACACAATCTATGCATTTAGTCTAAGCTCAATGTCTCTCGGCTGCAAAATGCAGCTCTCTTTGATCTGTCTAAATAGTGAGGCTTCCCTGATCTGAACAAATACTTGATAAATGAGAGAGAGAGAGAGAGAGAGAGAGAGAGAGAGATTATATGATATGATATGATTATATTAAACTCCGCATGAGACCGTTCAAGATCTGTGGGACTGGCAATCACTATTAACTAATATTGATCCCTTACATCCAGTGATAGAAATATTACAAACTTGTTATGCAGTGAGTACTTGTTGGGCTAGCTTGTGTGCTAGTCCTAGTACCATGTTGCGGTGGTCCAAAACCTCTTTTAATAGCTTTCTAGCGTTTTGGCTGGCTCCTCCAGCGGATTTTTCAAATTATTTATGTTGTTCCTATAACCTTCTCTGATGTGCGCGCAGGTTCTACATCTCACGAGTACATGCTATTCATTTTCTACCTCCCCTATGGGGCGTTTGCAGGTCCTTTCTTCTTTGCGGTTCCTAGATCTTGCCCACCTACCCCTCTCCACCTCTTGATCATGTGAACTGATCCTCCTTTTGCAGATTAGATGCCTTTTCAACGTACTCAGAGCTAATGCTCCCAATACATGTCCAGGTTCCATATATCCAAGTAACCAAGTAGCTCTCTGATGAGATGTGAGGAGCTCTCGTATCTATGTCTACGAGCTCTCTCTCGATGCAATAAAGGGCACGGTCTCCTCGATCTCTGTATCCAATGGGCTACGTCAAGAGTGACGCCTTGCCTTTGGCGGTCACCTCTGAGGAGGGCTGAAATAGACTAGACATCGATCGTGTGTGCTCTGGTCCTGTGGAGTGTCTCTCTCGTCTGACAGCATCATGGCAGAGACTCCCACTGCTAATCCATGATGCTCTCACCTCATCAAGCTCCTCACCCTCAGCCTCACCGGCAGCTGACTGAGATGCACAGAAATCTGTAACAAGTGTTTGTGCTTTGTCGATCTCGATGACCTGTGGCATCAATCCCTGCTGCTCTCTGGTCTGTCGCATTAGTATATCTCTCTGTCGTCACATCTCAATTAGATAAAGACCAACACAACCCTTATCGGGAAAATGGATCAGCCGTGTAAGTGGACCAAAGCCATGCCCCTCCTAGAAGAGGCAGTCATATCGCCCTCGGATCTCATAGTAGACTGGGCAGACACATAGAAAGTGCTCCTCTGTCTCGATCTCCTCGATTCAGCATAGTGTGCAGATTCTCTACTCTTTGGGTATGCATGAAGCTCTCCCTACCTCAATCCTCAACTGATGTGACGAGACTTGAAACTGACCGATGGCGATCCTGAATGCATGTGAGACTCTTCTGTCCTCGAGGTACTTAGGTCCGATGACGAGACCATGCTCTGAGACCCTCGGGAAGTGGTGATGGTAGAATTGGATCTTGGTGCGGAACTCCTCTCCCCCCCAAGCCCTGAATGTATGAAGCTGGAGAAGGTCCAACCGTATGATACGGTTGATCTCATATTGTGGGATCATCTCAGGTCATGCATTCATGCTGTACTGAAAGGAGAGAAGTTTGTCCATCGGAATGCCGTGACTACCAAACCATGTGGATACCCGTGTGTACCATGCTATATCAACACTGCTCTCTACTAGTCGCCTGGAAGACTCCAATGCTAACCTTGGTAATTTCCACTGAGGTAAGGCCCAGACTCTGTGGAGGAAAGTCACTGTCTAAAAAATGGCATCACCCTGGAGAAGGGTCGTGGCGAACTCTACCTGTATAATATAATGGGGGACTGAGGGCTTGCTCCGAATCATCTTGGATCCCATAATCACCTATAGCCTCTCAAATCTCTTCCACTCTGACGTTGAAATATCACTCCCCAGAAAGGTTTTGCATACATGGCAATCGGTCTCACCAGCGTGTCAAAAAGCCAACCCTTTGTCGAAGGGACTTGGAAGTGAGCTTGGAAGCATCGCCTCTCTAGTCGGTGCAAAGCACCCGTCCTTGTGCGAGTCGTGCCGTGCCTGCATGGATCATCATGAAACCTAGTCTGCTGGTAGACACTACCCCCAAATATGTGTAAGACTACACTATCTCCACACGCTCGTCTCAATATGTGAAGCTATGGCGACGGGACACTACTCGCGAGGTGTTGAAGATCATAACCTTGGTTTTCCCAAGGTTAACTGTCAAGTATCTCTCTCTACAGAACATCTCTAGAGCCTCTAGATGTTTCTGCAATCCCTCTATTGAGGATGATATGAGGACTAGGTCATCTGCGTACAACAGTATCCGCACCATCAAGTCAGCCAGAAGTGAACCCTCTCCACCTAGGCTTGTTTCACTCCGATATTGCTCTCAACCTAGTCTGATAGACCTCCTGGTACCCCCCTCTGATGGACTCATATAGAACTCATGACCCCAAGATCATGATCTCTAGGAGCTGTAACTCTTGTAACCTCCTGATCAGGCAAGAACGTGGGACAGTTGGTGAGAGGGAGCAGCCTTGTTTCACTCCGATATTGCTCTCAACCTAGTCTGATAGACCTCCTGGTACCCCCCTATGATGGACTCATATAGAACTCATGACCCCAAGATCATGATCTCTAGGAGCTGTAACTCTTGTAACCTCCTGATCAGGCAAGAACGTGGGACAGTATCAAATGCCTTACGAAAGTCTACGAAGCAAGTGTAGACTTTATGATGCCTCGACTTTGCCTCCTCAATGATAGCCCTCAAGGTGAAAATGTGATCCAGGGTGAAGTGTTGTCTCCGAAAACCTGCCTGCCGAAGAGAACGTTGCCCATGACCCTTTGTGTGGCTGTTGATCTCCCCCTCTAGTACCGACCCATGTATCTTAGCCAGAGTGTGACCAATCATAAAAGTGTGATAGTCCCAATGTCCAGGGATCACCTACCTTGTGTATCGATACTATGGTGGCGGTGCTCCAGGTAGGTGGGAAGCCATGGCCTACGGCATGGTTGAGCAGTTGTGCTAGGACTGGGGTCAAGACCTCCTATCCATGTGCAAAGTGCTCAGTGCATAGTCCCTCATGATCTGGTGATCTCCGCTTATGAAGCCGAAGAAGGGCAGCCCATACATGTTGTTCAGTAAATAAGTGACACATAGTGGGTCTGGGCATAGAGGACATATCAAGTAGTGCCTGACCTAGGACATCATAGAGAAAGCATGCATATGTATGCCAAACTGCTAGATCTATGATGGAGATGGGCGACTTCCCCTTTGACAAGAGCCTCCATCCCATAGTAGAATCTCCTCCGCGAAAGGATTTGATCACCTCATCCATCCGGTGTATGAGGAAAGCCCGCTTCTTACGCTGTGTCATTCGGTGTGAGATCCGATGTGCCTCTGGTGAAGTCAAATGTCCCAATGCTTGCTCACGTGTGAGGTGGGCTCTCATCGCTCTGGACTCATCGTCAAACCAAGGGTTTTGGGGCATCTTCCAATCTGGGACACGTGAGGAAGGATCTAGTGGCAACATTCTGTATCACTGAGACAAGGGTATCTGATGCATGTGCAAAGTCCATACCCTCTCCAAGTAAGGCTGGAAACTCAAAAGCCAGGTGGCTCACATACACCGGGTCAAGAGCATGGTCAAAATGGCTTTGAACACGAGTGGGTGGCGGGGGAGCGCTCCTCATGGCTAGCATGGTGGCCGATATACAAAAGGCAAGGTATGAGATTGAAAGAACTTGATACAATGAACTAAAAGCGGTGGAGCCTCTAAGCAAGCATCAACATCCATGACAAATACAAAATAACTGTAATCATAAAGGCACCAATGCTGAAGAACCCTGGCTGCCGGACTGAAGAGGAAGCATGTAGCCATGCCACTACATCCTGTAGAGAATGTATGTGACCCAAATTCTCCTCTATGCTCTCAAGGAAGCCTAAGAAAACCCATCAACAGGAAAGTATAGATAGTACCTCTTAAAACGACAATAAGAATATCGAGCTTTTCGTAACCGGCGTCGGAGAGCAGCCATGGACTTTTCATCTGCATCATAATCCATATCACTTTCTCCCATCCTTCCCCCAGATGGCTTGAAAGAAGGATCTTCATCAACCTACAAACAACAAACACTCTGCTGTGACAAGAACAGTTTAAAAATTACTCAAGATGAAACACATTGTTGCCATTACCATATACTTTGGAGGGTGAAAACAACTATTACATGTGGAAAAAATAACATGCCTAGCAAAACAAATTTTCCCATAACAATTCTCTTGAAGTCAGAATTGAACCAATATGAAAAGATTAAACAAGTATCCGTCGATCAGAGCGAGTATAATAGCATTCCCTCAAATAACTTGAAGAGCATACCATTTGAAGCAGCATACTGTCAATCACATCCATATATGGCCGCAATGGATCTCGCCTTGACATCTGATTAGAAGTGGCTTGAGCAATCTGGCAGAGGTGCATAAATTGTCACAAATTTGGGACCAACCTGCAGAATAAATGAAACCTACTGTAACAAATGCAAAGACTGGAGCCTGTCGGTATGAGTCAGTATTGCTTACAAATTAGAGGATCATGCAATCATTGTGAGGTAGTACACTACAAGCATACTCACACTACTTACCACCATTGCTGTGGATAATTCTTGATGAGCATCATCAAGGTTGACTGCCACCTTGGCAACACGATGAGAGAGGCGTTTTTGTCGATAATGCCAATCTGCATTACGCCATATGCTACGTGGAATTTCTATCAAACCAAATCCGAGCAGGAAGGCGCCCGTAACAAGACCAAATGTATTTGAACATGCGATAGCCAGACCCATCACACGATTCCTAAGAGGTATACAAACACCCAAAAGAAAAACAAGGAATCAACTTAATGTACTCTGCATAAAAAATCAAAGCATTTCGAAAGCATACATAGTTAGCCAAAAATGCTACAATGCTTGTAGAATACAATTGGTGACAATAGAGCACATACATCAAGGCCATTATGAAACTAATTATTTAAGAGCCACTTTGATAGTGGGTTAGGATTGCCTAAGAAAGTTTGAGAGGTGTTGCTCCAGGCAAATAAAATGTGTTAAAATTCAGCTGTCCTAGATAACTCCATATCAGCACACGAGACTCGTGGAGTGAAATACAAGATTCTGACTCTGAGTCGTTTAATGAAAAGGAGAAAATAAATATACAGCCTTTGTTGCTGCAAGAGAAATGTCTGGGAGGGTGATGAAAAACAAGTAGGATGTTGCACAATTCCCAGTGCATGGTTCCACTTGTCAGAATACAAGTCTGCTTCTATAGCAAACTCACACAGCGGACAGATCTGTTGCACTCTCTCCGATCTCACCCAAACAGTGCACAATGAAAGATCCCTCAAACTGCAAGCATGCAGAAGATAGAACAGCAAACAGGATGCAAAATAACCTCCACAAGTATGGTTAAAGATAGGCTCAAGAGAGAGCACCAAACATCCAGCATATGCTGGGAAAAACTACAGGCAGATATGACTGCCAGTAAACTGAGGGAAAGAGGGCAAACTGATGGTCTCCTGTGTGCCATGAGAAAGGCTTCACTAGGATGCCCTATGAGCCTGCAAAGTGGCCCTTATATGGGGTTGGAGAGAGCATAGGCCAGACCGACCTCGTCTGTTAAGTTGGCAAACCACAGACTAGCCGACTGGGGGTCCGTCTGACTGACCCGACCAGCAGGTCTGCACTAGCCAACCAGATGGCCAACTGGTTAGCCTCAGGTCCAGCCTATAGCAGGCCCAGACCAGGGCCTTCACCTGGCCCTCTTGCCCTGAACAAAAACTGCTGCACTCTGCAGCCTGTAGGTGCCTATAATCAGCCTTAGATAGAGGCCTGCAGCATCTATCTATACCCTGATTCATACCCCCACCATCTCTAGATCTACAGCCCTTTTGTCATCATCATATGGAGGCTCACAGGTGGGTCAGTAATCTCTCACACCATTACACTGGGAAATGAACTGCCACTGTAAATCTTCTCCAAATTGCTGGAAAGCTCCGTGTTTTGGTTCTGACACACATCAGATTTACAGAATGAACCACAATCTCATGGTGTGCAGAAATATAATGCTTTTCTAGCAACACATTTTGTGTGACCTCAATCTTACATATTTTTGCCCGTTGTTTTGTATAAACAATGCATGACCTGTCGTGCCCAAATAATGACAGAATACGGTAAAGCACAGAAACAGGTACAACAGCATTAAAGGATACAATACTTGACGCAGCCCATCTGGAATTTGTAGCCATACTCATAGTTTCACAGCAATAGCGTGCAGCCATCAGGAACAAGCAAACAGTAAGGAAAGAGTTTGAGGGTGTACTAGCACTAAACAGGTGTAGCAGTTCAATTTTAAAGTTAAAACTGTGAATCTAATTTCGAAATTGTTGTATTGAGGCTTAAACGTGTCAATAGAATATCATATTTTCTCATGTGGAAGAACTTTTTTTTCCCCCTAAAACAGGACTTCTATTAAGTATGAAAGAAACTCCCAGTGCAGATATCGGGGGAAAAGTACAATATGTAAGCATGAGAAAACAAAACCCAAATAGGGACAGAACTAAAGAAAATCCAAGGTTGAGGCTGAAAGTGCCCCCTCAACCACACATATATATATAGGGGACTCCAAAAAGAATGGTGAGCTCTGAAGAAAAAAGTCATCCTGGAAAAGGCTGCCCGTGAGGACCCCTCATTACTCCCCCAAATGGCCATCAAGGTGTGTACCGTATCTGTCCAAATACTGGCCAATGTGTGTGCAAGATGAACCTGGGAACCATCTAAAGCCTCTGTGCATCTGGCTGTCCAAATATGCCATGCTGCTATGCTTGCCAGGATCTCCCATGAGGTATCCACAAAGGCATGTGCAGGTCTATATGGACAGTCAGGTATGAGAAAGGTTTTATGAGCAATTCAAGATTAGCAATACACTCAAGAAGTGTTTAGTAGAGAAATTACATTGGAAATTCATTCTCTCTCTTCATTTTCATTCTAGAGTGTTTAGTAGAACGCGGATATTTCTAGAGTGTTTAGGAGTGTATAGTATGAATTTTACAGATTATCTATTCCATTACATTGCACAATTAGAAAGCATGGAAAACTAAGGCAAAACAATGACCCAATAATTACACACCGCGCTTCCATCAAACCATAGCTTATTATACCTCCTCTCCATAGAGTTTTCTTAGCCCTTTTTTGTGGCTCTCATCAAAGACTTCATCAATGAGAATCAATGATTATTTCACTAAAAGTAAAAAATCTACTAAGACTAAATATATATTATGATTATTTTTATACACTTAAAATTAAATTCAGAATTTAAGACTCTAAATGATATAATTTATAACTTATAACCTTATAGATGCGCTCAAATGTCCTTTTTTGTTCGATTTGAGTGGCTAAATGACTATATTTGGACATTGGATGTGAAATTTATGACATTTTGAAAAAACTTGTCCAAGATAGTTTCGCCGTAGCGAAACAACTTTGGAAGGCTATACCTAGAGGAATCCAGGAACATTCCCAAACTCATCCTGTAAAAACACAACATATTGCACTTTCAATCTCACAATAGTCAGTCATAAGATTGAAAACCATAAACTCCATCACGCATAGCAAGGACTAGCTACTATGACATCCCCACTGATGTCATCAGTGCCCAACAGTGGGTGTAGACCATAGTATAAAAATATGCTCTCACACATACAAATCCACATACCTACACATATTTGAGCATCCATTTATGCAAAGTCTTCATATTGAGTTTCTGTCGGCACTCTGGAGGTGAAGGGCAGACTCAGCCATGACAAAGGCTAGCACTAAAGGAGAAGGCTAATCGAAAGTAGTCCAAAATCTCTTCATTCAAGCTACACCTGCTTGTGAAGTCTAAACGATTTCATTTTAGTCTCTCCCAAATGAGCATCTAAATCTAGCTGATAGGGCAACGCGCCATTTAAGATTGAAAGAATTATCGCAATACCAGCAGGCTGCAACTTGGACGAAAACTTTACAAGTTGAAATTTGCATGTCGCTAATACCACAGAAACATATACCTAGAAGAATCCAGAAACATATATCTTGGAAGGCTTCCTACAAATGGCTTTCTTTGGAGAAACCCCCCATGAAGAGGGGTGATGCTTTTCTTCAAAGTCCAAGGTAGTTTCACGATGAAATTGCTTCCTTCAAATGAGTTTCTTTGGAGAAACCCCCCATGAAGAGGGGTTATGAGAGGCTTTCTTTAAGCATACTCCCCTATCAAATAAAAGTTATGAGGGCATTTTCTATGAGAAACCCACTCTATACGTGTGTGTTTTCATAATCCTTTCCATCCCCATATCCACCATGCCTAACCTCATTGTCATTGTTAGATGAAGTTCCCCATGTTTGTGCCAAGATCTATTGACACAATAGACATTCTCATTTGAAGTGGAATGTGCCTTTTTTGTAATTAACTATATGCATATAGTTTATCTGAGAAACATGGTTTTAGTAACATACCCTAATATGCCTTTTTTTGAAGCAAAAGAGTGAAATTTTTATCCTTCGCTCGGATGCTCGGAGGTTTTTGCTCAAAAAGGGCCAACCCCCGGACAGAGAGTGCCAAGCTACCGAGCCCCAGAAAGGAGAACATATAAAATTTGCTCCATAAACTAGCGATCCCGTTCTAGATGATCCTCGCCTATCAGCAGTCCCATAAGCAATGCTGAATAGACTCCTCGGCAGAAAGACAACAATACATGTGAAGTCTGCCCCAAATCTATATATATACCTAGATGAATCCACAAACATTCCCAAACTCAAACACAACATAGTACAATTTCAATCTCACGATAGTCACTCATAAGATTGAAAACCATAAACTCTAGCACGCATAGTAGGGACTAGCTACTATGACATCCCCACTAACGTCATCAGGGCCCAATAGTGGGTGTAGACCATAGTGTAAAAATATGCTCTCACACACACAAATCCACACACCCACACATACTTGAGCATTCATTTATACAAAGTCTTCGTACTGAGATTCTATCGGCACTCCGGAGGTGAAGGACAGACTTAGCCATGACGAAGGCTAGCACTAAAGGAGAAGGCTAATCAAAAAGTAGTCCAAATCTCTTCATTCAAGCTACAACTGCTTGTGAGTCTAAACGATTTCATTTTAGTCTCTCCTAAACGAGCATCTAAATCTAGTTAGGGCAACGCACCATTTAAGATAGAAAGAATTATCGCAATACCAGTAGGCCGCAACTTCGACGAAAACTTCACAAGGTGAAATTTGCATGTCCACTAATACGACAAAAGCATGTAGCTAGATGAATCCACGAACATTCCCAAACTCAATCTCTAAAAACACAATATAGTGCAGTTTCAATCTCACGAAAGTCACTCATAAGATTGAAAACCATAAACTCCATCACGCATAGCAGGGACGAGCTACTATGACATCCCCAAATCTAGACCACCACCGGTTCACTGCAATCCCTATGTAAATAGGAATCCAAAAGAAAAGGGTAATTTTTCTATTTCTAAGGGATTTTTGAAGTCTCTTCCAAAGGACTTCTGCATAGATAGATAGTTACTATTGCAAGCACTTTTTGCAAATTACAAATGGGTTTTAGAAGTATGAGGAAGTAAATATTGATTCCTTTCACTCATGGTTCTCCAGCATAACATTTGCAGCTAGAAAGCAACACCTGGTGATCAAATTTTTGCTTCAGCTCAGAGCTTAGTATGCATATACCTAGATGAATCCAGGAAAATTCCCAAACTCATCCTCTAAAAACACAACATAGTGTAGTTTCAATCTCATGATAGTCACTCACAAGGTTGAGAACCATAAACTCCATCATGCATAGCAGGGACTAGCTACTATGATATCCCCACTGACGTCATCAACGCCCAACAGTGGGTGTAGACCATAGTATAAAAATATGCTCTCACACATACAAATCCACACACCCACACATACTTGAGCATGCATCCATTTATACAAAGTCTTCATACTCAGTTTTAGTCGGCACTCCGGAGGTGAAGGGCAGACTCAACCATGACGAAGGCTAGCACTAAAGGAGAAGGCTAATCAAAAGGTAGCCCAAGCCTCCATGTGAAAGAACAACAACGCAACAGTATGAGAACTATCAACTTACCATTGCAATTTATGAAGAATGAGAAGAATGGCAACTCCTAGCAAGCCTACTGATCCAACGCTCAAGTAGAATACTAGATTGACATGTATGCTTGTCTTTAGCCTTTGAGAAAGAGTGAAGTCCCCAGCATCTTCATACCCTTGTAAAAGAGGTACAATGAACCTGCCAAATCAGAGCACATGCATGCAAGGTTGGCATTAGAGTCAAAGTTAACCAGGACAATAGTCTTCACCTTAAGCCTAATATTGTCAAAAATTATGCAAAGAACAACAGTTGAGAATGAACATAAACTTTAAGAACGACGATTGATATGTCAGGTTTCACTTCCTCCCTCCTCTTTTAAATCAATTGCTCAATTTTTCATTGTAGATTTGCAGTAATGGTCATATTTGATAATTCAAGAAAAGATGAGGTTGGTATGCTAGAGGGGTTGCCACTACCATGATTCCATCAAGCTTGCCATCCTCATGAAGAACATTAACCACATCACAATGCAACTATATTCAAGTCTATGCTAAGATTCAACAAACAAACTCACATCGATGAGAAACCGAAGGCCCTACACAGAGGGTGATCCCTTATCATATATCTAGATGAATCCAAGAACATGCCCAAACTCATCCTCTAAAAATGCAACACATATTGCAGTTTCAATCTCATGACAATCATTCATAAGATTGAAAACCATAAACTCCATCATGCATAGCAAGGACTAGCTACTATAACATCCCCATTCATGTCATCAGTGCCAAACAGTGAGTGTGGACTATAGTATACACACATGCTCTCACACATACACATAGCCACACATACTTGAGCATCCATTTATACGAAGGTCTTTGTACTGAGTTAATGTCGTCTCTCTAGGGAGGTGAAGGGCAGACTCAGCCATGACAAAGGCTAGCACTAAAGGAGAAGGCTAACCAAAAAGTAGTCCACAGTCTCTTCATTCAAGCTACAACTGCTTGTGAAGACTATACGGTTCCATTTTAGTCTCTCCAAGACAAGCACCTAAGCAAAAACAATCTAGCTCACAGGGCAACTCAATATAGACAATCTAGCTCAAAGGGCAACTTAAGATAAAAAGAATTTATCACAATATCATTAGGCCGTAACATGGATGAAAACTTCACAAGGTGAGATCTATATATATATCTAGATGAATCTAGGAACTTGGCCAAACTCATCCTCTAAAAACACAAGAACATAGTGCAGTTTCAACCTCATGCTAGGCACTCATAAGGTTAAAAACCATAAACTCCATCACGCATAGCAAGGGTAGCTGCTATGACATCCCCACTGACATTATTAGCGTCCAACAGTAGGTGTAGACCATAGTATAGATATATGCTCTCACACATACAAATCCACACACCCACACATACTTGAGCATCCATTTATACAAAGGTCTTCGTATTGAGTTTCTGTTGGTACTCCGGAGGTGAAGGGCAGACTCAGCCGTAACAAAGGCAAGCACTAAAGGAGAAGGCTAATCAAGAAGAAGTCCACATTCTCTTCATTCAAGCTACAACTGTTTGTGAAGACTATACGCCTTCATTTTAGTCTCTCCCAAACGAGCATCCAAGTAAAAAAATGCTTAGACCATATAACTGATAGGGCAACGCACCACTTAAGATACAAAGAATTTAAGGTGAAATTTGCATTTCTGCTAATACGGCAGAAGCATATATCTGTTGGAGATAAGTGCACACTAAGTGTACTATTTCCTAGTCTAAGTCTAAGTCTAGTCTTTATGTCTTGAGTGTGTGCCATGTGGCACTTCTACAATTATCCCATAAACACTCTTGCATTATGTCTTGTACTTTGGCCCATATATTCAATGGGTCACATCATTCTAATCTATCTGTCTAGCTTGTGTCTTGTCTACACTCTTCTCAAGGTATTTCTTATCTTTCAGTCTTGTCATCTCATTTCCATTTCTAGTTTTCTAGTTCTAGTTCTTTTTCACATTCCAACATGGTATCAGAGCATGTAGATCCCCTCTCCTCTTCTCTCACTCTGCTGTAGCCATAGCTTTGTCTTCTCCTTTCAGTTTACCTCTACCTCTGCACCGTCCTCTTCTACACTTCTGCTGGTCATCTCTTCTCCCAGATCTGCCTTTTTTTCTGCCCCGCCATTGCGCTGAGATCTGCGCTCAGATCTGCGTGTACGTCTGCTCCGCCTGCTCCAAGTCTCCACTCAGATCTGCGCTCAGATCTGCGTGCACACCTGCTCCGCCCGCTTCAAATCCCTGCGCCAGATCTGCGCAGCTCAGCGAGATCTGAGCGCCAGATCCGCTGTCACGTCAGATCTGCGCAGTCTAGCATCCTCTGCCGTCCGTACTCCGTCCGTCTGCCGCCGTACGCCGTTCGTACTCCGTCCGTACGCCGCTGTACTCTGCGTCGCCGTCCGTGCGTCCGTACAGTCCGTACGACTGTACGGAATCTGTACCTGCACCCGATGTCCCAGTTCAGGTGGCCTCTACTGCTGCAGATCTGCCTGCCCTGATTTCGTGAGCTGAAGGAGCTGCCCACGACTTTCTGAAGCTGCTGCCCGTACCTTTTCTGCTCGAAATAAAGGAGGAGCTGAAGTTTTTCTCTGCCCAACCTGCAATCAGTTCTGCATTCAGTTCTTGCTAAGGTACTGTACATTGTCTCTTTCAGTTTGCTGAGCAGTCTTTGTTAATCCTCATATCTGCAAACTGCTGGTTCCTCCTGCTTCGATGGGCTGTCATATGCTATGGCCCTGACAAAGTGGTGAGAGAACTGGCTTCTAGGATCCCTTTCTCTCATTTATTTCTACAGACACTGCCCTTGCATCCTAGCAAGAGGTAAGACCTTCCCACATGGCATCCTCCTCTCATTCTCTCATGTCTATTGACAAATTCAATGGGTCCAACTTTCATACTTGGCAGATCAAAATCAAGTGCCATCTTATGAAAGAAGGCCTTTGGGACATTGTTCACCGTGATGCCCCCGAAGGTCCATCTGAGCAAGATGTTACTGCCAAGAACGACAAAGCCTATGCTATCATATTGCTTGGCCTTGGAGATGATTACATTCATCACATCTCCGACATACAGTCTGCTCCTCAAGCATGGATCACTCTGGATACTCTTTTTGGAGCCCGATCTAAAAACTCTAAAATTGCACTTATGATCTCATTCTTTGATCTACATATGCAGGAAGGAGCTACTATAGCCTCTCATGTTAATTATCTTCGCAGTCTTATGGTTCAGCTTGCGTCAGTCAAGTCTCCCATCTCCGAAGATATTGCTATTGCTGTGCTTCTCAAAAGCTTACCTGACTCCTATACTACTCTTGTCACTACCTTCAAGTATCATAATAATCCTTCTCTTGAGGGTATAATCAATGCTCTCCAAGAGGAAGAAAGAACTCAACAACGCAAGGTAACTGACACTGCATTTTTAGCAAAGAAAGGCAGTTCTAAGGTAAGAAAGCCTTGCAACCATTGTGGCAAGACTAATCATGTGGAGAAGGACTGTTTCAAGGCTCATCCATGCACCATTTGTGGCCGTGATAATCACCGGGAGAGGGACTGCTACTCCAAAACCTCTACATCAGCTCCTGCATCTACCTCAGCCCATGTTGCTGCAACATCTCCATCAGCTGATCCTGCTGTTCCTTCCTTACATGATGAAAAGTGGGCTTTCTGATTACTTCTATGTTTTGTCTACCACCTTGACCACCGATGATGTAGGTCAAGGGGTTCTAGTGTCTTGGTCTTTCTATTTGTCTACAGTCAGTCTTCTGTCTATCTAGTCTTGTCTGTCTGTCTATTTGTCTGATTATGTTTTAGATCCATCTTGTCCCTACCCTTGTGGACCCATATGAGGATATCACTTGAGGAGGGGTGTCTCAGGATCTTTTGTCTGTCATGTCTTCTATCCAGTCTATCAGTCTTTATGTCTGTCCTCTAGTCTTGTCTTTCTGTCTTACTCCTAGTGTCCACTTAAGGAGGGTGTTGGAGATAAGTGCACACTAAGTGTACTATTTCCTAGTCTAAGTCTAAGTCTAGTCTTTATGTCTTGAGTGTGTGCCATGTGGCACTTCTACAATTATCCCATAAACACTCTTGCATTATGTCTTGTACTTTGGCCCATATATTCAATGGGTCACATCATTCTAATCTATCTGTCTAGCTTGTGTCTTGTCTACACTCTTCTCAAGGTATTTCTTATCTTTCAGTCTTGTCATCTCATTTCCATTTCTAGTTTTCTAGTTCTAGTTCTTTTTCACATTCCAACAATATCTAGATGAATCAAGGGACACGTCCAAACTCATCCTCTAAGAACATGTTCATACTGAAATATAAGGGGGCGACCAACTTGAAGGTGAATTTAGAAACATCAGAAAAGCCTAAACAGGGGCTAATAGTGCCTTCATGGACAGCTAGTACAATTAGTACTAGCTGGGTATTCTACAGGCCCTAGTGGGCCAGGACACAATTAGTAGATGACCACTGGGCTTAGGAGTGGCATTAATGCATCCATTGACTTCTGGTAGTGTGGTACAGATGAGGCAGGGTGATGTTTGTTGGAAAGTCACCTCCCCATCTGTAAGCCCCCATATGAGGAGAGGGGGAGTTGGACATAGGGTTGACGTGGCTGCCACATGGACAGCACATAGACTACCATGTGGGCAGCATACAAGCTCAATACAGCATGGACATGTGGCTGCCACATGGGCAGCACATAGGCTGCCATGTGGGTAGCACATAAGACATGGACCTGACAGTGTTGGACCTATGACTGTACGTTTTTGCCATGCGGCAGCCTGGGAGCCTGCAGCAACAGTATGGAGCAAGAGAGCCAAGGCAAGTGCTAAAGGGTTGGAGCAGATCCAGGATGTGCGAGCAGGTCAGGGTCTGGCACAGGCCCTAGAAAAGGGCTAGAACATGGCAGCCAGAAAGGGACAGGTGCAAGTCAGGTGTGGGGCCAGGAACAGCAAGGAAAAGGGCTGCAATGGGCAGTCCCCTTGTCCTTTCATAGGGCCCAACCAGAGGGCCCAACCAGGCTGGTTGGCTTATCAACCAGGTCGGCCAGCCAACAGACCCAAGTCGGGTCCCCCACAGACCAAGCAAGGTCTAGTGGGTCGGTTTGACTGAGTTGGACCCTAGGGGCTGACCAGTCGGTTTGGGGAGTTCCCAGCCCCTATATAAAGGAGCCATTTGGGCTCTGCCTTGAACTAGCTATGTAGAGTAGATGTCACTTTATTACTTAGTCCTTCACAACAGTTTTTTTTTTTTCCAAAAAAGAGACTTCTATTAAGTAAGAAAGAAACTCGCTAGAGCAAGCTCTGAGCGAAAATACAACATCATGAAATCATGAGGATAAATAAACCCCCTTAAAGTGAGGTGGAAAACAACCAAGGCTGAGGCTGAAAGTGCCACCTCAACCTTGTAAGAGTCTCAGAGAAGAAAGGAGAGTCCTTCCATTCCCTGAAGAAAGAAGCCCTCCTAGCTGAGGCTGCACGGGACCACAGCAGTTTATTAGAAATTCATACAAAGAAAACTCAAAAAGAAAACAGTAGATTGGTTGAGAGGCCAAGGTGGGCCCCCGCCCCCCCATAGGCTATCTATATTTCAACACAATCCACCTTCAGGGTTTACCCTGAACAAGACCTAGGGACCAAGATTACCAAACAAAGACCGAACAAATGCAAGACTTTGGCTGGGCTCCACATGGGTGCGCCTTGCCTATTCAAGTAAGGTCCAAGGTGATGTGTATATGTGGTATTTATTTACTGTATTTCTTTACAGTGAACTGAACATCAACCTTACCCTAGGTTGATAAGACAAAATAGCATTCCTTTCGAGGATCATCAAGGGGCTGATCAGGATGCAGACTGTTGTTAGTGAACAGCAATAAACAATGGCAGTGGGCAGCAGCAAAAACCTCTTAGCTAATTCGCAATTTGGGATCCTGGAGGATGGCTGATCGTTGAGGTGTTGCAGAGCACTGGTGGGGCTGGAAACTCCTCCACGGCTGACGAATTTGCAGTAGCAGTGCATGAACCTAAGTAGGGCCTGGAGAGGAGGTAGAGGAGGTAGACGAGGCAGAAGCTAGGAATCCAACGTTGGAGCTGCTGAAGACTGGCCTGGAGGGATGCTTTCTTTATAGAGAATGGAAGAAGCTGAGGTAGCACCAGGGCCCCATACACTAGTCCCACATGTAGGTCAATGCGGGGGCAAAGTGTTTCAGTTCACCTAAGCCCCTCTTTTGTAAGGGCCCTTCCATGCCCACAAAAATCTTTGATTTGAAAGAAAAGGTATTTTGAAATTGTGCCTCATGTTACTCCTTTGGAATGAAATGTTCACCTTCTCGAGCTCTTACCCACATCTTCAAAATGCCCCAACTTGATTTCATTACTTTATTTGCTATTTTAGATTTTTCTCCCATTATTGAATTTCTGCTTATCCATATGCTTCTGGCATATCTTGATTCCTAATACCCTGCACTCCAGAGTAGAGGGTTTCAATCCACCAACATAGTCAGTTCGGACCTCCACTTAGCTTCACCCAAGCTTCATCCTGGTCATGGTTAGATCACCCACGTTTGGGTCCATAGAGTCAATTAATGGTACAATTGAACTCTGATGCATTATTCAAAATCAAGAGTAGCCTTATTGCCTCTTAATACACCCAGGGGGAAAGACCAGTAAGTGCAAAAACCTTGGCTAGTTCATTTAATGGCCACTGGCTAAAAATAGTAGGTCGGCCAATTGGTCCCCATCAAGTATATGGAACTCAATGCTCCGTAAGAGTTTCTCCAAAACTGTCTTTCTAGTGAAGTACTTAGCACTAACTAAAAATAGGACGTGACAGGGCTAACTTGATGCCTTATTCCAAGGGTGGACCCATTCACCTTGTTTGACCATCCCTGGAGTTGTTTTGCCCAAAGTGTCCTGTGAATCACACTTTCATTAATCTAGTGGAGTAAACTACCACGAAAATTTAGGCATAGTAGGGATGTAGTACTACCAAAACAGGTTAGGTTTAGGTAGTATGCATCCTCCTATAAAAGCATGACCTAATGTTAATACACCATGTGCACAGTTAGATGTCATTACATGTGCAATTGGTACACAGTCTTGGCGAAGTTGCCTCTAAGAGGACCTATAACCTCGAGTCTTGCCACCTTATGGATTGTGTTGGTTTTAATCCATCAATTCCAGGATATTGGTACACACCCCAAAACCTATATCTGATTCAGATCCGCCAAGTTAGGTTATCTAGCAACCCAAGAATTTTGCCGCTTGGAGAGAGGTGAAAGCAAAGGTGTGTGCTGGTGGTACATAGCAATCATCCCAACTACATCACATGTCCTGACCCAAATACTATGGGCCCACCTTACCAAAACACGTCACCTAACCATGGTGATTCTAAGTTTGGACCTCGGTTAATCAACTCCAAGATTTGATTTTGGGTGGGCCTCCGTTAGCCAACTTGTCACCATTTGGTACTTCTCTCAAGAAATAAATTATAATCTTTATTAGAATTGACTTCGGTCAAAGAATGTTGACTTTGGTAAACTAAGAATAAGTTTTATTGTTTTACTTTTGCCTTGCATTGGTAAGAGAGAACTATGGGACTCCCACAAGGGACTAGGATTAGTCCAAGAGAGCTGCTGTAATATAGTCCACTGAACTGTGCTCAGAGATGGAAGATTCCTGAGCAGATAAAGGACTCCCTGCTGATGAACGGTCTATGGGTACTACGGAAGAATAGTCCACCATAATGTGTTCTAGGGTGGAGGACCCTTGAGCGGATGACAGATTCACAGTGCTAAATGCAGATGAGGAGAGGAACTGTGAGCAGGCTATGAGAAACTGCTGGTGTTGTAAAAGCATTTACTCTCTATCTCCTCTACGCTGAACCTCGTAGGGTGTTCAACGTAATGTGTTCTAGGGTGGAGGATATAAAGAAAGTACTTGGAGACAAATAAAACAATACTGAAGACTAATAATGGCTGAAGAAGAAATATATATCACAAATGGAACTCAGTACAGGAGAAGATATGAGAGAGAACCTCTGGAGGAAGCAAACATCAATCCTCCAGGGAAGACAACTGTAGTGGACTTCTGCACTAGCTCCACAAGT
The DNA here is from genome assembly GCF_047967505.1 of Dipteris shenzhenensis. Lineage (NCBI taxonomy): Eukaryota > Viridiplantae > Streptophyta > Polypodiopsida > Gleicheniales > Dipteridaceae > Dipteris > Dipteris shenzhenensis. The sequence goes on from NC_141617.1 coordinate 51,444,132, forward strand.
TGGAACTGAACCAAATCTGAGACAGCAAACTGATGCAAGAGTTGCTGCAGATTTGGAATAGAAAGAACATAATCTGGAGCAGAAGTTGGGGGCAGATCTGGAGCAGAAGTTGGGGCAGATCTGGAGCAGAAATGGGGCAGATCTGGAGCAGAAAGGAGGGCAGATCTGGAACAGAAAGGAGGGCAGAAGAGGAGGCAGCAGAGGAGGCAGCCAGGAGGCAGAAGTGGAGGCAGCAGCGGAGGCAGCCAGGGGGCAGAAGAGGCTCAAGGTGTGCAGGTACCTCTGAAGCTTGAAGTGGTGAAGAGTACCTAGGCCCCCCCCCTTTTAAATAGGGAGGGGCCAGTCGGTCATACAGCTGGTCGGCCAGCTGGTTGGCCCAGATCTGACCGACCTGGTCAGATATTGACCGACCAGGTCAATCTGGTCGGCTGATTGTTGATTTGTGTCCTGACGGAGAGTCACCTGTGGTGTTTTTATCTGTAAGTGATCGGACCTTTGCGCCAGTTTGACCTTTGATTATCCTGTCCGCTAGAATTGGAGATTGCCTGGCTTAACACCCCCTCTCAATGTCCAATGTAGACGGGAGAAGCAAAGAGGTGTTCCATGAGTGATCTATCTTCTTCATCAGCCTTTTTTTTTTTTTTTTTAAATAAAAGGGGTTTTCATTTAGATGAAGATGCCTACAAAGTAGGTTTTCATCTTCACTAAATGCCCAGATGATGGTACAAAAAAGAAGTACTTGAAGGAGTGCCCTCGCAGGGGATTTGTTCACTTCCTTAAGTATACAAAAAACTGCTAAGAAGGAGGCGGTATACTAATCCCCAACCGTGGGCTGAGATGCTCAAGAGTAGGACGATTAACCACCTTGGTAAGAATATCAGCATGATTATCGGCAGCTAGAACATAGATCAATCGAATAATACCTAATTCCACTTGCTCACGAGTAAAATGAAAGTGAACACCGACATGTTTGGTGCGGTTGGAAAAAATGGGATTGCCGGCGAGAGCGATGGCACTTTTGTTGTCGACGTAGAGGATCGTTGGTTCAGTACAAGGAAAGTGTAGCTCTGCCAGAAACTGTCGGAGATATATGGCCTCTGTGGTACAATCATACAGGTATTCAGCCTCAGTAGAAGAGCCAGCAACAGTTTCTTGTTTACGGCTAGACCAAGAAACAGGTGCCGAGCCAAACGAGAAAATATAGCCGCCATGAGAACGACGATTGTCCGGGTCGCCAGCCCAGTCGGAATCAGTGTATCCCTGTAGCGTTAGTCCTGGTCTGAAATGTAAACCATAAGAGTAAGTACCACGTATGAACCGCAAGATACGAATACATGCATGCCAATGAGTGAGCTTGGGTTCATTAAAATACTGACTGAGAATGGAAACTGAGTAAGCAAGATCCGGACGAGTGTGAAGGAGCCAGAGGAGTTTGCCAACAACCTAACGATAGAGATGTTCATCAAAGGGAGGAGACTCCAAGTCTTTTGAGAGCTTGACTGTGGGATCTAAGGGAGTGGCAGCGAGCTAAGGCTCATGGGGAATGATCTGATCAAGGAGTTGAAGAGCATATTTCTATTGAGAAACAAAAATACCACCAGAATGTTGAACAACTTCCATGCCTAAGAAATAGGAGAGAAGACCGAGATCAGTCATTTCAAAAGTGGTGCTGAGTTGAGTTTTAATGAATTGAAGTGTAGTGGGAGTAGAGCCTAAAAGCAAAAGATCATCTACGTAGAGTAAGATAAAGCAGACCCCCTCTGACGATTGATGGATATATAAATTTGGATCAAAAGGAGTGGAATGAAAAGCATTAGTTTTGAGGAAGGTGTCTATCCTGTGGAACCATGATCGAGGTGCTTGTTTAAGCCCATAGAGAGCTTTGCGGAGACGGAATACCTTATTTTCATGGCCAGGAGGAGAAAAACCAGGTGGGGGAGTCACATAGACTTCTTCATCAACGTAGCCATTGAGAAAGGCACTCTTGACATCCACCATCTGATAGATAGACCAGCGGTGATGAGCAGCTAGGGCGAGAAGAAGGCGAAAGGAAGTTAATCGAGCAGTAGGGGCAAAGGTTTCCTCATAATTGATACCATGTTTTTTGCGAAATCCTTGCACTACTAAGTGAGCTTTGTACTTGTCCAGTGTTCCATCGGCTTTGAGTTTTGTTCGGAAGATCCACTTGGTTCCGATGACCTTCTTGTGAGTGGGTCGATTGACCAAAATCTAGGTCTGATTGCGATCAATACTCTCAAGCTCTTGTTCCATGGCACGATGCCACGCAGGATTTTGAACTGCTTCCTGCCAAGTGGCAGGTTCAGAATGTATGATATAGGCCGTGGTAAAAATGGAGGCGGTGGTAGTGGAAAAAGTTGTTCGAGTAGAGCGGCGAGGACCGGAAGGAGGAAGTTCTACGGGAATAATCCCGGAATCCTTCATAGTTTGGCGATACCAACATGGCAGTGGGTCGTGAGAAGAAGCAATGGGTGGCGAGCGAGAGGTTTCGGGAGGAAAGGAAGAAATTTCGGGTGGAGAATTGTCGGAGGAAACAGGAGTAGATACGTCATCAGCAGAGAGAATAGAGGAATTTTTTAGAACATCTCTTTCATTGAAGACCACATCTTAGCGAACCAAAACTTTGTTTGTGCGAGGATCAAATAATCGATAAGCTTTGGCTTCCGCTGAGTAGCCAACTAGAAGAAAAAGTTCAGCACGAGGTTCGAGTTTACCGCGAGTATCATTGGGAGTATGAGTGTACGCGTGGCATCCAAAGATGCGAATATGAGAAATAGAAGGTCGGTAGCCATAGAAGGCCTCAAAAGGCGTCATGTTCGGGATGGGCTGAGTAGGGCAGCGATTAAGGATATAGACAGAAGTATTCACAGCTTCTCGCCAGAGACGTTCAGGCAACTCGGCTGCAAAAAGCATGGAACGGGCCATGTTCATGACTGTGCGTTGCCTCCGTTCGACACGAGCATTTTGAAAAGGCAAATTTGGAGATGTAAGATGGCGTTGGATACCATGCTCGTGAAGGAATTGAGTGAATTCAAGGGAAATGAATTCACCACCATTATCACTACGAGCAATCCCAATAGACTTTCCCGTTTGGTTCATAACCAAGCGAGCCCAAGTAGCAAAGAAAGAAAAAGTGTCGGATTTCTCTTTCATGAAAAACACCCATTGATATCGAGAGTAATCATCCACAATTAAGAAGAAATATTATGAACCATTGAGTGAAGGAACAGGAGATTTGCCACTAATATCGAGGTGAATTAGACGCAATATCTCACTGGCTCGAGAAGTGGAATGAGAAGGAAAAGGAGATCGGCTTTGTTTGCCTAATTGGCAGGGACGACAAATATCTTTGGCTCGCGATAATTTAGGTAGGCCATCAACTAGATGATCCCGAGACATTTCATATAAAGAGTCATAGGACAAATGTCCCAGACGATCATGCCATAATCGTTCTGTGTCAGTTGGATCTTTCAGGGTAGCAATACCATAAAGCCGATGAAACTCAGAACCGGTATGGGAGGGAGTCGCAAGAAATTGAGTTATGAAGTACAGACCATTAGGTTGGGCGTCGCCTCGAGCTAGAAGGAGTCCCGAGGTCTCATCTATGATGTCAACATGCATCTTTGTAAATAGCACTATGCGACCTAGAAGGCAAAGTTGATGGACGGAAAGAAGATTGACCCCTAATTGGGTGACATAAAACACTTGATCCGATTGAGCAAGATTGGGGCCTTTGTCAGTATCAAAAGTTATTGAACCAACACCATGAATAGTAGCAACAGAGTTATTGCCACAACAGACTCCCCCTGTTGCCGGTTGGTAAGAAATGAAGAGATCATGATGAGGAGTCGTATGATGAGTGGCTCCACTGTCCACAATCCAAGAAGATTTAGAGCCACATGGAAGAGTATGAAAAGCTGACCCAGATAAGGAAAGGGAGGAGTCAAGCTCGGTGATATGGATCAAGGCTTGAGAAGTGAAGTCTAGAGAATCTCCAGTGGACCAGTCAGACAGACCTTCAGGAGTTATAAAAGGAGGAGATGGAGTGAAATGATTAGTGACATGGCCCTGGGGTCTCCAAAGACCAATGTTCGGAGGAGGAGGACCACTCCTAGGGCGCCAACGAGGTGGCTGAGGAGTCGTGGTAGGGGGCTGTGGAGTCCAACGGGGTGGTTGAGGAGTCGTGGTAGGGGGCTGAGGAAGAATGCCTTTGGCTTTGGAGCGACATTCATCATCAATATGCCCAACTCTCTGGCAATGCTGACAAAACCTATTCTTTTTGGGAAGGGTGTGCCAGGTGGGTTTACTACTAAAGGAGTTATTGGAGTTAGGAGTAGGAGAGGGCTTCCCGAAGCTGGGTTGATCTTTTTGAATCCTGGAGAGAAGAGCCCCCTCTGAAGCAGGAATGCTATGTTTTTGGTGGACCTGAGAGTAAAGACAAGCATAACGCAAAAGTTGACATTCGAACTCATAAAAAGTAGGAAGAGAAGGTTGAGAAATGATTTGTTGCATGAAACTGAAATACTTGGGCGGAAGTTTGTTTAAAAAGAAAGTAACTTGATCATCCTCGGATTTGGGAGGACCAGTTGTGGCAAATTCAGCAACTAACCGCCGGTAATCTGCTAGTTTAACCTTGAGATCATCGTCAGCAAGGATCTGGAATTGTTGGAGATCATGGTCAAGATTGATGCGACGAGTACGATCTCAAGCTGCATAGCCATCAGTGAGATGTGCCCATCGCTTAGAGGCAAGATCAAAATGCTGTAATTGAGAGTGAAATTCAGGTAAAAGACCTTGCATGATTTCGACAATGGCAATGGCATTACGATGTCGCCACGAGCGGACTACCTGAGGAGGATAAACATGAGGAACAGGTGGCGATTCAGTACCTTGAACGAGTTCCCATAGGTCTTGAGAATCAAGCACATGGCGCATGAGATTTGACCATGTGGTATAATTAGACCCGTTAAAACGAGTCATATCAGTGAAAGCATGTTTGGCTGTTGCAGAGACAAGGTGAGGGGAAGAAAGAGAATGATAGGGAGAAGCAACCGGTGGAGGCATAAGAGAATTTAGAACAGGAGCGGAGTGAGAAGAAGGGAGAGGCGGCACCACCGGAGGAATAAAAGAATTTGGAAAAGGTCCTGAGGGGGAGAGATGAATATGAGAGGCGGGATATGACATGAGAGGTGAAAAAGAGGCAGCGGGAGAGATAGAGGGAAATAAACTATAGGAATCCAGTGGCATAGGAGAAGGAGGAGGATGAGAAGCCACTGGAGGAAAGATGGCAGCGGAAGATATGAGAGGGATGGGAGGGAGGGAAGAATGTGAACCGAAAGCAAACTCATTGTCAGACGCATTTCTCCTTTCTCGTCTGCGCGTGTTCACATGCATGTATGGATCTGTGTCCTCGTGATTACTCGTTCCTATGCCTTGCATAACAGATGGAGTTGCACTAAGGGAATAGGGCAACATACCTTGCACTGATTCTTGTGGGATAGGCACTGTCGAATAACCCAATGTTCTCATGCCTGCCTGTCCTCTTTCGTCAGGGTATACTTGTTCTTCGTCAGCACCGAACTTGAGATGTTGCTCAGCTTCTTCTGAGTTGAACAGAGGTCCTTGTTGACGTATCGGAGAGAACCGTGGAGAGGTAGAGGCACGAGGTGTGCGGGTACCCGCTTCAAGTTCCTTCCATTTCTGGAATTCAGCAAATTCTTTAAAGAGTTTGGAGAGGTATTCATCACCTTCAATCCTTGCAGACTCTCTCTTGACATATGACGAAGGTGGTGGTTGAATAGAGGTCGATTCAGGCTGAGATCGCTTCGGGGAAGAGGGAGAAGACATCTTGAGGTGATGATTTATCTTCCAAGCTTTCCAGATCAAGGCTCAGGTGTCGATTGGCACACCTGGCTCTGATACCATATAAAGAAAGTACTTGGAGACAAATAAAACAATACTGAAGACTAATAATGGCTGAAGAAGAAATATATATCACAAACGGAACTCAGTACAGGAGAAGATATGAGAGAGAAGCTCTGGAGGAAGCAAACATCAATCCTCCGAGGAAGACAACTGTAGTGGACTTATGCACTAGCTCCACAAGTTGGAACTGAACCAAATCTGAGACAGCAAACTGATGCAAGAGTTGCTGCAGATTTGGAATAGAAAGAACATAATCTGGAGCAGAAGTTGGGGCAGATCTGGAGCAGAAGTTGGGGCAGATCTGGAGCAGAAGTTGGATTGGAGATTGCCTGGCTTAACAGAGGACCCTTGAGCGGATGACGGATTCACAGTGCTAAATGCAGATGAGGAGAGGAACGGTGAGCAGGCTATGAGAAACTGCTGGTGTTGTAAAAGCATTTACTCTCTATCTCCTCTACGCTGAACCTCGTATGCTGCCAAGTCGGCACGTCGTCTGGATCAATGCACGGCCACCTCAAGGCGTTCTTGTTCCAACAGAAGCCGGAAACGGTCCAATGTCATTGCATCCTCCTTTGTCTTCTTTTCCTGCTCAGACTGCTCATAAAGAGCCTATTATGCTCAAGGAGATGATCCTACTCCCTGAACGCTTGCCTAAGAGCTGCTCCACTGGACGGGTCCATGATGGAAGACTGGTAAACCCATCAATTGCTGCAACAATGACTGCTAGAGGAAAAAAAAGTTCACCTAACCTTGCCCCGCACGGTGTAAACGCATACAGGTGAAGACGGGACCCAGCCCGATGCTTGATGAAGGTTGAGAGGGAGAGGCTAATGGAGTATGGTGCTACCACTAGTCCAGGATAGGGAGAAAATACAAAATTCGATAATATCCCAAACATGCTCCTCCTCTGCTAATTGAGTCCCATAACTAAACTTTGCTGCCAGGACTCCCTCCAACCTACTTCAAATCAGAAGGAACCAAACTACTCTGATCCCCTAGCATTGGTGCATGTGACATAAAGTAAGAGACCAGAATGCTTTGATCTTATTCAATCAAGGAGTTATAGAGAATTTCATCTCAGAAGACCTAATTTTGAAGAGTTGGGACCAGCTCTAGATGCAGAACATGTTTTTAACAGAAAACAAATTAAAGTCACTCCATTAATTGGAAAACTCAGAATTCAAATCCAAGACTATGTGGACTATGAGGAGCTCTATGTTTCACCCCTCAAACATCATGATGTCATTTTGGGTATGCCATGGTTCCACAGAAAGGAAGTAAATCTTGGCATCGAGGCAAAAACTCTCAGTTTCATGCACAAAAAGAAGCAGCACAAAATTTTTTCCAAAGCAAGAGGCAAGACAATCCCAGTTGTATCTAATGTTTCTATTGCTAAGTCAATAAAATCAGCTATTTCTGCGTACTTTGTTTCCGTACAAGAGAGCGGGGGTGAACCCCAAGTGGAAGTGAATCCTATTGAGAAAGAAAAAGTTCAGTTTCTTGATTCTTTCAAAGATTGTTTCCTAGACTCTCTTCCAAGAGAGCTTCCTCTCATAGAGCTCCTTTCAAGAAGTGAGCCTCCGAATCAGCCACCTTATCGCATGAGCGCAGCCCAGACTGAAGAAATCATGGCACAAGTACATGATCTACTTTCTAAAGGACTCATTGGACCCAGTTCCTCACCCTTTTGTTCACGTGTGCTCTTAGTTCAAAAGAAGATGGCTCCTATTGTATGTGTGTGGACTATAGAGCCCTCAACAAAATGACGGTCAAGAATATGTTTCCAATCCAATATATTGGACAGCTTAAAAGGGGCCACAATCTTTAGTCACATCAAATAAGGATCCATCCTCGGATTGTCCGTAAGACAGCTTTTCGGACCACTTTCGCATTGTATGAGTTCTTTGTGATGCCCTTCGGATTAATCAAAGCAGCAGCCACTTTCATTAGCATGATGGATAGGTTTTTCAAACCCTACAGGCATTTCACAAGTACTTTCTTTGATGACATATTGGTCTTTTCAAAGACAGAAGAAGAACATAGGGAGCATTTGGCCATTGTGTTCCAAGAACTTCAAAATCACAAGCTTTTTATTAATGGCAAGAAGCATGATTTTTTCCTTGATGAGATTCACTATCTATGGCACATTATCTCTAAAGATGGATCCCGCTAAGATAAGAGCTATATAGGAATGGCCAGATCTTACCTCGGTACATGAAGTACATAGCTTTCTTGGGCTTTGTTCTTATTACAGACGCTTCATCAGACACTTTGCTGATATAACAGGCCCATTACATGATTTGACCAAGACATCTGTAGTCTTCGGATGGGGAGAACAGCAAGGAACAGCTTCCAACACTCTTAAAGAAAAGTTAACAACCGAGCCAATTCTCATTTTCCAAATCTATAAAATCAGTTCGATGTGGACTATGATGCATGTGGGGAGTGTGTAGGAGCTGCCCTTCATCAGGATGGTTGAGTCATAGCTTATGAGAGTCAGAGACTGAATGACGCAAAAAGATTCATGAGTGTGCACGAAAAAGAGATACTAGTGGTCATTCATGCATTAACCATTTGGAAGCATTATTTTCTTGGAGTTGACTTTACAATCAAGACTGACCAGCAGAGTCTCGGGTATTATGGGCAAACTTCTTATATATATACCTTTGTAAGACTAGAATAAGTCCAATCATACAAATTTAGATTTTTTGTTGTTCTCGTCCATGTTTCATTTCAAGATAGTCTATACTCCAGGAGCCCAGAACAGGGTAGCAGATTCTTTATCCAGAAGGATCCATGTGAACAATGTTACCATAGCTCATTACAGGGACCTCCACGCCATGAAAGAGCTTTACTTACGAGATTCAGATTTCGAAGACCATGAAAAATATTCAATAGGGTCAATCATCCAATCGGCATACACTAAAGGATGATCACCTTTCTGTGACTCAAGATATGTGAGAAAAAGTCTTGGAAGAATGTCATGCCCCTCCTTATGCAGGTCATCAGGGTATTTCTTCTAGTACACAAGCCATTGAAAGATATTTCTTTTGGCCAGGAAGACAGAAAGATATACAAAAGTTTGTGAAGGAATGTCTCACCTACCAAAAGATGAAGGATGATCGGCACAAAACCCCAGGACTTTGTTGGAAAGGTCACCTCCCCATCTGTAAGCCCCCATATGAGGAGAGCGTGGGGGAGGGAGACCTAGGACATGTGCCCAAGAGAAATAGAGAGAGGGGGCTGCCACATGGGCAGCACCTCACAAGGTCATGACAGCCAAAGGGGATGCCACATGGGCAGCAAACAGGCTGCCATGTGGGCAGCACACAGCAGGCTGACAGAGGAGCAGCATGGCAGGCCAAAAGGCGCCGGTAAAGGGCAGGCCATGGGCCTGCAAAAGAGGCGCACAGGTGGCGGCATGGGCAGGCTGGAGACGCCTGCATGGCAGTCTGTCTGGCAGAGGGCGGGGCAGACCAGCAGATTGGGTCGGCCACATGGAGGCCAAGTGGAGCAGCAAAGGGGGCTGCTAGTAGGCAGGGATATGCCTTATATATAGGGCTGGGCCCTTGCGTTGATTGGAGGCCAAAAGCCCTAGAAGAGTGGGCCACATGCCGGTTTGAGAGCCCTTAAAGGGCTGGGCCAGCCACAGACTGGTCGGCCAGAATGAGCAGGCTGGTCGGTTTTTGGAGCAGCCCTTGGGGACTATAAAAGGAGGGCCTCCAGGCCCTCATTCCTCATTCTCTGGAGCAGCAACTGAGGAGCAGTTTGGGGCAGCACATCAGCAATCTCTGGGCCTACAACCAGGAGGACAAAGACAGGCTGAGGTAGCTGCACACCTAGCTCAAGGTGCTGCCCACCTAGGCTGATACAAAGGCAGTAAGGTGGAGAGGATCATTATGGACAGAAAGTCTACAGACGCTCGAGATGGAGCACGTGGGCTCGAGTCTAGAGATAGCCGGTAGATAGGAGAAGTACCTTGTGGTAAGAGCAGAGCACCACACCATTGGTGGGACTCTGGATCTCTCTCTTTTGTATTGTGTCCATAACTTTGGACTGAAATATATTATTTTGGTGGTTTCTATATCTGGCTGGCTCATTGTCTATTGATGAGTCTGCACCTCTATGTGATGCACACTGAGTTAAGAAGTTTGTGATTCCACACCTCACACAGTGTCTGGCTGGCTCATTGTCTATTGATGAGTCTGCACCTCTATGTGATGCACACTGAGTTAAGAAGTTTGTGATTCCACACCCCACACACACTGTGTGAGCTCCTGGACTATTCTATCAGTCTTCCGCTGTGTGTTCCCTCTGTTGGTCCATTTTCTAACATGGTATCAGAGCCCAAGTAGGAGGCTCACAGGTGTGGGAGCCTGAAAGCAGGGACCTTGCTGAAGGACAACCCTGAGTAAGAAGCTCTTGGGAATCAACTTCCACGACTGGAGGACAGTGCCCTTGCAAGAAGGAAGGTGACTCAGGTTCAGTCAGCTGCGTATGGAGTTCTAGTCTACAGAAGGTTAAGTTTGTTCGACTTTGCTGTGTGGTTTAGCAGCAGAAATGTCAAACTCAGAAGCATCTTCAGCCTCTTTAGCCCTTGCTCTCCTCCCCCATGTTTCTTTCTTTCACTATCCCTAGCTTTGGAGAGTCTGGGAAATTGGATGGGACAAATTACCCGATCTGGCAGGTGAAGATCCGAGTCATTTAGTGGCTCGGAAGTTGTGGAAACTGACAACGTGAGTGGAGGCGAAGCCGGAGGATATGGTGGACAAACAGGGAAAGATACTCATACCAATAGATGGAGAGGATCTCGAAGCTTGGAAAGACAGAGATGCCCAAGCCCTGGCATTGATCATAGGGACTATGGCGGACTCTGTGCTTCCTCGCATCCAAATGGCCGACACGTCAGTAGAGGCGTGGACCATTCTAAAGGATATGTACGAGATAGATAACACCTCCCAAATCTTGCTTCTTCAACATCAGCTCTACAACCTGGATATGGATGAGGGAGATTCGGTACATGACCACTTGACAAAGGTCAAGGTGGTGAGGGATCAACTAGCATCCATTGGTCAGTAGGTGGACTCGTGCCAATTGACCTTGATGGTAACTAAGGAGGCTACCTCAGAGTTTCAAAAGCTTTGTTACGACTATGACAACAGGATAGAGGACCAAACCTCTAACTTTTAAGGAGTTGGGTCCATTACTGCTACAGGAAGAAGCTGGGGAAAAGCTCTACAACAACAACAAAGATGACAAGGTGTTGCTGGTGAAGGATTACGCTGGCAAAGGAAAGGGCAAGCCTAACGGTGGCAAGTCCAAGAAGGATGCCTCTGATGACGAGGACACTTCCAAGAGAAGCAGAAGAAGAAGTGCTTCTATTGTGACACGCCAGGTCATTTTGCGAAGGATTGCAAAAAGATGAAAACACAAGAGAAAGGAATCCGACTCAGATTCAGAGGGTGACACAAAAGCCAAAGCTAATGTGGTAATCGAAGAGTTGTTCTTGGTAACATCTCCGTGTGTTACTGAGGTCAGAGATGCCAACCTAGAAACCACAGTGATGATGTCTGACATTGAGATGTGGATCGACGAGGAGTCGGAAACCTTTATGAAGGTGAAGGACAGCATGGAGTGCTTGGTGTCTTCCAGGTGCATGGCTGTTGATACTGACACAAGGGCGGATTCCATGGAGTGCCCTAGGGTTTCATGTTCAGATGGTTGCTGTACTTTAGAAGGGGACAGTACAAGATTACACAGGCTATTGGTATGTGCCTCGATGAGGTGCATGGTTTGCTTTCAGACCAAGCACACAGGCAGTACAACGATATGGTATGTACTTGATTTGAGCCTTTATAGCGAGAATCTGCTCTTCATTTGTCTCAGGTAATGTGAGATTGGAAGGAATTGGCCTTCTTTGAAGGCAAAAAGGAAAGTGTTCGAATCTCAGAGACAAATTGCTGGAAGGTGATGGGCAAGGTGTACTGAAGCCAGAAGAGTACCTGCTTGAGAGCTCAATGAGAGTTTGTGGTCCAGGTTATCTGGAGATATTTCATTTGGTGCGGACCTTGCCAAAGGAAGAATGGGTTGAGACAGACCCTCAGAGCATGGTGCTTGGAAGACTCCAGGTTGTTCATTCATTATGAGGGGGACGACTAGAAGATCGTGGCGGCTGGATTGCTCGAGTTCGAAGGCGGGAACGTGATTGAAGGTGGTGCCAAGAGGTGCTAGAGATGGACTTGTGTACTAGGATGGTGTGTGCAAGCGGAACCAAACCTGGTGGAGCAAGAGCCACTCAACGAAAAGCCTAGAAACATTGAATGTTTCTAGAGGACTACGACCAGGGAGTTACTGGAGCGTCGTCACATCGACGTGCTGGCATTGGGCCGAGATGTGTCGGTGAGAGGGGGAGTTGGGAAAGGTCACCTACCCATCTATAAGCCCCCATATGAGGAGAGCGTGGGGGAGGGAGACCTAGGGCATGTGACCAAGAGAAATGGAGAGAGGGGGATGCCACATGGGCAGCACCTCACAAGGTCAGGACAGCCAAAGGTGCTGCCACATGGGCAGCAAACAGGTTGCCATGTGGGCAGCACACAGCAGGCTGACAGAGGAGCAGCATGGCAGGCCAAAAGGTGCCGGCAAAGGGCAGACCATGGGCCTGCAAAAGAGGTGCACAGGTGGCAGCATGGGCAGGCTGGAGGCGCCTGCGTGGCGGGCTTTCTGGCAGAGGAGATGGCGCAGAAGGGCGGGGCAGACCAGCAGATTGGGTTGGCCGCATGGAGGCCAGGTGGAGCAGCAAAGGGTTGGGCGCTATAAAAGGAGGGCCTTCAGGCCCTCATTCCACATCTTCTGGAGCAGCCTTCACACAAGCAGCAGGAGCAGACTCATCTTGGAGCCTATACCTTGGAGGACCAAGAGACCTGGAGAAGCTGCAGACTGAGCTGAAAGGGTTGCCCACCTAGGCTGATCTATAGGCAGCACGGTGGAGAGGATCATTCTGGACAGAGAGTCTACTACAATCGAGGTGGAGCATGTGGCAGATAGAGAAGGACCTTTGGTAAGATCAGAGGACCACATCATTGGTGGGACTCTGAATCTCTCTTTTGTTGTGTCCATAGTTTTGGACGGAAATATATTGTTTTGGTGCTTTCTATATCTGGCTATGTCTACTGTCTATTTCCTGATCTGCACATCTATGTGATGCACGTTAACTAAAGAAGTTTGTGATTCCATACCCCACACACACTGTGTGAGCTCCTGGGCTATTCTATCAGTCTTCCGCTGTGCGCACCGTCTGTTGATCCATTTCTAACAGACTTCTCATGCCGCTCATGCCACAGTGACCATGGAAGAATAGTGCTATGGACTTCATCTTTGACCTTCCCAGATCTAGATACGAGAATCATGGGATATAGACAATCATTGATAGGTTTAGTATGCAAGCCCACTTCATTCCAGTAAGAAAATCCATTAAGGCAGACCACATGGTGCGGTTGTTTTAGCACAAATCTTCAAGCACCATAGGATGCCTATGTTGATTGTTAGTGATCGAGACACTAGGATGACTAGTTTGTTCTGGCCAGTGTCACAACAACACATTTTATTACCAATGAAACATGGAGTCCTAAAATTTTAAATTCTATATTAATATTTCAATAAATTTTGTTAGAACTTTGAAAGATTCTAATCTCTATGTTACTGATTTTGCAAGTCCAAAGCCTGTTTTGCATAGTTTTAGGATACTGTTACGTATGCAGGACATAAAATCTATATTATTAAGACCCAACAAATCACATTTCATGTAATTTCCCCTCTTTCTCATGTTGCAAGTGCAGCAAAAAAAGGAATATTCTGAATCTTTTGGCAGTCCCGCACATCTCGTTGGGTCTCCCAAAATCTCAACAGGGCATTTCACATGATTCCATTTCTCTATCCCTTGTGCAAGTTCAAGGAGAGATGCAAGGCTCTTTGAGCACAACAATGGAGGAAAGTCCATATGAGGACAAAACTCATTAGGGAACAAGATGATGTATGATGAGAGCCCTTTTAGGCAAAATGCAGGTAGATAGTATGTGCAAGAATGGGAAGGAAGTGTCAGCTGAGCTTGCTCAGCATTTGACCCAGCCAAGACTTGAAGACGTACATAAGTGTGGAGTTAATTTAGATCCCTGACATTAAAAGCATCTGTCTATTTCCATGTGATGTTTTTTAGAAAAAGAGCGCACGTAGCCACGGCCAGGGGAGCAAGGACTAGAGTCAGGATTGGGTTGACCTCAAAGACATTCACCAAGTCCGATCCTTCCTTGGTCTTTGCTCATATTATCAAAGGTTCATCACGCATTTCTCCAGAATTGCAACCCCTCTCCATAACTTTTTTTTATATATACCTTTGTAAGACTAGAATAAGTCCAATCATACAAATTTAGAATTTTTTGTTGTTCTAAAGATCAAAAATCTACAAAGAAAATAAAAGAGAAAATGAAAGAGAAGAAAAAAGAGGTAAACAAAAACTTTTATGAAAAGCAAAAGGAAGACATACTTAGCAAACAAAGCAACACTTATGTCGTCATCAGTGCCCAAGCATAAGCAGCTATACGGGGTTTCTAAAGACCCGCGGAGTCTCTTGGGCAAACCCAGTGCTTGCTAAAATACGTCAAATAAACAAAAGAGAATGAAAACAAGAAATAAAGAAGAAACGAAGCAGGTGACTTAAGCAAAAATAAACAAGCAAGTCAAGAAACAAAAACTTCCAAAAAACTAGAATCTCTCTCTCTCTCTCTCTCTCTTATTTAAAACATAAAAAGTTAAATGGCACTTTACACTTATGTCTCGTTTCTGCAAAGAGGCAAAAATACATTTCTAACTTAGAAAGCACAAGTATACTCAAACAAACTCTCTTTTGAAACTAAAAGAAAAACGGGCTATTCAGCTCCCCGCTTTTTGTTTTCAGCTTAAGTTCAATCATTCTAAACAAACCTAAGGCCGAAACACCATAGATAAAAGACTTCATATCTAAGAATGTGCGAACTTTTTTCATTATTTTCCTTGGATTATACCTCTTGTGTAATAGTAAAGTGATCAAATTACTACAATGAGTGATAAAAGACTCCTTAGTTGTTAACAAATTTCTCTTTCTCCTTATCTACAGTTCCTGACTAATATTGAACCTACGCACTGGCTCATCACGTTCACGGGCGATGGCAATTGTTTATACCTCCCAGCCAATTCTCAAGGACTGCATACGTAATTTTTTCACACACATAACTACGTTATTTCCCTCATACTTATCCTTGAGACCCACATCTCCCTAGATAGTTCCTGGCCACATGTTTACATTTTAGGCCCTTACTTAGATGCATCCTTTTTTCACCCCTCTCTTGGAGTTCCTTTTAAAACAATTGCCCCTTGGCAATTTGCACATTTAGATGCACCTAGGCCCTAGCCCTCTTAGAACTATCTAGTCAATGCCATTACGCCCTCACCTAGGACCTTGGCAGTTACTTCTCTTAACCATTTAATTACGCACATTACAAAAGTTGGTCATCTAAGAGAAAATGCCCACCGATCTATCCGAGGTCATGCTATCTCGACTAGAGCATAACATTCCTTCCCTCTTCAAGCATCAGCGTCCTCGATGATGAAATCTGGGAATGCTCTCCGCAACTGGTATACGGATTCCCAGGTGGCTTCCGATAGAGGCTGACCATGCCATGCAACCAACACCGTGGGTATCTTCCGATTTCGTATTTGCATTGTTCCTCGGTCCAGGATTCTTGTTGGTTTGCGCCTTGCAATATCCTCTATCTCCTGAAACAAAACCACACCTTCGATTAGTGAGTCACCAGTATGTAAAAATTTCTTTAAGCGCGAAACATGAAAAACCGGGTGCACCTTACACCCCTGTGGCAATTCTAATTTATAGGCTACACTGCCTATTCTCTTTAGAATTAACCACGGCCCACAGTATCGAGGTGATAACTTAGCACACTCTCCTGAAGTCAACGACTTCGAGTGCGAAGGAATTCTGAGAAAAACTTTTTCTCCTTCTTCAAATACTCTTATAGACCGATTTTCATCCGCATACACCTTGGCTCTATCCATAGCCTGGCGGATGTTAGCAATCGCAAGTGCTAGCATCTCCCGCATCTGAACTACAAAGTTCGCGGCACTAGGCACTTTCTGAGGTACTCCAACTATAGTCGGATTGGCTGGTCTATAACCATAGTTCAGCTCAAACGGACTGAACCCAGTAGATGAATGTTTCCTATCATTGTAGGCAAACTCCAGCAATGGCAACCACTTGTCCCATGTATGTTGCCTCAATGACACATATGCCCTCAGCATATCCTCTAAAGTCTGGTTGACTCTCTCCGTCTGACCATCCGTCTCAGGATGATCCCCACTACTCATTCCCAACTCAGTCCTTAGTGTCTCAAATACCGCTGTCCAAAAATGACCGGTAAATCTAACATCTCTGTCTGACACTATGGATCTAGGCAATCCATGCAGACGAAATATATGTCTAATGAACAAATCCGCCACTTGCGGGGCACTAACAGACTCTCTAGTCGGAATGAAGTGAGCCATCTTGGTTAGACGATCAACCACCACAGGATAGAATTATATCCCCCTTGTGTTGCAGGTAGCCCTACAATAAAATCCATGGAAATGCTCTCCCACTTACTTAGTGGTATTTCCAAGGGCTGTAAAAGTCCGGGTGGCTTCACCCGCTCGGCCTTACTTACCTGACACGAGAAACACCGTGTCACATATTCATGAATATGCTTTTTCATCTTTGGCCAAAAGAAAACTCGCTTCACGAGATCATATGTCTTCTCGACTCCTGGATGTCCCGCACACGGGCTATCATGGCATTGTCGAATGACTCTCTGCCTGAGATCATTCTGACCACGTACTACAACCTTGCCATTTCTAACTAGCATACCATCCCTTATGGTATATCTTGCATAAGTTTGGCCTTTTCTGGATGCCAGGTCATCCTTTTCATTTTCCCCGGGTTTTAACACATGAGCCTTAGGCCATAAGCTCTGGACAAACTCGTCCACCTTCTGAGTTTCTCTGATCTCGGTCATTAGAGCACTCTCTAATACCGTGAAACTCAGGTTGTGCATAATGCGAGACAACGCATCAGCTACCTTATTGTCTTTTCCCCTTTGGTACCGAATCGTTAGATTAAACTCCTGCATGAGCTCTGCCCACCTAGTTTGGCGGCCCCTCAAGTCAGGTTGTTTACAAAAATGTTTCAGAGTATCATGATCTACATCCACATAAAACTCTGAACCATACAGATAATGCCTCCATGTTTTCAAAGCATGGATAACAGCATACAACTCCAATTCATGAGTTGGCCAATTCCTTTGAGAGGGAGAAAGCTTCTTGCTTTCGAAGGCTACTGGCCTTCCCTCTTGAAGGAGGACTGCTCCTACCGCAATGCTACTTGCATCGGTTTCTAGGAACAACGGTTTCTGGGGATCAACTATTTTTAACACCGGTCCTGTGACCACATCTTGTTTTATGGTGTTAAAACTTTCCTGTTGATTCTGTCCCCAAATAAAAGGTACTTTATCTGAGGTCAGATCAGTCAATGGCGATACTATTCCGGAATATCCTTTGATATGCCTTCTATAAAACTGGACAAATCCCAAGAATGATCGCAACGCGGTCAGACTCTGAGGGATTGGCCAAGTTAGTATCGCAGCCACTTTCTTCGGATCCATTTCTACCCCCTGTGGAGTAATTATGAACCCTAGATACTCAAGCCTAACCATACACAGTATAGTTTTCTTTTTATTCACATAAAGACTGGCTTTCCTCAAAGTACTGAACACTACTCTTAAGTGTTCACGATGCTCAGTAATACTTTTACTGAATATCAGGATATCGTCAATAAAATGTACTACGAACTTTCCGATATACGGACGTAGTAAATCGGTCATAAGCATGACGAAGGTCGCTGGAGCATTGGTAAGTCCGAAGGGCATTACCAAAAACTCATAATGACCAAACCTGCTTCTAAAAGCGGTTTTATGCACATCCTCGGCTCTAATCCGGATCTGATGATAGCCGCACTTAAGATCTATCTTGCTGAAAATCACGGCTCCATGTAATGCATCTAGCAAATCATCAATCCGAGCCATCGGATACCTGTGCTTAACAGTGATATTATTCAATGCTCTGTAATCTATACAGAGGCGAAACGTATCATCCTTTTTCCTCTTTAATATCACTGGTGAAGCAAAAGGTGAGAAACTTGGTTGAATCTGCCCCAACTTGAGGTATTCTTCCAGTTGCCTACGCACCTCTGCTTCTTCAGTAAAACTCATTCTATAGGGAGGTCTATTTACA
Source organism: Dipteris shenzhenensis (assembly GCF_047967505.1). Lineage (NCBI taxonomy): Eukaryota > Viridiplantae > Streptophyta > Polypodiopsida > Gleicheniales > Dipteridaceae > Dipteris > Dipteris shenzhenensis. Next base: position 51,462,444 of record NC_141617.1, read on the forward strand.
GGTTCTGCCCCCGGGATCAGTTCAATCTTATGCTGAACTTTCCGCTCTGGAGGTAACCCATAAGGTAGTTCATCCCTAAAACATTCAGAGAACTCCTCTGTTATAAGATTAGCCAGCTTGGCCATCTCATCACTTTGCATAACATCAGTGCTAGCCGAAGACTCATCCACCGACTCTACCGATGCTGTGCAAAGGTATAAAGACTCTACTTGAGCCTTTCTGATTTCCATCACGGAAACCAACAGTCCCTGAGGTATATCTTTTTCACCTCGCAAGACATAAAGCACATCATTCATCTTGAATTGATATACGTGCTTTTTCCAATCAATGGCTGGATTCTTCCTAGAATGCCACGCCATTCCCAGGGCTATATCTGCATGAGCAAGCTTGGTCATTTCAAAATCAAGCTTCTCAGCATAGTCCTGAATCCGAAGCTCCAACTGGGTAACCCTTTGGTCCCATACTTCAGTTGAACTTCCATCTGCCATCCTGACTGTGTACGCATAGTCAGATGGACTTGTCTTTAATTTCAGCCTCTTCACGAGCTTGGAGTTAATCACATTGTGAGTTGACGCTGAGTCAAACAACACAATGACATCATGACTGGCCACTTGCCCTTTCATTTTGATCAACTCCGTATCGTTGAAGGCTGTATACCCCGTTGCTGCGGGCTTAGATAGGATGTTATCAGGTGCACTCGTCACTAACTTAGCAACAGATACACATAACAAACAAGGTACTAACCTCTGAGAAGGTCCCGCCAGTTGCATCTGCATATGCTCCGCACTGGGACTCTCCTGCATTTCCACGTCGCATTCAGATATTATCATACTAGCCGTGCGACGATCTTTGTTCAGTGGACAATCTTTCCACTGATGTCGCTGAAGGCAGCCGAAGCATAATCCTTCTTTTCTAGCCTTCTCTTTTTGTTCAGGGGTCAACGAGGACTTTGACCAAGCCCGGGCTGCCATTGGAGTTATTTTCCTTTTTACCCCAACGGTGGTACTTGTTTTTACTAGTCCCTCAACCGGCTTCGCCTGCTTGGTTTGGCCACTTGGCTGCGAGACACTTGGTTTTGAAACCCATTTCCTCTGAAATCCCCCTTTCCTCGGGTGCTCATACTGAGTCCCTGCCTGCACGAATCCACCAGATCTGCCTCTGGCATCCTCATAGTTCAGGGCTACTGCTATAGATTCATCTAGTGTAGTCACATATTTAGCCCGAACTTCCATTTTTATTTTGTCGTTCAGTCCATAGATATAGTCTTTTAACTGAACCGACATAGGGAGAGGGTCTGTTATTTTCATAACACATTCCCTAAATTTGTCAGTGTACTCTGCCACTGACAAGCTCCTCTAACGAAGATTTCTATAAGCATCCCAAGCTCGGGATTCTTCATCAGGTGGGAGAAAGTGTTTCTTGAACTCAGCTTTGAACCCTTCCCAGGTGGTTGGAGCAACTTGATCCTTCTGTTGCTTTATCCACCATCTATCCGCTGCCTCAATAAACAGGTGTGTGGCCTCGCGGATTTTCTTTAGATCGGATTTAATCTCACAAATGGCGAAGGCTTCTTCCCACTTGTGCAACCAAACCTCGATCACATCAGAGCTGCGCTCGGTCATCCGACCAGCGTACTTCTCCGGTCTATAATTAGCGATATTAGGTACTTTGACCCTTGCGCGCTCTAAGGAATGTACACTGGGCTCTGGCTCAGCTAGAGCTTTGCCCTTATCAATCCTAGACGGTCTAGCCGACAAGGCTTGCACCATCTCCCTAATCTCATTTTGACCAGCATTCACCTGAAGCTGCTGGTTCATAACCTGCTGTAAAGCATCCTCTAATATTGAAATCCTACCAATCAATGTAGGTGCTGCGTGATGTGACATCTGTTGTGTAGATTGTGCTCTAGACTCACTAGGATTCATCCTTGAATTCTGCCCTTCTGCTTCCATAAGTTCACAATGGAAGATGGGGGGGTTTTTTTTTTTTTTTTTTTTTGGTGGATTTCCCCCTTTTCTTATACACAGAAAATTAAACGACAGTCCCTGCTGGAAAAAAAACGAACTAACAGGTACTTAGAAATTTCTTCGAAAGACACAAACACTCCCTGGATCCAAATCCGCCATCACGCGACTGAAGAAAATGCCACCAACTCGTGATCGTCTGTCTGCTTGTCGTCGTTTTCCCACACAGATGACGATACGCAGACCTTGTCAGCAGCCCGGTTGCACGAAGTCTGGAATCGAACTACAGTCACGCTTAGTTCTCCCAGTCGCTTGAAATCGCGATCAACTTTGCCCCTTCTCGATTCACAATACCGGTTCTAACTGCAACCCGTATGATCGACAATTCTTTCTGCCTTACGTTAATCTGCATCTCCTACTCGTCGATCTCTCCCTTGCTGCGCGTCGACTCTCCCTTGCTGCCTCAATCGTTCCTAAACAGCTCCTTCACAACCCACGGTGGTATCAAACTCCGTCGCTCGCGATGCGTCAAACGATCTTCGAACCAAGAATTCGACGAGCGGCCTTTCGTAAAGCTGATCCTGGGACCTGTGCGCTCTGATACCAAGTGTTAACAAATTTCTCTTTCTCCTTATCTACAGTTCCTGACTAATATTGAACCTACGCACTGGCTCATCACGTTCACGGGCGATGGCAATTGTTTATACCTCCCAGCCAATTCTCAAGGACTGCATACGTAATTTTTTCACACACATAACTACGTTATTTCCCTCATACTTATCCTTGAGACCCACATCTCCCTAGATAGTTCCTGGCCACATGTTTACATTTTAGGCCCTTACTTAGATGCATCCTTTTTTCACCCCTCTCTTGGAGTTCCTTTTAAAACAATTGCCCCTTGGCAATTTGCACATTTAGATGCACCTAGGCCCTAGCCCTCTTAGAACTATCTAGTCAATGCCATTACGCCCTCACCTAGGACCTTGGCAGTTACTTCTCTTAACCATTTAATTACGCACATTACAAAAGTTGGTCATCTAAGAGAAAATGCCCACCGATCTATCCGAGGTCATGCTATCTCGACTAGAGCATAACATTAGTTGTACAAAGGGGGGAAAATCTATGGAATTGGGAAGAAATGACTCCATATTTTGCCAAATCAGAAATGTTTGAGTCAATGTGAGGCATTTTTATAATGTGTAAACCACTATATTCAGGTTGTTCACGTTTATCGTATATATCAACCTCTAATCCTATGGTAGATTGAGAAAGTCTAAGATCTAAGAAAACCCAAGAATCCCCTTTTGAAGTGCAGTTCAGTTCACAAGAGTCACGAGAATAGATTCCTTCTCCAAAAGCTCTAGCGTCTTTGTACATAAAGTCTTGAAAGTTAGGAACATCTGGTACAAATAAATCATCTATAAAACGCCTAACTTGACTAAGCTTATGTAAAATGATAGGGCAGGTATTGATAGAAATAAGACGTTGCATAAACTCAAATTCATTAGTGAAAAGATAAAAGTTTGCTAAAAAGACGGCACAATTAGTGCCCATGGGGATTCCTATAACTTGTTGAAACAAAGAATCACCTATTGTGATGTAAAGATTATCTAAAAGAAAATCTATCCAAGAGCAAACATCTTCTACACTTACTACCTTTGTGTATCTTTTCTTTTTAGAACCTATGTCATGATCTTTATTTTTTAGCCACAAAAAGTCAAAGCATAAGGCTGTTTTCTCAACTTTTAGCACTTTGCATCTATCTTTGTCAAATCTCAGCTTGAAAACTTCAACCACTAGCTTTTTAATTCTAAACTTCAGATCTTCCAGCTCAATCTTTGTGTAAAGCGTCGTAAAATCATAGGTTTGAAGGAGAATAGGAGACTCTTTTTCCTGAATGCTTCGAGAGGAATTAAAAAATTTTACAACAGGAATCACTCCTACAGAGTCATTTAAAATCCAGCTTGAGTTCGAGGGGACATCTGCCTCTTTTAATAAGTCCCTCCAAAGTTCATGGACACTAGGCAACATGGCTTTAAAGCAGTAGCTTAGCCATTTAGAGATTCAAAGTAGTCTCACAAGCAGCTGCAATAAATCTTGGCTTTTTTGGAGTTTTGTGAAACTTCCAAGCAGCACAAAGAAAAGGTATGCTTGGATTGCAAACAAACCCAGAAGACTTGCAAAAACTCTGATGTTTTGAGATCAAATCCTTTTGAGAAACTAAGGCGGGGGCGTAAGTTTTGACAGACGAGTTCACTTCTCTCAAAAGACATTCTAAGTAAAACTTTTTGCAAATAAAAACAAAGTTATTGGAACATTTGTCCACATAAGAAATGACAAAATTCCTATGGAATTTTCGAAGAAGAGTTTCATCTTCTTTCGAAAGATGGTTACTTTTCTTTGAGCAAATAACCGAAGGGACTTCTTCTAGTTTCAAAGCAACTTTCTTCAAAATCTTCCCTTTCCATTCTGATAAGATATTTTTAACTCCTAAACATTCTTCTAATTGCAAAACAAACTTTGAGATTCCCTTATCGATAGCTTTTAAAAGGCAAGACTCTTTAAAAGAGTACAATCGAAATTTTGTGCCTTTCATGAAAAGGTCTCTTAGGTTACTAGAAAGCAAAATTGAGGTATCAGTTGTGACTACATGTCCTAAATCAGCATCAATAAAGCTTTGGAATCTCTTACTTTTACAACAACAAGGTTCTTTAAGGATAGAAGATTTTGAATGCTCTAAAAGCCTTTTACCTATCTCTCCATAGTTGAAAGCCTTTTGTCCTAAAGTTTTTACATACTTCCAAGCTACTACTGGATGCTTCCAAATTCTTCTCACAAAATAAGGGAGAGAATCCATTACTTCAGGAGACTTCAAAATGGAGTTTAAGCCTATCTTGTCAAGTGAGGGAGAAGTAAAAATACAAATCAAGAGTTCCTTATTTAGATAGACTTCTTTGCTTTGAAATGAAGCTTTTACTTTTAAGAAGCGATCCAACGAAGTTTTAAGTTGTATATAATGGAGCTTATTTAGATTCAAATCCTCAAAAGAGAATTTTTCCAAGGTGTATTGAAGTTTAAAAAGAACTTTGACATTATATTTTTCAAAAACTTTTATTGAAAAAAGACCCAGTGACATTAATCTATCTAGGTAGAGTAGTCTTCTTTTATAGTCTCGAGAAGCAAAAACTCTTGGAACTGAGGAAGTTAAAGGAACTAAAGGAGGAGGAAGTGGAGGAAGAGGAAGTGAGGGAGGCAACTCACGAACTACATGTGAGATTGCAGGAGAGCTAGGACAACCTCGTAACATAACTTTAGGTTTCCATACGATGTTAGGTGTATGACTATGTTGGTAATGATGAATGTTAAAGGGCTTGATATGAGAGCTCCACATCAAAGGGTTCTTTTTAGAGGTTCTTTTATTTTTACGAAGAGTTGATTTTCCTTCTAAATTAAAACCTCTTGGGAAGAAAGTGTGTAAAGTTCTCATCCAAAACAATTCACGAGGACGAGCAGCCTTGTAAAAGTCCTTGGCATTATTAACATGGCCCTCTATATGCTCAATGGGAAAGCAACGAAAAGATTCAAAACCAAACTTTGCCATTGCTACATATAAGGGTTTTGAATTCTCAATTAAGGAATTCTTCCTATGAATTTTTCTAGCTTCCCTAACATGTTCTTGAAAACGAATAAAAGCTGTCCTATAGGTTTGTCCTACATAAAGCATATTACTACTATGTATGTTATAGACAACATAAATTACTTGCGTGGCATGAATAGGACTAATAGAAATAGAAGTCTTGAGATGCTTGTTTCTAAGACGTCTTAGTTTATTAAGAATTCTTATGTTATTATTAGTATAATGAGTGCTAACTAATAAAGCCTTAAAGTTAGACCAATTAATGTTACCTTCCCCAAAATCATGAAGATTATTCATGTTTGACCTAGCTAAAAAGTTATACCTTTCTCTATATATGTTTCTTCTAACTTGACCAAGAACAAAATTCCTTTCCAATGGACCAGCAAACAAAAGAAAGCTTTTCAAGAGCTAAAAACAGCTACGACCAGTGATCCCATTTTGAAGATGCGTGATCTTCAGCAGTCCTTTCTGGTCGAAGCTGATGCATGCTGTCAAAGTTTAGCAGCAGTCCTCACTCAATAAGGTCACCTTATGGCCTATGAAGGTCGACGTCTTAAGGATTCTGAATTGCATTATGACATTTATCGGAAAGAGCTGTTACCTATAGTACACGCCCTCAAAATCTGGAAGCACTACTTGATGGGCCATGAATTCCCTGTCAAAACTGATCACCAAAGTCTGAAATACTTTCTCACTTAGAAAAAGATGCAAGAGAAGCATATGAGGTGGGATCATTTCTTCTCTATGTTCTACTCCAAATCATGTGCACTCCAAGGAAAGCTAATGTTGTAGCCGATTCTCTATTCCGCAGACCCCGCATTACAAATATTTCGGTCATCTATCATGATGGCCTAACAGCCATGAGAATTCATATGATAACGATGCTGATTTTTCCAGTATATGGGCATCTCTCCAAGAACCTATTAATGGATAATCTTTTGCATGTTACCCACCCTCTTCAAGAAGGAGTATTGAAAGAGTGCCATGAGCCACCCTATGCGGGACATCAAGGAAAGGCAGCCACCCTTGCAGCCATGGAAAGTTCTCTCTTTTGGCCAACCCTTCATTGAGACGTGCATAAATATGTGGAAGAGCGCCTCATATACTAGAAGGTTAAGTTCGACAGAGGAAAGACTCTAGGTCTTCTTCAACCCCTTCTTGTATCATCTTTTCTGTGGGATTCCATCACCATGGATTTTGTTTTTGGGATTCCACAAACACCTCCAGGTTTCGGTCATTGTTGACAGATTCAACAAACAGGCCCATTTCTTTCCTTGCAAGAAAACTCTTAAGGGACCTGCTGCAGCCCGACCGTTCGTCAAAAATGTCTTTGTACATCATGGGCTTCCCTCTAAGATTATTTCTGATCGGACAAAGTGTTGGAACCTGAACAGATCTTGATGCACCAAGTCAAGAAACTTGCTGTAGTCAAGCATACATGCCCTACTTGCTTAAGTTTCAACGTTATCTATTTGACAATGCCATTTGGGTAGAATTTCAGAACTCCAAAGATCCTTTCCGCTTACCATGAAGTATTTCAGCTGAAGACAGCTGATTCATATGCGGGGGGGTGTGTCAGGGCCCAGTGCAATAGGGTACTTTTCATTACAGGTGATTAATTATTATTTTTATTTCATTTCTATTTTTTCTTACTGCATTAGCTATATTTGTTTATATCGGGACAGGGACTTATTGTGCACCCAGTGGTAACTTTGGGGTGAGAAGAGTTGTGAAATCCAATCTGGAGACCTCAAGTTTTCTTCCAGCAATAAATTCGTAGCTCCTAGAGAGCTCCTGAACAAATTGCAGCAGACCTGGGTGACCCTGGAGGGTTGAAAACCCAATTCACAAGAGATTCTTGGCCTCCTGGATTGCTTCGTAGCAATCCTGAAACACTTGGGAAGCTTGGGAATCCACACACATGAAAATAAATGTGGCACGTGCATGCATGCGTGATATATATATATATATATATATATATATATCACGCATGCATGCACGTGATTGATATATATATATATATATATATATATATATATATATATCACGCATGCATGCACGTGAAGCTTGGGAATCCACACACATGAAAATAAATGTGGCACATGCATGCATGCACGTGAAGCTTGGGAATCCACACGTGTGAAAATATATATATATCACGCATGCATGCACGTGCCACATTTATTTTCATGTGTGTGGATTCCCAAGCTTCCCAAGTGTTTCAGGATTGCTACGAAGCAATCCAGGAGGATATATGTATGTATGTATGTAGAGAGAGAGAGAGAGAGAGAGAGATTTATTGATGTCTATAGAAGACCTCATGGGTCTGTGAGACAAAGTACCACATCAAAAAGGGACTTAATACACGCAGAAAGAGATGGCCTCATGGTGGCTGGAAAACAAATCACAGCAAGCTTTCTCTCTCTCAGGACCTCACACATGAAAAGGGAACATAGACTTGGGTGCTGGAATAATTCGCAATTCAGCCTGGAGATGCAGGGGAGCAGTAGAGGGAATTCGCAGCACAAGGGGGAAGACTTGGAGAGAGAGAGAGAGAGAGAGAAAGACGATACACCACACTAGAGACGAGAAATAAGGGCTGCCCCGCCCCCCCCCCAAAAAAAAATTAAAAAATAAAATTAACAAAAAATCCCACGGTCTTTACTGCAATAGAAAATAACTTTGTACAACTGGCTCTAAGAAGAGCATGAAGATGAGTAAAATCTTGAATGAATCTAGGAGCTCTGAGGCCCCTTCGTTTATAGACTTGGCCTAGCTAAAAGTTAGACCTGCTTTTCTAAAGCGAGCTTTCCTGCTTTCGCTTGCTTTGGAGCAGCTTGGGCTCTGGTCCTTGGTATTTCTTGAGAAGACTCACATGAAAAACAATGTGAATCTTCCAAGCCTCGGGTAACTCTAGTTGATACATGACTTCATTTATGGGCTCACTACGCAGAAGGGTCCATAATATCTAGGAGACAGCTTTGGGTATACTTTTTTTTCCCTTTCATCTTTTTGAGACGTGTTTTTTCAAACTTAAGTAACACCCAGTCTCCTTCTTGGAGATTCATCTCTCTCTTGTGCTTATCTGCAGCCTTCCTTTGCTTTTGTTGGGATTTTTCAATTGCTGTTTGAACTTGGGAAAACGCTATGTCCTAGTCTCGACCTCTCGACCATACTGATCAGCTGCAAATATTTCCGAGGATAGGTCGAATGGGGCCTTTCCTGTGGAGCTGTGAATAGTATTTTGTATGCAAAATCTATAAGAGGAAGATTTGTTTCCCATTCGATAGTTTGTTCAAACACACAACACTTGAGAAGATCCAATACCGTAGGATTGGCATTCTCGCTTTGTTTGTCCGTCTGAGGATGAAATGAAGATGAAAAATCCAACTTCGTACCCATGTTATCAACAATGCTTGCTAGAACCATAGTTCATAGAAATGTTTCAATACTTTCAAAAAGTTTCAAAACGTTTCAAAAGAGTTGCAAAAAACAATGTGGCCCAAGTATCAGAACTCGCTCTTTTGGCATTGATATACGATTGTGTTCTGTGAGGGCTGCCAGTAAGGATCTCAGATGCACATGATGTTCTTCTTCACTTTTACTGAAAATTAGGATGTTATCAAAGAAAGTGCCTATGCAGTTTCTTTAAGGGTGAAAAGTCCTTTCCATCATGCGGTTGAAAGTGGCTGGTGCATTGGTTAGACCAAATAATACTACCAGATACTCGAATAACCCAAAGTTAGTACAAAAGGCAGTCTTATGCACACCTTCACGCACAATCCGGACTTGGTGGTACCCACTTTTTAAATATATATCGCCAAATACAATTGAACCACGAAGCCTATCTAAAATGTCATCAATCCTAGGTATATGGAATCTAATTTTAACTATCATTTTATTCAATGCTCGATAATCAACTGTCATTCTAAAAGTCTTCTTTGGAAAGGGGTTTGACCTGTATAATGCCCTTCGCAAATATTAGACATACATGGACACTTTTGCGAAGAATCTTATTGATTTGAGTGTAGCTTAACATAGGGATAGTTTCCCCACTTACTCTAGCCTGGATCTCCACCAAATGTCCACGATGTTGGATGATGATATTTTTGTCGCGAAAGTAGACAACAGCTTCTTTGCGATGGTACCAAGGCATGCCAAGGATCCCATCTAATCCCTCTAGGTCTGCATTGAAAAAACTTTCTTGATATGCATAACCGAGAAGTTTGATTCTCAACTTTCCCACATATGGGACCATCGTCTTTGGTCGTTTTCCTGGTAGAAGCTGAAGGGCTTGGTCACCTCAACTAGATTCTCCATTTCTTCTTGTCTGAGTCCAAGTCTTTGGCTAAAGACCAAGATATGGGATTATATGTGGCTCCTAGATCAAACAACATGAGAGGTCATGTAACTGCCCCCATGCTTTTAACATCTTTCAAGAGTCCATGTCTTTCTGGTGTTACCCTGAACCTCATCAATGGCATAAATTTTGACAAGTGGTTTAGAGGAGCTGGGTCTTGACTGTGTAGGGTTTTTACACATGGCCTACCTCTCCACACTTTGAAGCACTTATTTTGCTCTCTGTCTAGGTTTTGGAGAGACATAGTCGCTTCAAAAATTGGGTGGATTCTTAAAGAATGTAAGCAGTCCGAACTGATTTTTCTTATAAGTTTTTGGAGAAGTAGACTGACTAGACTGGTTCTTTTCAGCAAGCTTAACATTAGAATGATCAAGTTCCCAGGTCTCAGCATGATCTACGAGTTCTCTTAAAGCTTTGGACTTGTAGTGGTGGAGAGAGTTCCGGATTTGCGGTTTTAGCCCAGAGTGGAACTTCCTCATCCTCTCATTTTTCCCAAACCTTTTAAAATGTTGAACCCTTAGGATTACCTTCCAACATCTGTCAACATAATCCTTCACTCTCACCCATACACTGATGAAAGAGATGCCACGCAGACAAAATTTCATGTTTGAAATGGCAAGGAAGGAACTACAAGCGAAGAGCGCTCACAAAAGACTTCCACGTCCTAGAGTACTCCCTTTGTGTTTCTAAAGCTGTTCACCATGTACTTGCTCCCTTACGGTGTAAAACAACAAACTTTATTTTCGCACCCTCACGGTATCTCTCTCTATTGAAAAGGATTTCTAACTGGCCAGCGAGAGTCGGTAGCTCAAGACCCATCATAGGAAAGAAACTTTATATTCTTTTGTAATTTATATAGACTCCAACTTTTGTGATGGGACACATATGTTGATGATTGAGAACCATAGGAGTGGTGTCGTCTTTTCCTTGCCAACGCACAGGCTGCGAAGAGGAGTTGCCAGATGACAATGTTGAAACCCTTAGAGACTCATTTTCTTCTCGAAGCTAGTAATTTTTTATATGCAACGGGCAAAGCTCTTCGGAGGCAGTAGTCGGAGCAGGAGGTGCTGGTAAGGACCCCATAGTGGAAACTTAGATGGGACTTAGGGTGACTGAAAATTGGTTGGAGGGTCAATGCTATGATGTCTAATCGTGCATAGTGCACACGTGCATCTACAGCCGCTGGAAGATTTATTGGAGGTATAGGGTCAATGCCCCACCTGTGAGCCCCCAAATGAGGACAATTGGGGGCTTAACACCTGCATAGCATTGTGTGTAGATGGACCATTAGGGGGATGGGCTGAGGGTGCCATCATCCATGTAGGCTGCAAGATGGCTGCCACATGGACTGGATATGGGGCTGGAAAGAGCCCAGCCGTGAGCCCAAGCAGAGGGCACAGAACTATAAAATGAGGATTAAAGAAAGGGATGAAAGCAAGACAGCCATCAGAAAAGAGGGGGGGCACTATTGAGTTTAAAATCATGCCTTTTTGGGCCAACTAATCCTCAAGCTACAGTCCAACATCTAATGATACAAATTACTTTCTTGTGCTAAGAGTCAACCATGTATCTGAAGCAAGTAAATGCGCTTTTTATCGTACAAATGGAGGGCTAAGGTTGAGGTAGGGCAAGGCTGGCCTAGTTCTAACAAAACAAACCAATAACGGGGTTAGGGCCGACTTCATTCTACATAAGTCACAGCTTATCACAGCAGGAAGCTTGATGAGAAGGAGCAGATTTATGTTACCCATGATAAATTATCCATGCAATCAGAAAGTGGCATCCGTAGCCTTATGGCTCACATATAAAGGTAAGGACAGATGACAAAACTCTTAGATATTTTTGGTCAGAGCCTACCCTTACTCCTAAACAGAAAAGATGGCTGGAATTCGTTCAAAGTTATAATTTTACAAAAAAGGGAAGGACAACATAGCAGCTCATGCACTTCTAGAATGTGGGCATGCCATGGCCATGCTGTGACGGAGATTCATAAAGATTGGGTGAGGTATACGAGAAGAATTTCTTGAGGATGCAGAGAGTTTTGAGATCTGTCAAGCTCTTCAAAATCCTCAGTGTATGGAATATCATGGGCAGAATTTATGTGTTCTTTGCAGCTTGTATTTAAAATAATGCATAGTTAGTCATGTGGATCTGAATAAGACTTTTGAGAGGATCAATAAAAGTCTTTTTTGAAGGGTTTCTGGAAGGATGTGCCATGCTCTGTTAAATGAGCGTGGTGACTGATCCCTGCCAACAAAATACCATTTCTAATTTGTGTTACCAGTTCGTTCTCTACAGTCTCTGAAAATTCCACATGGGTATTGGATGACTGTGAGAGAGATATATGCAGTGTGTGTGTGTGTGTGTGTGTGTGTGTGTGTGTGTGTGTGTTTGCAAACTCACTGCATAGATCAGGATGTATATTTGTCCTACATGAACATTTTCGCTTGATGTATTATTTCAGCTTGCCAGTTTTTTCCTGGATAGCTATCTTGTAATATAAAACATTTAGAGTTCACTTTTTTTTTTAATGTGATACTGCTGAACTCACCAGGTCAGACAAAAAGTGCTCCAATATGACCAACTCCAAAGCAAATTGATGCCTCCTTTGCTCCCATCAGAAAGAGTCTGTGGAAAGGTGACAAAACCAGGAAAAAGATACCTCGGATCTCAGAGAGAGAAACATTAGCAAGAATGAAAGGTAAAGTATGTTATAAATTTAACTTCAAGGTAGCCGAATAAGCTACCTACACGTCAGGTTCTTTCATGGGTTGTACGACCAACATCTCCAGTCCCAAAAGTGGGCAATAAACAAATAAAATGCGGCACTGCCTATCAGATATATAGTCTTGCCTAGTGGACTCAAAGTTGGCGATCGCTTCCTCCATATACTCTCTATGCGATAAAGCACAGCTCACAACCTCGATCGTTGATCCTCCCTCGCCGAGAATGTGGATAATAATATGTTGTGTAAGAAGGAAACTAATTTACGATTTGTCTAGATCCGCACTTAATAGCCTAAAAACAACATTAAATATCTTAAAGGATTGGAAATTACGGTCCAAATGTCCGCAGGTACAAGAACAATGATAGATACGGAGCAGAACCAGGCGTATCCAACGGCAGTGAGAACGGGCCGCGAAACATCGGGTCCTGCAAAATATCTCAATGTCGCCACGACAATTCCAAGCGTTGTGGGCAAGCCGATGGCGTAAAACATCCACATGGTGATCAATCCTGGAAGGAACAGAAATCGAGCAAAATGCTCAAGACCAAATAAACAACGTAAATTGCATAAGATCCGATCTGCTAAAAACCACATGAACATAGATACACATAGGCGCTCAAACAACCCTACCGTTCAATTGACGAGCCAGAATCAAACCTTTAGAAAAAAAAGGCTATAAATCGGAAATCGGCAGAATGCGAGCTACCGATTCCAAAAACACAATTTTTTCTATTGATCGGATGGCAAGTTGTGGGATCCGAGCGTCCGCTATGGAGCCCGGATCACAAGTATTGGACGTAATTCCAGCAAAACGGAACGGATGTTTGAGAAAAGGATGGTGCCTACAGCAAGGATGATAATGATGATGATGATGAATGACGATGCTACGGACAATCGTCGGAAGGCGAAGATCTGGATTCTGCAACGAGAATAGCAACGACGAAGAATTTCTTGCTTCCTGTATTTTGCGCCGGAAATGATGTTCATGGTCAAATTCCGGCCTCGACTTGAAATCTTTGACCTCTTTTAAACTAACTTTACCTTCATTTCTTTAGGTGGAATTAAGTTTAGTTTTGTTATTCTTTTTAAGACCAAGTCGTCGTTCAAAATTCCAGCATTCATTGGTTTTTGGTCTATGACATGTTGTGATATTCCTTGGCAGTTAACCGGAGCGTCTCTACTGGTTGTCTATAACATGGGTCCTTTGCCTTTAACACCTACTAGTTAGTTCTCGCCTTCTAGCCCCATTGCCATTTTCTCATTTTCTCAATGTTGCCATTTGCCATGCATTCCCATATGTATAATGTAATGAAAGCAACTCTCGATGTGTTTCTAACAAGCAGGAAAGGCGGTTTTTGTAGCGATGGCGCATCTTAGACTCTTAGAATCTACTATGGGTGCCATTTCTTATGTGCTGAGTATGTCATGCCTCAATTTCCTCAACCACAATGCACAAGCACACCTAAGGGGCTGTGTTTGCTACTTTGTGCCTAGCTTTCAACTTCAAAGGATGAGCAAGAGATGGTTGTTCCTTATTGACCCATGAAATACAAGAATGTCTAGTGAGAGACATTACCTGTCGAGGATGAATCTATGAAGCTTTGAAGCTGAAGGTTACTGTCACTAGAGTGGTGCACCGTGCAAGCCTCCAATGAGAAATCTTGAGGACTATGATTCTTGTAAGACTAGCAAATGCCCCATGAAATGGTCATGGGCATTGCTTAGAACTTCTCTCTTGTCAAACTCGTTGATTGTTAGCACTAGTGGCAATAGAAGGATAAATTGAAATTGGCTCACTTAGAAGTACCTTTGGAAGGGTTCCTGGTTGTGAGCCCTAGGTATAGGTTGTGGGTGATGAGGAACACCATTCAAAGGACCACCCCATTCTACAAACTATGGTGGGACTTCATGGTATCTGAATGTATTGAGCTAGGTGTCTGATTGAGTGGATGAAGTGACTTGGTGATAGCATGTTAACCCTATAACTTGGCGGTGCCAAGGCTTAGGTCCATCTAGTATAAGGATGAAATCATCTAAACTCTTGGTTAGCTAGCAGGAATGTTGGGGACAGGCCATCCCCTCTCTTATATAAAGCCCTCTGGTTGGCTTGCATCTACCCCCCTCCAAAGAGATTATTCTTGCCTTTATTCTTGAAATGATTAACAAAGCATCTTGAGAGTGCCCATAGGGCCTGCCATGGCCTGTTGTTCCAAGATGCCATGTTGCATCTTCATTCGCTGCTTGAGTTACCATATCCTCCCTGAATTGCATGCTCAGCAAGTTGGCTATGTGACTCTCTCTAATTGGCTACATGATGTTGCTCCTTCCTTCCTTCTACCTTGAAGGCTCGTGCTTGAGTAACTTCAAGGGATAGTTTTAGATATGTTCAACCCCTGTTCGATGTTTTCAGGGATGGGCTTGCTAATGGGATGCCAGTCTTGTGGATTTGTTGTTGGACCAACCTCACACCTTACTGGCTAACCTTCCATGTGGCAGTGCACCATGTGGTTGCTGCATTCTATCCCTACTTCTACCACTTGTGAGCCCCAAAATAATAAGGAAAGAGGGGCAAGTCACCCACACTAATGGGCTTGAGACAACTACCATGAGACATTGTGTAGGTGCCACATGGGTAGATCTAGAGTGGCGAGTGGCTGCTGATGTGTATCATTGTTGGGTTCGATGAGTCACTATGCCGCTTGTGACCCCAAAATAATGAGGGAAGGTCACCCACACTAATGGGCTTGAGACAGCTGCCATGAGACATTGTGTAGGTGCCACATGAATAGATCTAGAGTGGCGAGTGGTTGCTGATGTGTATCATTTTGTTGTGTTGATGGTAGGCAACCATATCATCTTGCCACATGGGATGCATGGAAGGCCCAACCATGTGGGTTGTGTGCCTTGGTAAAGGGCAGGATTTGGGGTAAAGAGAGCCCATTAAAGGGGCTCCAATGGAGGATTAATGGCCCTAAATAGTCTGGTCAAACAGCTTAGGATTCTGAGAAGTCACTTTAGCATTGAAGCTGTAGCAGTCCATAGCCCCTAAGAGATCAGCTCTTAGGCTGAAGAGTTGGGCATATTTTGGGCTTCTTCCAAACCACTTAAGCTCTCTGTTTATAGGGTTATGCAATAGGAGAGAGCATCGGATAGAGCAATATTTGGAGGGCTTGAGTTTGATACCACTATAGCATCCTTTTGTTGCACAAGCTGTAGCCCTCCAAAAATACCCAAATGTACCACCAGATTGGGCTTACTCAGTCTATGCATCTCGACCTTCACTTAGCCTATAAATGGCCCTAGAACATGCACCTTGCTGCCCCATGGCAATCCTATAGACCTTGCATGTTTGCTCCATGTCTCTACATTCCTGCTCGGCCCTTTGCTCTATGCAGTCTTCACAAGCTTCTCCAACTGTCTCTCCTATCTACAGATCCTTGTAGTTGTTGTTCAGACTTGCTCACCTCCATAAGAGGCACCTGTTTGCACCGTGACACTTTTGCTCTAGGCAATTCTTTGTTCCTGGTCTCTGACTAGGTTTCCTCTTCCTCCCTGCTACTCAGACTCTTACTGCATGATGTTGTTGCCTTGTCTATAGGTCCATCTCTTCCCTTTTCTGATCAGCCCATGTTGCTAGTCCTGTTCACATGTTTTGCCCATGATCCTGGCCCTTCTTGTTGCACTTCCTCAATGCTCTCCTCATTGGCAGGCTCACAGAAGGGGAGGTGGCCTACATATCTGCAATATATTGGCCATATATTGAGCCTATGTGGAAGCAAGAGCAATAGTGTACTGCTATTTGCTCACCCATGATGTACTTCCATTGTTGAGTGAAAAGTGTATCCAGTTGTGGATTTCCCCTCCTTGCAACTTGCCCAATCACTCTCACAAAAACCAAGTGGTCATAGGGTGTTGGACTAAAATATGGTTGATGTACCTCAAGATATGTTTAGTACCTTTCGATAGTGCCGTCATATATTGACTAACACAACTAACAACATAAGAAATATCTGACATAGTACCCACAAGCTACCTATAAAGAGTGGCATCAATATTTGGCTCATCTTTCCATGGGTGTAAAAATGACTTGCTAGCCTACATTTCAAATTTCATTTTTTTACTAATCAATAAGAATACTCTGTCTCACACAGATACCATCCTTCTACCATGCAATACTTATTTGCCCAAGAAATAGCAGAAATGCCTTGAATCTGTCATCAAAAACTACCTACAGAGTGCATCCTTGGCCTACTCAATGAGAGCAATATTATCACTCTCTCTCTCTCTCTCTCTCTCTCTCTCTCTCTCTCTCTCTCTCTCTCTCTCTCTCTCTCTCTCTCTCTCTCTCTCTCTCTCTCTCTCTCTCTCCCCCCCCCCCCAACAACCAGCTTCCTTCCTCTCTCTCTCAAAATAGTTTGAGGCGAGTAAGTGTGAGAAAGTTGAGAATTGTGAGGACACGGCCCCTTTGTTTGAATTGGGAGGAACAAGATTATTACTCGAATGTAGTAGCCACCCCTTTGAAGAATGTCCAGGTAGAGTATTGTTTAGGGATATAGTGTAGATTTTTCGACTAGCTTTTCAAAACATCCATAGCTTGGGCAACTCAAGGCTTGCATGTGTACAAAAGAGACAATCTCGAGAATCGAATTAGCGTGCATCTCATGTTAATTTGATCCATTGGATTGGATTAGCATGAGATTGCACACTAATCAATCCCCAAAATTGGATTAGTGTGCTACCTCAAGTAAATCCAATCCCCACTATTTGGGTTTGCGAGATGCTTCATGCAAATCCAATCCCTAGTATTTGGGATTGGATTTGCATGAAGTCTCTTTTAAATTTGATCCTAGGGATTGGATAGAAAGGATGTTTGAAAAGAGGATGGTGCATACAACAAGGATGATGATGAATGAAGATGCTATGGACAAACCTTGGAACTCGAAGGTCTAGTTGCTTGGCAAAAACAATAGCTAAGATGAGAATTTATTACTTCCTAAACGAGTATTTTTCCCTCCAAAATTATGTTCATGGTCAAACTTTAACTTTGACTTGAAATGTTTGACCTCTTATAAACTATCGGACTCCCAACCTCACGCTTTCCCTTTACCATTTTGAAACTATTTCATTGTTCATTTATTTGGGGATGGGAAAGAATAACAAAATTGAATAGTCGACACATGTGAGGGCCACATTTAGGCTTGAGAAAGTATCAATGAATAAGAAGGCCTTTTGTAGACAAGTCTAAGCAAGTTATTCACAGAAACCAAGTGATCAAGTCAAAATTGCAAGTAAGTGATAAAGGGTTCAAACTTGAAAGCTACATGCTTTTCTTGGTACTATATTCAAATGACATGGTTCTATTTACAAAACATCTACAATGCCATCTAGGTACCTTATATGAATTCTCAAGTACGGAGGTGAACATTGTTTCACCTCACATTTAATTGGTAGTAGTAAAATCATACAAGTACTTGGGATTGGATCTTGAAGACAACTACAAATTGATTACATTTGTGGAATGAAGAGTAGGGAGGATGATTGTTATCTTTAGTCTTCAAAATAAATCTTTGGAGAAGTAGGGAGGATAATTGTTGTCTTTAGCCTTCAAAATAAATCTTTGGAGATGGGAGATTAGAAAATTAGTTTACACTGCATCGACTACGACACCTTGGTCCCTTGCTGTCCACCTCACCTCACCTCACTGTACTCGCCTACAAGTACGTGCCTTGCACCTCGGCCCTTGTGCGGTTTTTGCCCCTCATGCCCTCAATGGACTCACAAGTCCACTCCTTGCTTTAATACTCTCTATCTCTCTCTTTTGTACACCTCTCTTTAAACCCCCCTTCCCTCTCTCCAATTCATGGACTATTTGTTACCTCATTATTCCCTTTTTGGCCTCACACTTTTAAAGTGGAAGCCTAAGTAATGGTGGCTGAGCTTGGCAAAGCGAAATTGGAAGCTCTTTAATTTTAATCTTGAATTTCCACGTGTCCTCTTATTCTCTCTCTCAACTTAAAACTAAATTTCTATTTATGCCCCCATTATTTTCTCCCCCTTTCTCTCTCTCTCTCTTCTTCTTCTTCTTCTTCTCACCTTTCAATTTGCCCAGGCAGGCCTCTTGAATGTATTCAACTTGTTTTCTCTTTACGCTTTCACTCTAGTTACCTATATTTTACATTTAAATTATGATCCACTCTCTTGCTTTTACTTCCCCTCCTTAATCGCATTTAATCTTTTTAAATTACCTTTATTTAGATAAATTCCTTTTTAACCTCTTATAAATCACCCTTTTGTAAATTCCCTTATCCTTAACCTTACGTTTAAAGCCTTCCATCCTCATTTGTTCAATTTCCCTACGATAAGATTGATAAATGTATGGCAAAGTATTGATTTTTACTATGACTCTGATAACAAGCGAGGGGTGTTTATGACACCTGTCTTCCCAACTAAAGTTAAAACTGGTTCTCACTATTTTGCTTGTTGGATGGTGGTAGGTAGGCAGACTCCTCTCCTCAATAAAAATGATGTTGCCAACAACTTATCAAAGCTCAACTGCTCACATTTCCTTTTTCTTAATAGAAAAAATTATTCACCCTCTAGTGATGCTACTTCACTCTTAGTGGATGGTTATTTTTAACTTTATCTATAAAACATTTCTCATTCCTACTCTAAATTTTCTTCTCTTCACTATGAAAAGGGGTGTTGTAAATGTCTTCTACACACACATGCTTTTCGTTGCAACTTTAGACAGTTGCACATAGGACCTTTAAGTCATCAAGGCCTTTTTTGGCTTTTTGAATCCCTGATCTAACTTGGTTCTCCATTTTCTCCCTTGTTTTTAGAAACATTCTTGCGATATCTCGCTCCAGTCAAAGACCCTCAATAGCCCACTTCCTGCTCCCTCTCCCGCTTCTCAAGCAGCACTCTCTTGTTTCTAGGTTTTTGAGTTCCTTTCTTTTATTAGGACTCATGATCTCAACACTCTTGCAAAAAACTCCCCTTTACTTATCAAAACCCTCTCTTTCAATGATTGGGTTAAAGTTTTGAAATTCTCCTGCACTGAAACGGACGGCACTCTGGCAAGACTTCAAAGAGTTGCTTCTAATCTTTTCGTAATTGACCTCAGTGATACTATTGCTCTTAATGAGTATCACTCCATCATCCCCAGCCTCACCAATGACATACTCATCCTCAACGGTGCTTTCCCCCTCCACATCCTCGCTGGCCTTGCCCCTCCCAACATCACTTTTCACTCCTTCATCAACCTTGACCTCATCTCCCCTGAGGACAAAGCTTCCTTTGAGACCCTCTCCCAGTCTCACTCCAGCCTCCTCAACCCCTTGAAGGAAAGGAACTTAAGATTCGATTCATGTGTACCACTTCTCCCTTCGAGACACATCAAAATGAAGGCCCCTTTACTTGATCACAAAATATGGTGCCTTGATAATCTCAGCTTTCTTGCCCCCTTCACCATCCAGTCTCTCGCCTTCATTTGTAACGTCTCTTCCAAAGAGGTGGAGCATTGCAAAAATGATGCCTACCATGGTCGTCAGCATCTAAATTCCAATTACTTCCTCAACATTTCCTTCTTTCTTAAAGCCGTTCATCATTCCAAGTGTGGTCTCACAAAGGAAATCTTTTTTCGCTCCAAAGGCTCCAACCGACAGGACTCTGGCTTCTCAAACAAAGATGATAATTCCTATGTCAAAAACTGATGGGACATTTTTTGTCCTTACTTTAAATATACCTACCTTATCAAGAAGACCAATCTCTCCTGCAAATCCTCCATTCTTTGGCTTGGCCATGTCTTATGGTATATGCTAAATCACCTAGACATCTTTTTCCCTCTCGGCTCCCTTCAAGCTAAGTTCTTCGCCTTTCTTAATTGGACTTCTCAGTTACCAAAGGAAGTCATTTTTTCCCTTCTTACCTTTTATCATTTCAGAGTGATACTTATTGAAACAGCCAAGTCTCTCACACCCTCTGTCGACTTTACGTTCCCCTATTCCTTCCAAAACCTTCCCAGACCCTCTCTTACTCTCAGCATTCTCTCCCTTCCCTCCTCTTTTAAAACCAACCCCCCTCTCAAATGCAAACACAGCTCTCCTCCCAAGTATACCCCTAAACTTTAGAAGACATCCCCTCTTGCTCTTGATGTTAGTCTTTCACAAGCCTCCCTTGTTTAAAATTCCATGCCGAGCTCTTCTTCTGCTTCAATTCCCAAAGTAAAAGCACTTGATGATGATGATCTGCACTAGTCCATTGACTGGGATAAACAGAGATCTACTCCGGCTCTTCAATTTTGTAGATTGCCCATTCTGGTTCACCCGAGGTACGCACTACTACTCTTCTCAATAATGGTTTACTTTATTTACATTTGTCTCCTAATCAAAAGAACCTGAAATACTTTCATGTTCTTTACGCTAACAAAATTTTCACTAAAATCTCCCCCAAATCCTTTTACAGACATACTTTTCTTTTACATTACAGTTCCCTTTCGGATACTATTCAAACTTTTGACTCTTTCTCCTTTAGTTGGAAATATACACCTCCTCTTAGATCCCTTCTCTACAAGGCTAAACTTACCTTCTTAGCTAAAAACTTCACCTCTTCCTGTCTTTGCATGTCTCTTAAGAGATTTAAACCCTTCCTCAAATCCTTTGATGACAAACTTCAGGTTTGTACCTCTGACCCCAACTTCTTTCATCATCCCTTCCTTTGCTCACACATTCATTATGGCCTCAATCACATTCCTATCACAACCTTAGACCCACATCTCACTCTTCAAGCACTTATCCAAACCTTTCATGATGTCTGTCTCTCCCTAAATTTGGACCCTACTTCTCTATTGAAAAGCCTCTCCCATCTCTTTTGGAAAGAATTCTGTTCTCTTTTTCCCCTCCCTAAAATCCAAAAGTCACCTCTTGAAGACAAAACTCTTCTTGATGAAGCTAACTGGCTTCTCTCTTTCACGCTTTCTTATGCCTCCTTTCATTTCATGTACTTTAATTATCTCTTCACCCCTCTTTCTCCTTACTCTTTAAAACAACCCCCCCCCCTCCCCCTCTCTCTTTTACTTGCTAATCCTTATTTTACACCCCCTCTAACCTACCTTTCTCCCTTCTTACTATGATTTTGGCCCCTCTCTTGACTCTGAAACACCCCCCTTTTTGTTTTCCATTTTCCCCTCAATTTCCCCTGCTAGTTCTATATATCTTTAGCACGTGTCTCAAAAAAAGTTTTGTTTGTCTCTTTACCCTTAAGCTTCGACAATCTTCCACTCTATCTTTTAATCCTAAACTTATATTTTCATTTTCTAAATTTCCCTTCTATTTTTCGATTGATTTTTTTGTCTTTTTTTCAACATATGTCTTCACTCCATTCTTCTTTCCCTCCTTACTCCGAATTTTCTGCAATTTCCCTCTCTAAACTTTCTTTATAATACCTAAACCTATCTCTCTATTTCTTCCTAATCTTTCTATCTCACCTCAATCCACCCTCCTGGCACACTATTTCCTTATGCCTTAAAATATCTCTCCCCCTCCTTTCCTCCTTAAAACTCCTCCTACTAATTCCCCCCTTTTACTTATTATCTTTTACACCTATCACACACTCACCTCACCCCTCAATTCACTATCTTTCCCCTAATATTTTCAAAATAGGCTCATCTAACATGTTCTCTTTCCCTACCTCTCTATGCTCACAAATTGTGTTCATTAAACTTAATCTCCCTTTCAATCTCTGGAAATGCTTCACTTCTAGTGATCATACAAACTTTGCACTCATTATTTTTATAACCTGCTTTGTAAGTCAGTTGTTCAGTGTTTATTTTTATTTGTGACACAGATAACAAGGGAGGGGTGTTTTTGACACTTGTCTTCCCAAGTAAGGTTTAACTGGTTCTCACCACATTTTTCTTGTTGGATGGTGATAGGTGGGTAGACTCCCCTCTTCAAAAAAAGTGATGCTACCAATGACTTATCAAAGCTCTACTGCTCACATTTCCTCTTTTAGACAAAATTATTCATCCTTTGATGATGCTATTTCATTTTTTGTGGATGTTTATTTCAAAGTTTATCTATCAAACATCTCTCTTTCCTACTCTAAATTGTCTACTCTTCACTATGGAAAGGGGTGTTGTAAATGTCTTCTACACACACACGCTTTCCCCTGCAACTTTGGACGGTTGCATATAGGACCTTTAAGTCATCAAGGCCGCTCTTTGGCTTTTTGACTCCCTGATATAACTTGGTTTTTCTCTTTTCTCCCCTCCTTTCCAGAAACATTCTTGGGATGTCTTGCTCTAGGCAAAGACCCTCAACAATCCACTTCTTACTCCCTCTCCCCCTTCTCAAGCGGTACTCTCCTGCTTCCAGGTTTTTGAGTTCTTTTCTTTTATTAGGACTCACGATCTCAACGCTCTTGGAAAAAAATCCCCTTGACTCATCAAAACCCTCTTCTTCAATGATTGGGTTAAACTTATGAAATTCTCCCATTCTGAAACTGACAGCGCTCTGGCAAGACTTTTAAGAGTCACTGCTAATCTTTTCACAATTGACCTCAATGATGAGTATCACTCCATCATCCCCGACCTCACCAACGACATACTCATCCTCAATGGTGCTTTCCCCTTCCACATCCATGCTAGCCTTGCCCCTCCCAACATCACTTTTCACTCCTTCATTAACCTTGACCTCCTCTCCCCTGAGGACAAAGCTTCCTTTAAGATCCTCTCCCAGTCTCACTCCCAACTTCCTCAACCCCTTGAAGGAAAGAAACTGACGAACTTCGCTTCATGTGTACCACTACTCCATTTGAGACACATCGAAATGAAGGCCCCTTTGCTTGACCACAACATTTGGTGCCTCGATAATCTCAACTTCCTTGCCCATTTCACCATCCAGTCTCTTGCCTTCATTTGTAACCTCTCTTCCAAAGAGGTTGAGCAATGCAAAAATGATGCCTACCATGGTCGTGAGCATCTGAATTCCAATCACTTCCTCAACATTCCCTTCTTAAAACCATTGATCATTCCAAGTGTGGACTCACTAAGGAGAATCTTTTTTCACTCCAAAGGCTCCAACCGACACGACCCTAGCTTCTCAAACAAAGATGACAATTACTATGTCAAAAACTACTCGAACGTTTTTCGTCCTTACATTAAATGTACCTGCCTTATCAAGAAGACCAATCTCTCTCGTAAATCCTCCATTGTTTGGCTTGACCATGTCTTATGGTATATGCTAAATCACCTAGACATCTTTGCCTTTCTCGATTGGACTTCTTAGTTACCGAAGGAAGTCATTTTCTCCCTTAGCACCTTTTATCATTTCAGAGTCATACTTATTGAAACAGCTTAGTCTCTTGCACCCTCTGTCGACTTTACCTTCCCCTCCTCCCAAAACCTTCCCGGACCCTCTCTTGCTCTTGGTAATCTCTCCCTTCCCTCCTCTTCTAAAACCAACCTCTCTCTCAAATGCAGACATAGTTCCCCTCCCAAGTGTACCCCCAAACTTCAGAAGACATCCCCTCTTTCTCTTGATGTTAATATTTCACAAGATTCCCTTGTTAAAAATTCCATGCCGAGCTCTTCTTCTGCTTTAGTTCTTAGAGTAAAAGCACTTGATGATAATGATCTGCACTACTCCATTGACTGGGATAAACATTGATCTACTTCGGCTCTTCGATTTTGCAGATTGCCCCTTTTGGTTCACCCGAGGTATGCACTACTACTCTTCTCAACAATGGTTTACTTTATTTACAGTTGTCTCCTAATCAAAAGAATCTGAAATACTTTCATATTCTTTACGCTAACAAAATTTTAACTAAAATCCCCTCCAAACCCCTTTATAGAAATACTCTACATTTACATTACAATTCCCTTTTTTGCTTGACCATAACATTTGGTGCCTCGATAATCTCAGCTTCCTTGCTCCTTTCACCATCCAGTCTCTTGCCTTCATTTGTAACCTCTCTTCTAAAGAGGTTGAGCAATGCAAAAATGATGCCTATTATGGTTGTGAGCATCTGAATTCCAATTACTTCCTCAACATTCTCTTCTTTCTTAACACCGTTGATCATTCCAAGTGTGGTCTCACTAAGGAGAATCTTTTTTTGCTCCAAAGGCTCGAATCGATAGGACCTTGGCTTCTCGAACAAAGATGACAATTACTATGTCAAAAAAATTGCCACTTTCTTCTTTTTCTTTTTCATGTATCCAACACCCTCTTATATGGCCAAGGATGCCCATATTTTTGAGTCTTCAAAATAAATGCATGAAGGCCAACTTTTGGAGATGAGAGATGAGAAAATTCCATTACACCATTGTGGTTGAGTCTGTAATTTTTCATGGATGTCAACATCGATGGGCTTGAGGACTCACCAAAGAGTACCAGAAAAGAATAAAGATGGTATAAAAAGATGTATGCACTCCATAATACTGGCTGAAATAAGAATGCTACCTTAGAAAGAGAAACACTCTACCAATACATAAACAAAATGAATAAATATATAAACATGGATAAGAAAAAGCTTCCTCAAAGAGTAATAAGGAAACCAAGCACTCAAAGTTGTGCAATCAAGGGTAGCACAATTGGGGATCAATGCACAGGACCTAGCATCCAATGACATATAAGGATAAAAGAATTAGCAAAGCAAAATAATATGACCAATATTTTGGGACAATCCAAAGGAGAGGATGACATCCTACAAGAAAGAAAATGATACCATGCTGAGCTAGGAGTGGTAGGAGTACCTCAAACTTTCAAAAGATAGCATGAGGACAAGCTCACACAATCTTGAGGTGGAAATAGATGAGACAAGTTGAAATAAAAGGGTGACAAAGAAACCAAAATGTTGTTTAGCCAATGACAGGCCAAAGGCACAACTGCTAAGGAAAGATGTTGTCAACTTGCAAGTTCAATAGTATAATAACACAAGGCCTACCCTAATGGCTACTAACCTCTTATGTTAACATCACAATGTAAACATATCATCATAAACTATGTCAAACCTTAATGGATGATAAGACTTGGAACATGCTTAATGGTCTTTCCAAGCACTTGTAGATATTTGAAAACTCTTAATCACCTACATTAGCTTTTTAAAAATGCCCTTCTTTGCCATATCACAAAGGTTTTTTATTTTTGGAAAATATGTATCACCTAAATTATTTTTTAAAAATGCCATTTATAATCAAAATGCTTTGTCATATCACTAAACTCTCCTTTATTTTTCTCAACACTCTAACTGCTTACATAATCCCATTCCTAATATGACATGAGATAATCTAAAGCATCTGCATTTACTAGTGCTTATGTAGACACATACAATAATATGGTAGTGTAGGATAGACTAGGACTTAGTCTATTTTGGTGTGTAGTACTTGGGTACTATATATACCAAGTACTTGTACTTCATTTTCATTGAGCATTCTATTGGAGTTTCTGTGTGACCACTTCTTTTTCAATTGTGTTCACAACCTTTCTCCATTTTCTCCTTCATGTGGTATCAGAGCCACACTCACTATCACCTGGTTCTTGCCTTGCTTTGAGTCACCAAGTAAGTTCACTAGAGTTTGTGTGTTGCTACATCCCACCTGTTAATGTGTTACTCCACCTAGCTTGCTCGTGGACTCCATCTCGCTCGTCAGGTAGCCCATACAAGCACCCTATACCTGAAGCTCATTCAGCCATACCAACAGCTCACTCCTGTCGTTGCCCCATCTGTACAACCATAGATTTAGTATGGAAATCCGTACTGTTGTTGTTCATACAACTTGTGAGGTTGCTATACAATTTTAGAGGTGCATCGTCAGCAGCTTGCTATACAGCTGTGTGAGCTCATTGTCATACATTTATGTCACACAAAAGGTTCTAGCATACAGTGCATTTGGGGACTTTGGTGTGCCCAGAGGCACACATTTTACTCAAGGTGCATTTTCAAATTGCATTTGGGGATTTTGGAGTGCTCATAGGCACACATATGCACTTGAAGTGCATTTTTTGATTTGATTACAAATGAGTTAGTTCCACCTTATAGTGATTGATGCGATTCGTGCAGTGATTGCATAGAGCAGTTAAAGGCACTTTTATTTCAATTGCATTTTTAATTGGCAGGTGCATTTGTAGTAGTGTTATTTTTGCAGTTAGGATGTCTCAGAATGAGATCTTTGGTATTATGATGATCGAGGGTGATAAGTTGGAAGGACCCAGTTATGCATTGTGGTCATTCATGCTCAAGAATATTTTGGTTGGCAAGAATTTATGGGACATTGTGAGTAGTGATGAGACTAGGCGAGGTGCAACTCGTTCTAGCTCATCTTCTACCATTGCTGCCACTTCTACTGCTTAGTGAAGAGGCACATTATGACGACCATTAAGTTATGCAAAGATGCAAAGGATGCATGGGACAAGTTGACAAACATGTATCATGTCAAGAATGAGGCAAGGATCATTGCATTGACAAATAAACTCAAGAAGTAGACGATGCAAGAAGGTCAAACCATCGTAGAGCACATTACCAAGATCACTAATCTCAGAGATCAACTTGCAATTATTGATGAGGAAATAGAGGATGAGAAATTGGTCTCTATCACTCTCAATGGCTTGGCTCCCTCCTATAGCACATTTGTAACATCTTTGACTATAATGCTCAAGGCAGCCCCTCTCTCGTTTGATTAGCTAGTTGGGTTGTTGTTGCAGGAAGCGGAGAGGACCTCCAATTGTACCTATTCCTCCCATCAAGGTGAGAAATCTCTTGCCACTAATGGAAAGGGCAAATTTCCAAAAAGAGGAGGTCATTTTTAGGAAAAAATCAACCATGCATATCAGCCCAAGCATGAGGGAATGTGACTAGAAATGCAAGTTCAGGACCTAAGGTGAAGAAGGGGAGATGCAATTATTGCACACAACCCGATCACTTTATTACAGAGTGTCAAAAATGGGTTGCCAATGAGACAAAAAGGCAAGACACAAGCAATATTTTTGTTGCATCAACTCAAAATTCAAATGCTCCACCACAGGCACACTCTATACAAGAGGACAAAGGCTTTGTGTTTGCTATAGTTTAGGACAACTTTGATGCCACGGGGGATTCTAGTGCACATGCTCCATCTATTGATGCTTCTTTTATTGCCATTAATAACTGGTTTTTGAATAGTGGTGCTACTAAGCACATGACTCCTAGAAAGGAGTGGTTTGAGGAAATATCACCTGTTCATGGTAGATGGGTTACATGTGCAAATGATGCATCATAGGACATCACAAGAGTGGGAGATATTCCCATCCTTTTGGATTCAGGAAAGAAAAAAGTACATCTGTGATGTTTGGTATGTCCTAGATTTGAGAAAGAATCTAATTTTAGTTCCTTCTATTGCCCATGATCAACACATGCTTATTGAGTTTCAAGATGATCAATGCAGGATCAAGGATCCCAAGAAAGGGTATGAAATTGTGGCAATAGGTACTTATGATAAAGGGCTATACAAGCTTGATACTTAGCCCTATGTACAAAAAGCTTTGGCTATCTCATTTTCTTCTCCCCGTGATTTATGGAATGCCAAGTTTGGCATGTTCATCATAAAGCATTGGCTTACTTGTACAACAATGAAATGGTTCATGGAATGCCAAATTTATAGCAGCCAGGTAGTCAAGTGTGTGAAGGGCGTGCTCTTGGCAAATTGCACTGTCTTCCTTTTAAGAAGGATGGCTCAAGTTCAGTGAAAGCCACTAGATTTTTGTAGATCATACACAATGATGTATGTGGTCCCATGAATGTGACAACCCATAGAGGGGCAAGGTATTTTGTCACTTCATTGATGATTTTTCTAGATTCACATGGCTCTTCCTCAGGAAGTCTAAATTTGAAGTGTTTTATTGGTTCAAAGAGTTCAAAGCCTTAGCTGTGAGAACCAAACAAATTCCAAGATACAAACATTTTGTTCACACAAATGGGGGACAATACACATTAAATGCTTTTGAAGGGTATATTGAAGGAAAATGGGATCAAGCAAACCTATGGCTACTCCATTGGAAAAAGGTCTCAAAATTACTAAGCATGATGAGGCTAAAAAGTTTGATGGCACAGTTTATAGGTAGTTGATTGGTAGTCTCATTTATTTATGCTCCACTAGGCCAAACGTTGCCTATGCTATAGGGTTGCTGAGTCAGTTTGTGCATTGTCCTATTGTCACACATTGGAATGAAGCTAAAAGAGTTCTCAGATATGTGCATGGCCCTTTCTCTTATTGTCTGCATTATGCATCAGCTTGTCACATTTCTCTGAGTGGTTTCACAGACTCAAATTGGCTAGGAGACATTGATGATAGAAGATCCGCTCTAGCTATTGCATCTCGTAGCACTTAGCTTGAATCTCTTGGCTCAGTAAGAAGCAAGAACGAGTCTCTCTTTCCTCTAGTGAAGTAGAGTATAAAGCAAAAAATGCAGCCACTATGGAATGCATGTGGTTGACGAAGCTTTTGCATGACTTGGATCATGCATAGGAGGATACCTCTCTCCTTTGTGATAGCTAGAGTTGCATTGCCATTGGCAACAATCTCGTCTTTCATGCTTGCATGAAACACATTGAAAATCATCATCACTACATATGGGATTGTATTTTAGATGGCTTCATGGACCTTATCTATTGTTCTACTGAGGACAATGTGGTAGATATCTTCACCAAAATCCTGTCAGCACCTCTCTTCATATGTCATTGACATGGCTTGGGGAGACATTAAAAAAATGTCAAGGGGGGTTGTAAAATGACACTGTTTCTTTTGTATTCCCATAAGTTGCTATATCCACACATGGATATATTTGTGCAACCATGGTACTTTAGGTACAATAGATACTTTTGAGATCATTCTAGAGTGCTTCAGTCATATCATTGAGGGGGGATTTGTAGACACATACAATGATATGGTGGTGTAGGATGGACTAGGACTTAGTCTATTTTGGTGTGTAGTACTTGGGTACTATATATACCATGTACTTATACTTCACTTTCATTAAGCATTCGACCGGAGTTTCTGTGCGACCACTTTGAGAGATCTCAACAACAAAAGTGAAATGGAAGAGAGAGATAGAGAGAGAGAGAGAGAGAGAGAGAGAGAGAGAGAGAGAGAGAGAGAGCTAGAAGAGAGCCATACAAGTTTTGGTGGGTGTGGAACACCCTAATCTTCAATGTCATCCATATATATGTGTTTGAGTATTGTACATAACCGGGGTTAAGGTACAATGGCTTTAACCCCCACAACCTTCCACTTAAAGGCCAATGTGCCTTTAAGGGAGAATAACCAGTGAGCATACTATCTAATTCCCATCAATACATGACAATACTCAAATCGCTGACTAGGTAGACTCTTTGTCAGCATATCTACTAGGTTATCATCTGTATGAACCTTGACAAGCTCTATGCTTTTCCTCAGGTACCTCCTTGATGAAATGGTACGTGACCTCAATGTGTTTGGTCTTTGCACGAAAGACCAGATTTCGTGCTAGTTGAATAGCACTCATGGAATCACTATGCAATGTCAGTACACTTGTATGAATCCCCAACTCTCCCACTAGCCGATCAAGCCATATAGCCTCCTTGCAACCCTCTGTGGCTGCAACATACATAGCCTCTGTGGTAGACAAAGCAACACACTTATGTGTGCGAGACATCCACAACACTGCACCACCTGCAAAGGTGAACACATAACTAGAAGTGGATCTCCTGATATCCACATGCCTTGCATAGTCTGAATCTGTGTACCCAAGTACATGCATCTCTCCTCTGCCAAAGCAGATATAGATCTCCTTGGTACCCTTGATGTACCTCATGATGCACTTAACTGCCTCCCAATGTCTCTTTCTTAGATTAGCCATATACCGGCTAACAACTCCCACAGCAAATGTAATATCTGGTCTAGTAGCTATCATAGCATACATAAGACTCCCAACCGCTGATGAATAAGGAACCTTGGCCATCATGGCTCTCTCCTCATCTAATTTGGGACTATCTTCCTGACTTAATTTCACATATGGAGGCAATGGAGTACTTATTGCCTTCCCCCTCTCCATATTGAAATGTTGCAACACTTTTGTAACATACTCCTTCTGTGAAAGCCAAAGGAGTTTCCTACTACAGTGGTCATGGGTAATGCACATACCAAGATAATGACCTGTAGGTCCCAAATCCTTCATGTTAAAGGCCTCATGCAACTTGGACTTCTATGCATCTAGCTCATAAGTATTCTTGCTAGCCAATAGCATATCATCCACACAAAGTTCCAGGAGTATCAGGCTATTATCCTTAGCCCTTTTAGTGTAACGGCAATGATCAATCTTACTTCTTCTGAAACCTTGGGATTGAATGAAAGCATCAAACTTCTAATTCATTCTCTAGGCACTTGCTTAATTGCATAGATACTCTTTTTTAGCTTGCAAAGCAAATGCTCTTTGCCCTTTTCTTCAAAGCCTTTCGGTTGTACTATGTAAATTTTCTCATGTAAATCCCCATGCAAGTAAGTTGTCTTGACATCCATCTATAGCATAAGCTCCATATCCTCTACTACCACAAGTCCAAGTACACATCTAAGTGTGGTCATCTTCACAACCGGAGAGAAGATCTCATCAAAGTCCACACACTTCTCTTGCTTGAACCCTTTAGCAACAAGCAAACAGGCCTTGTACTTAGGCACATCATCACTTGTGATGTTCATCTTGTAGATCCATTTATATGGCAATGCTTTCTTTCCATGTGGCAAAGAAACCAAGTCCCAAGTCTTATTTTTCATGAGTGAATTCATCTTTGATTGCATAGAACACTCCACTTGCACTGATCCTCATGCATCATAGCCTCTCTATAGCAAGAAAGCTCCCAACAATCAGTAAGCATCACATAGTCTACCCCTGGAATAAATCTCTTAGGCGGTCTAGACACTCTAGTTGATCTTCTCAAGGGCGTTTCAGCTTGCTATCCCACCTGCATATCAGCCACATTTGGCTCATCATTTCCACCTATAGATGATCCATCATTTGCCCTTGATTGTTACCTGTGGGAGTACCTAGTGGCACCATTTCTTGCACATTCGGCTCATGAAAAGCTTGCTGGCTATCAACATATGTAGGTGGATTCACATTCTAGAAAGTGATTCTCCTCATTTCCACATCCCTCATGGGTGTCTTATGCATCTTCTTCTCATTGAAGACCACATCATGGCTTTGTATAATTTTCTTTGCGTCTGGATCCCATAGATGATAGCCTCTCTCTCCAATTTTACCATAACTTAGAAAGATGCATTTCCTAGACTTAGGATCTAGCTTCTTCCAAAGCTCTTTTGGCACATGTGCATTTGCCTCACACCCAATTATACACAAATGAAAGTAAGAGGGCTTCTTGCCACTCCATGCCTCTTTAAGAATACTACCATCCAAACTCTTACTAGATGATCTATTGTTCACATCCACTATAGTCTTCATTGCCTCAGCCCAAAAATCACCAAAAAGACTTGCATTGGAAAGCATACAGTGCAATCTTTCCTGAATGGTGTGGTTTAGTTGTTTTGCAACTAGATTTTTCTCTTAATCCCATGTGTATCACAAAAATGCTGAAAGCCATGAGAGAGATACTCTCCACCATTGTCAATCTGTGGGCATTTAAGCGTTCTACCTCACTGATTTTTAACCAAAGCCAACCCTTTCTGAAATACTTGATACACATTGCTCTTTCAAGCTCTAGTATAAGACCACACTTTCCTAGTTGCATCATCAATGAATGTCAAAGAGTATTCAGCCTTGCCTAATGACTGTGTAGGCATGGGACCACATACGTCTGAATGCACCAAATCAAGCTTTTCAAGCTCAAATGCGGTACATAACCCAAATGGCATAAGAGTTTCATTCCATTCTGGCTCATGTGCCCCAACCGGCAATGCCACAAAGAAGTACTTGGTTGCACGGTTATTGCAACAACACGATCAGACACCCCTGATACATGTAAGGGATACAATGTCCCACACTTGGTACCTCTTGCCAAAACCATAGAGCCCTTCTGAATTTTCCAACTCTGAAACTAAAGGTGGTCTGAAAACCAACATCATCTAGCTAACCCGCTGAAATAAGACTCTTGGTTAACTAAGGCACATGTCTCACATTTTTCAAAACAAATGTAGACCCATTTGCAAAAGAAAACTTTATGTCACCTACTCCCACTCTATCACATGCATAGTTATTTCCAAGATGCATACAACTTGTCTTTCCACTATCATAAGTGGAGAACCATTCCCTAAGAGGAGTAACATGGAATGAAGCACTAGAATCCAAAATCCAATCCTGGGAATATTTATTATCTGATGTAGTAAGCAAGTCTACAGGTAGACTAGACATGAAGAGAATATCATTGTCACTATTATTAGTGACTGCATTGATCTCCTCGATCCTCATTTTCCTTTGTCCTCCCTTGGACTCTCTTCCTTCTTATTCGCACCCCAATTTGTATTCTTTTTCTTATCCTTTTTCTCTCTTTTTAGCTTGTAGCAATCCTTTTTCATGTGATGCTTCTTGCCACAATAGTAACACTCAATGTTCCGTGCCCTAGATTTGCTACGAGACTTCCCTCTTTCTTGGGACTTTTCCTTGAATTGTGATATGCCCCTTTGCACATTTAAGGCTGCATCGTGCTTGTTACCATCCATAGACTTTCGTCTAATCTCCTCGGCCAACAAGCTACCCACAACATCATCACTTCAATACTTCACCAGGTGCAAAGTTACTGACAGCTATACAGAAGGTATCCCTTGAGGATGGCAATGAACACAGAGGAGTATTGCCTTAGTCTCCGCATCAAAATTTAGCTTCTGATCTTGAAGCTAGCTGAAAATAATATTGAATTCATTCAAGTGAGAAGCAATGGAGACCCCTTCCTTCATCTGCAGCTCAAACAACCTCGTCATGAGGTAAACTTTGTTAGAGGTATTTTTTTTCTCATAAGTGGCACATAATTTCTTCCACAAATCTTCCATAGTCTACTCATCTACTACTATGAAATAAATTGACACTGCAAGATGAAGTCTAATAGTAGACTTTGCTAATGCATCCAACTCATTCCAATCATCCTCAAACATATCTGAAGGCGTAGCTTTAATCCTTGCCAAGGGTTTAATCTGCTTCTTTTGAATAAGAACATCCCTTATCTATTATTTCCACAAAGAAAAGTTTGTCCCATCAAACATTTTAACGTTGAAAAACTCCTTTTTAGACATGGAAGAGGATGCCATGATGCAAATAAAGCAAAATCCCAAACGCTAGTGCCTACAAGAAAGAATCACACCAAATACTAGGTGCACGCAAATATGTTTGCCACAATGGAGGGTCATATCACCAAAAACTCAAAGCTCAAAGCATAAAAAATGTATTTGACTCATGTGCATATACTATGCATCCATATGAGCAAATCTGTCTCAAAAGAAAATGTCAACTTGCAATGATAAAAAAAAGGCAAACCCAATGCCAATAAGAGCCAAATGCCTCAAGAATAAACACCGTATAATAGCATATGCATCAATAATGT
This sequence comes from Dipteris shenzhenensis, assembly GCF_047967505.1. Taxonomy (NCBI): domain Eukaryota; kingdom Viridiplantae; phylum Streptophyta; class Polypodiopsida; order Gleicheniales; family Dipteridaceae; genus Dipteris; species Dipteris shenzhenensis. Next base: position 51,496,688 of record NC_141617.1, read on the forward strand.
CTCATCTAAGAGAGCATAGCACTATGAGTGCATTGTTGCAATGTATCAAAGCTATCCCTTAGCATAAAATAGCATCTACATGCTAAATGTCCATCAATAAAGCATCCCATAAGATAATCTGGGCCTATCAGTGCATCCAAGGATCACAATGCATCCAAATGGCCTGTACTACAACCCAATACAAAGCACAAATGAGCTCACACGGCTTAGACTGCAACCAAAGTGATCTGCATAAGGTGTGTCCCAAAAAACCACAAACTGCAATGACCGCTATTGAAAATAGGGCCTGAGATGCCCCAAAACATGGGTGTCACTACATAATCAGACTGAGCAAGAAAATATGCAAATATCTCTCTTGTGCTAGAACTCTAAAATCCCAATCAATGAATGGGAAACAGGGAGTCAACCCTTGCAATTGACTTGTAATCAAAAGCCAAAGGTTTGAACCTTTGAATGGATTTTTGACAAAGAAATAGACGATTTGGCACCTTAGAGAGATGGAACTTCTCCAAATCTTCATGGAATCACACAAGAACTAATAGGTAGTGTTTTTTGGGCCTCCAAAATGTAATGGAATAGACAGTTTTGGAAATCGTGGTCCTAATCACCAGGTCCAATACACAGACCAAAAAATGTTTTTGCAAATAGTCTTATTTGTAAACACCACTGGAGTGTGAATGATGAGCAACACAAAAGTTTTAGGACCTCTTGAGTCCACCGGAACTGACAGATCTACGAATGGTTACTTCAAACTTGAGTTCCAACACACTAGCAAAAAAACATTGAAGCAAAGATAGTGAGTCAGAAATCCAATGAAATGATCCCAAATTCAAGAATGAAGGGGTTTTTTACCTCTCAAAGTGTAATGGACACCAACAGCAGGCAATGGTTGCCTCTACAGGTCATTTCGAACTCTCAATCACGTCGTCGAAAGGAATAGGGGAATCATCAAAAAACGTCTTTTTTGGTCTAAGACCACTCAGAGAACTTTCCATAGGTTTCTGCAAGGTCTCCACACACCAAGATGGAGGGAAAGTCACCCAATAGAGCTTCTCTTTCCTCCCACAGAGGTGCAGTAGCAGACTTCGGGCTCCAAGCTCACACCTGGGCTCAACTAGAACACCAACGCTCTGATACCAGTTGAGAGATCTCAACAACAGAAGTGAAATGGAAGAGGGGGAGAGAGAGAGAGAGCCTGTAGAGAGCCAAACAAGTTTTGGTGGGTACAAAACACCCTTATCTTCTATGTCATCCATATATATATGTGTTTGAATATTGTACATAACCGAGGTTAAAGGTATAGTGGCCTTTAACCCCCACACACTTCTTGTTCACCTGTGTTCACAACATTTCTCCATTTGCTCCTTCAGCTTATATCAATTTGTCATGCATTCTCTAGGAGTGGACCTATTGTTATGAAATAAACTTCTCACATGATGGCATTGGTTCATAGACAAATCCCTCACATCCATTTAACAATCAAGATGTGTAGTTCACTGTGTACATGATTTGGTAGCTTGAGCTGTAAAGGGATGCTAGTACACACATTGATGATTTATTGTTCTTTGATGACCCTATAGTTACACTTGAAAATGTGTTTCACCCCTTCAAGGTCCCTTCAAGTACTAATAAAGCAACAAATATTTCTCTTTTGCTCACTCTCTTTTGACTTTAGGAAGGTGAAAGGTCATAAACAAAATAGAAGCTTTGTTATGAGGTGAGAGTCATTGTCTCTTCAATGCTATAAGGCCCAAAATCTTTCACGTACTAATTGGATAGTACAAAACTACCCATACCTATTTGCAAAGCCATTAAAATTATATGGGAAAAAATATGATGCCAAAAAAAGAAGGGTTGCAAAAGGGGATGCATAGAGGTATACATGGCTAGTGCCATGATAAGTGTCATAATATGACCTCCAATAAATAATCACTACTATGGACACTATAATGTGATGCTCCCATTGATGCATTGATTTATGTCTATCTATAAAAGTATCACTTTCTAATGCCACCTTCTCACAAAAACTGTGGAGTTTGAATATCATTCAAATAATGTTATTCCATGGTAAGAACTCTTACCTACTCTCACATTTACAAACTATATAAGACTAATTTCTACTTGCATATGAATAGTAATCATAGTATGGTATTAGAATAATCAAATTTGGTTAGAGAGAATTAATTGACATAATGATACAAAAAGTCCAACTTTGTCATAAGACTATTTTAGAGGAATATTTATTATGATGGATAATAAAATTATATTTTTTACAGTTGTATGAGGAGAATAGCTCATTCTTAAAGTTCACCTAAAGAATGCATAATGTATGATAATACGTTATCAAGTGTAGCTATTATGCGGGTTTCATTTTTGGGGTTTGGTAGGTGAGGTAGAGATCATGTGCCTTCGCTTGTAAGTTTCTATTGTATTTTTTGCCTCCATCTCCTTCTTACTTGCTGGATGTTGCCAACCAAACCTAGCAGCATAGACATACAAAAGCTAGTGTTTTTCATTGTATAGCAACACAGTCTCACTATTGCCACTTTGTCATTGTGAATCAAAATAAGATGAAATGGGATATGATAAGACAAAGGTTAATAGAAGGCAATAGACAATATTGGAAGCAAAACATATGGGGGCAAACTTACCATTGTTGTATTGGAGGATTATAGAAGATTTTGTGACTATAATCAAGAGAACCAACCATATAAAGAGGGGGATTTGCAACAATCAATTATAGATCCCTATGTCCCTATAAGCATATGGATGTTGCACAACCTAGCCTATACATGATTGCTCATGTGTATTCCTTGCTTCTTACATGAGGAAAGGTTATGAGGAGATAATGGATTCTCAACAAGTAAACCATCTTGGAAATAGATTTAGCTAACCATGGATCCCTAACTAAACTGTGTAAACCCCTCTTAAAACATCACAACGTATAGTAATTCAAAAAATTCCAATCTGTTGAAGTATCCCCTCATGGGTCTCATGCTTTAAGGCATGTCAGAGTGCATGTTTTTAATCTACAAGTCCACACAATGGACTTAATGAGCCTTTTAAATGTCAATTTTGGGATTGGGGTGCCTCTTTGCTTTAGGTAGAGTGCAATTTTTCACATGGGGTCTTTTCAAAAGAGAACAAAAAATTCTTATCATTACATTTTATATCCATGGTCCAACATAGGAGATGGAGATGAGTGAGTTTGAGCAATCTATCTAAGAATGTCACGTGTCTTTGTTTTGATGCTTCGCCACTTGACTCATAGCTAAATATAAATTTCACTAGCTCTTTGGTATAACATGCATTTCTAAATGCCCTATAGAGCTCACTTTTGTTGAATGAGGTATTTAAGTTTGTTTTCACTCCCCACTCAACCCCCTAGCCCCTTCTTCCATCCCCCCTTCTTCTTCTTCGTATCTCCTTCTCTTCCCTATCACCCTATAGACATCTATGACATAGAATTCGTCTAGAGATTGGGAGGAAAGAGAACGAGTTGTTCTTTTTGCCCCATAAATTTCAAGTTAGCATCAAGCTGGCTCTTATTTTTTAAAGGAGGAGGGGTGAGCACACATGTTCAATAGGATCAACTGAGATTTTTGTCTATTTACATAAACAATGAGTTCATCAAGGTATTCCAACTCATTGCTTATGAACTGCCAAGTATGAGATTTGAGGAAAAAACAACATGAAGAAGCAGCATAATACTTAAGCATTGGCATGCCATCTTGTGAAACCTCTCTTCTTCATCAAAAGCCCAAAAAGCACTTTAATACCAAACTTTAAGCTTCTCAAAGGATCATAATTGTAAGATGCAAGAATCCCTCATACTATAAAATAGATCCAAGAATTGTAAGTATTACCAATCAGGGTTAGAGTGCGCATGAATCCAACCCTAGTTACTAATCCTTAACTTAAACCTTGTTGATTATATGAATTATCCTTGAATATGCAGAAATTGATTTATTCATAATCCCATTGCTTAGTTAAGAATTCATAGTCGTAATCACACATATTTTCTTGGCGTTATGCATGGGTAATGTTTCATGATGTACGTATGCATATGGCAATGCTACCATGTACATAATAGTTGAAATGTAGTCATCATTTCTATCCTTAAGATAATAATTAAACAAACGGCTTACCATGTTCATAAGGAAACATTTCATAAATGGAATTGAATCACAAAACCATAGAAGAAGAATAATGACATACATGCAAGCAATACATGTCCCCATAAGGAAATATTTTGACTCATGATGCATGATATAGGGCTCTAATGGGGGGACCCCACCTTGAGGGGACCTTATTCATTTGCTAAGGATATATCCACTTAGAGCCCTTGATCAACCACCATTAAGGCACCATGATACTAAGATACCAATGAGTTCTTCATGATCTTGCATGATTGTGCATTTTATCATCCATGTCCCATGCTTCTTGAAATCCAAGAAAAGAAGCACTCCAAGGAAAAGAAACTTCCACAACATCTAGATGCTTTTCTAGAACTCAAGGTCATTCCAACATGTAAATAGCATGAGAATTACACAAAAGATAAGGAAAAATGTTAAGCACTTATTGAAGACTTTATATGTCTTCCTACCTATAGACAAAACAAAAAGGATCTCAAAAAAAGAAATGTGCAACACACAATATAGACTAAAAAAGCAAGAAATCCCACAACAGACCCTTGTATCTTGAGGAATACCACATCGAAGAGTTATGTCCACACATTTCTCATATCCAAGGCATGGAAATCGACTAGAAGAGGTGAATTTGTGGAAGGATATTTCCTCCAATTCAACATGTAGCTCTCATGGTGAAATACGGGCTACCCATGAAGAAAAGGTTGGGGGGAGCATATGGGCTTGTGGCACATTAAGGAAAAGTGTTAGCATGGGGTGACCACGAAAGAAAACATAGCAACTTCCCTTTCTGGTAGTATCCGGGTGCATTAGCATGGGTGGAGTGTCCTCTAAGTCAATGGGGTGCCTTCTTTTATAGGTTTACTTAGATAGCCCACCAATCTAGAAGGAGTTGCATAAGAAGTAAAGGCCATAATATATAAATAATCATCCAAAATTACAAAAATATGTTGTGCTCATGGTGCTACATAAGTTGATTTGGCAAAAGGCTCTTCATTATAGAGGGAATTTTGTTTGAAATTCCATAATCATTTAATGACTTTGCAATGACTCTTTTTCAATAAGGAAACTCGTTGTAATGTGGTAAGAGATTTGCCTAAACATAATGCCTAGATATCTTTCTCAATGTAATCATTTAATGACTCTACAATAACTCTTTTTCACAATAAGGAAACTTGTTGTATTGTGGTAAGATATTTGCCTAAACATAGACCCGATCTGACATTTGCATTTTTGCATAGATTGCTTCATACAATGCTTCTAAAAAGTAACATGGTCCAAGAGTCCAAGAATTATGCAATGCAAGTTCTCACAGCATTAATTATGGACTGCAACTCCATCCATGATTACCTAAATGATTGTATTCATTACAGGGATGCATATGAGCACGGCATGTGCATTGTGGAGCACTGATACAAATAAGATTTAGTAAGGGGATAAGATACCAAAGAGCGGGTTGTGACATATCACTATTATACCTTGCTAAAACACATGTTTTGTTGCACTTCATTGGCCAAACTTATGGGCTGACATCCTCAAAATCTCTCAATAAGTTGTGTGTCTAGAAACATAGTTATGGGAAGGCATGGTGCTACATAGAGAGAAAGTGGCCAAAGTTTGAAGACAAGCCTTACTATTTACATCTTGAATTGGTTATGGATGGTGTTAATCCCTCGTCACCAATGCACATCTTGGTCTATATGGACACTGATAGTTATTGAATACTGTATTCTTATGTGCTTTACTATAAAGTAGGGACATCTCATCTCCATCTCATACTAGCCTTGATAGTTCTAGGTAAGTATCCATGCTTCACTTGGTGTGCTTAAAATGGTAGAAGCACCTTTAGATGAAGGAAGGAGATTGGTTTGTGGGATGGGTTGGACCATATGCACCATATGATAAGAGATAAAGATGATTGGAAGCAACGAGAGGACTTTGAGGGCCATTGGAATAAAGAGGAGCATGTGGACTATAGAGGTGAATGGGAAGGTGAAGTTGCCAAAGGCACCATAGATTTTTACTCTAATGGAAGATAGATATGTCAAAAGTGAGGGTACATGCATCCTAGTGACAAATGACAAATTGGTCTAAAGTCACATGATTGGAATAATATCTTATAGGTAATTATCTATTTGGGTCATTTCATGCCACTTTGTCTAAGTATGCCACATGATTATAATAGGTCATCTTATAGATTATAATTAACTGTAACATCTAATTCCAAGATTTATAAAGGCAATTAGAATAAGATGTTAAATGTAAATTCATGCCATACATACATCTAAAATTACCCATTGCAAATATACTAAAGCATTGCAATAGTATGTGCTTCCAAAAATACTTTGATGGAGGAGATCAGGAATGCCATCAACAAGCTATGCTCTTTTGTGAGATGTGCATCCTAAAATCATCATGTACCATTGAAGCTACATTCATTTTCTTTCATATACATGATTGCATTTTTGAATATCTTGAGGATTTGTGGTGGATATTATCAAAGAGGCTTACAAAGTCATCAATTGACCCAATGAGGATTTAGGCCATTGAAGGAGTATGTTTGACTAAGAAGGCATTTCCAATGAGCATTCTAAATCTTTGATTGCATCTAGTTGTCCATCTAGTGGATAAACTAGCATACAATAAAACCATACAAATTTCAATGGATGTTCTAGTTAGAGCATTTCATGTGAGGCAAAAGGCATGGCCAAAAGGTAGCACAGTAGAAGGTGGGTAGGTAAAATAATCTTTATGTCATGGAGTTTCTTATGCAATGCAGTCCCACTATATTTGAGTTTGGGAGGATAGGGATAATCTAGGAGTTGAAGGGAACGTGGCACAAGAAAAAGACATTTGAAGAAAGAGGAGCATTGCATTGGAGTTCAAGGTAAAATGCATATTGTCCCTATAATTGTGAGGGAACGGTGAAATGATTGGAAAGTATGAAGCTTGTATGAAGAGACAAAAAGAAGAAGATAGAATAGCTTTTAGAAGAAGCAACATAGGGGTTATATATCCAAGATATTTACCTCTATTGCCAAGCTCATGTCAAATTACAGGCTTGAAGATACAATTTTAGGGGTCTATCAAAGGGGAGAGATTGTGACTAGTAGGAAATCAAAAATTGATAAGGGCTATGAATGTTCTTTTTTTTAATTTCATGTTCAATACATTTCGTTCAATGCATTGTGTTCATATGGACATCACTTTTGTATAGAGAAGGTCGATGTGAAGTGTAATAGATTTGATCCTTGAGTCATATCAAACTTCTTTTAAGAGAATCAAGGTAATGAAAGGGCTGCCTAAATAGTGGATAGTGAGTTGGATTACATTGGAACGATCCAAGCTATCATTAAGCTTTCAATTCAACCTGTTTATATTAGATGTGAAATGGTTCAGCGTTATGTGTAGAAGGCCTCAAGATTCAAATAGGCTTTTTGCCATTATCTCAACCAAAAATTGGGATGAACTTATGGATACATTTGTGCTACCTCATCATTGTGAATAGGTATGTACAATTTTGTACTTTAGATTTTATGATTGTTGTTGTAGCTAATAACATCAGCTTATTTTTTAATCGAATTGCTTGGATGAAAAATGGTGGTATGTGATTCAAGTTGCACTTGAAAGCACGTGACATGTCTTTGAAGATGAGGATAAGGACTACAAAAGTCCGCCAAAAAACAGCCCACTATCTTCCCAAAAGCTAGGTACAACTTGTAGACAAGGAAGAGATGGAAAATGTTGGGCGTAGATGACATGGAAGCAAGCACTCCCAATGCTCCTCCACTACCTCGTGAACTAGTTGCTGTCCACAAGGTCCTAATAGTTTAAGCTCTTTGGATAGTCTTTAATGTAGAGGACATCAAAACTCAGCATATGATGAACCTGATGATGCCAATGTGCTATTATAGGAGAATCACGCTGAGCATCATTTAATGATTCACATAGCTAATTATGCACACAAATCTATTATGCGATACTCATGGATTATATAATTCATGAAAGATGAGTATGAGTGTTGATGGATTTTGCAAATAATACAAATTAAACAAGGTGAAGGTGTCAAATATTAAGAAGGATAAAAAGACAATAGATTTAATAATCCATCCATAAAATGAGCCCAAGATAGGCAGTATATTTCAGAAAATGATAGAAGCTCACTAGACACATTCTAGAGTAATAGAACTAACCCTTGGAAGTCCAAGGAGAATAGAAAAATGCACTAAACATCATCACCATTGCCTCAGAGCATAATAGCATCAAAAACCTATGCCGCTGATGGGCTTTTTTCGTGCGACTGCTATCTTTTTGTATCAGATAAGAAATGCTATGTAAATCATGAATAATAGCTCTCACGTGTAGGAGGCAGTAGCACTAATAGGCGCACATGTAGATAGTAGGGATAAGATAGAAGATAGTAGCTAGAGAATATCATGACATTGGCCCTCTCTATTTTTTTGGGATGTTTTTTGTATTGAACATATATTTTAATAACTATGCACTTGTATCATGTAGCTGAGTTGGTTATGTAATTTTCTTGGTTTTGGGTTGTGTTGAATCTACAAAAGATCTTGGGCATTTAGAGGAATAGATTGTCTGTTTTCTGAGTGCTAATGATGATGCACCGCTGTCGATATACCAAGGATCCTGTTCCACTTGGTCGGCTTTTCTGGTACTGTAGCTAGCATTCTATATAAGCGTCCTTCCTTGACACCTTTTGCTACTATTAGCTGACATCTTTTGGATTTATCTCTGATAGTGCATTCATCTTCGTCAAAGATGACTCGATAATTGTGTTCCGTCATTTGACCTACTGACAAAAGGTTCTTGCTGAGCTTCGGAATATAGAGCACATCTTTCACCAATCCTTTCATACCAGTGAAATTGTTCATAGGGATAACACCTATCCCTTGAACTAGATTCGGCGTATTGTCTACTGTGTAGATGACATTTTTCTGACCTTCTAATGGTTTCATGTCAAACATCCAGTGCAACTACTCTCACAAGTTTGGACACTATGAAAGAGATTGCCGCACAAGAAGCAGTACAACCAAGGCGGTCAGAGCAGCAATCGAGGCAATTTTCCCAGTAGAGGAAATCATCATGGTGGACATTCTAGTCACAGTCATTTTGCAAATGAACATGGGAATATGTTTCTTGCAAACGAGGAAATGCATCAAACTAATACAGTGTACCTAGATACTGATTTCAATCCCAAAGAGGATTTCAGCTCTATCAAGTATGAGAAGAAAGGTAGCAAACAACTCGGCTGTGGTTACAAGGATCCTGAGTCTTGGTCGATAGTTCTACAAATGGTCTATTGTAGGAGTTTGACTGTATAGTGTGCATGTTGAGATTCTGAGTATACGTGAAGCTTAAGAAGGTTCATATCAACCAACTGTGACCTTTCGAAGATATATGCATGATTGCGGAAGTCTCTGAAGACAGGCGTCAAATAGCTACAGCTCTTGTGTTTTGTGATCAAGCTGTAGTGCAGCAGCAGATGAATTTGTTCGTGGGCTCAATGGCTTTCTTGGTAGTAGATCTGGTGCCAAAAGGCTATGAGCAAAGAAGAGGCACTTACAGCTTGCCTTATCTGGTCTTGCTCCAAGCACCCACTGTCTATTCATGCAAAATTCTACTCATAAGCAAATATTGAAAGTTTCATGGAGAAGTTGACGTTCATGGTAGTACGTGGCTGGACGACTAGCTTCCATGAAGCTTTGATTACCATTCTAACTCACAGTTGGAACATGCATCTGGTTTGAGGTCATGAGTTTTCTGCTTGTCCCAGTCAGTGTTGCGAATGTTTGTAGAAATTCTAGGAGATCTCCATATTATAGATCAAGAAGAGAGGTGGTGTTGCACCATTATTTAGTAAGGGTGGCTCATCGTCAATTGTAGTTTTTGCAGTTCTTGGTCATTTGAGAGGAGGCTATTCCTATGGTAGTTGATAGTGGGAGGTCATTATGCTAATAAAGTTTACAAGTTGGTGTTTTGGGCTCTGCTTGATGATGTCGTAGTTAGAGGAGGACATCTGATCTTATTTCATGAGCTTTTGAGTACTTTTCAAAAGTGGTGGGTGGATCAATTTCTTTGCTATGAGGGACTTGAGTTCATAGGGATATCTCTGGTTAGAGAGCTTGAATAGCTAGTTGTTTGCAAACCAAGCAAGGTCCGAGCTTCCATCCGAGCTCATTGGCATCCAATCGATCTTTGGCAAGCAAAGTCTATCTGATCCTACAGGGGGTTCTATCTACAAGTTCATGGTTGCTTGGAGGTTGTGATCTCTATACATTTTCATTGTTGTATTTTCTATAGTTATTGGTGGCTATCAATATATGGTATTTCTCAGTATTTTTCCTGTTCATGGCGTTTTGAGTTCATCTTGGGATTGTGTTTCCTCTCGATGTGTTTGCAAACGTGACTATTCATCTAGCTATAAAGGCATTAAGTGTAGCTCTACTAGTCTCATCACGTTTTTGGTGCCTCCATGGAGGATCAGGCCGGACCTTCAGTTTACAAGACCGGAATCATTGGTGGTTGATCATCAGAAATCATGGCTCAAGACTTCCCGTTGTTTCATGGGATGCCAGGCGAGGATGCAGAGAAGTTTATGGAATAGTTGGAAATTACTTGTTTGATCAAGAATCGACAAGATGCAGCCTTCATGTCATGGATCTTCACATATTGTGTACAGGATGAAGCAAGGAGATGGTTTCATGCTTATGAAGCTACTCAAGTAGCAAATAATCCACCAGGGAGGGTAGAGGATCCAAATAAGTTGTGGCATGAAATATAGAATTTCATGCAAAGAGGTCCCCTTGATGCATATATTTAGGATTTCAGCCACTTATGGGATCGTTGGTGCGTGTCACTAGGGAATGAGCAGCCACCTACCATGTTGAAGAAGGAGAAATTCATTTTAGGACTTAGAGGCCCTTTGCAGATGAAGCTAGAACTGAAACCTATGAAAACTAATTTCCAAGATGCTGTGGATCTGGCAAAAGCAAAAGAGTGGAAGATGATCAGAATGGAGCAGTTGACCACAGGAGTACAATGAATTCCGAGGAGGGAGGAACAAGCACCAGGTGAAACAAAGAATACAGAGAATGATAGTTTGCATAAAGAAATGCATGAGATGGTTGACATGTTCAAAAATTGGGAGGTGCAGAAAGAGGAAAAGGAAGAGGGCCCAGGCCACTATACCAAAATCCAAGGAACAGACAGGATCTAAGAGCAGGTAGAGGAGGTAATCAAAGAAGGTTTGAACCCTATAATTGTTATAATTGTGGGGATTGGGGTCACACCAGTCCAAATTGCGATAAGCCCCCACATAGAGTAGGAGACATGTTTCCTTTGCCAAGCAATTTGAATAATCGAGCAAACGACTTTAGCATGGAAATCAAAGACAAGCCTAGTTCATGTGGTTTGACAACAGGGGAAAAAGGGAAGAAGAAGATGGATGAAAAGTAGCTTGCAGTGTCACCAATATATTTAGAAGACCCTAAAGAGATGCCAGTGAAGAGGGCCAGGGAAAAAGAGCCTGAAAATGGACACGGTGATGCAAAGAAGGGAAAACAGAAGGAAGGGGAGTCTACTTCAAGAAAAAAGAAGTCAAGACCACGAAGACATTTTCAAATAGGGGATTTACCACTTGGGGGAACTCAAGAACATTACTCTATTCAGAAGGATTTGATAGGTAAGAAAGTGGATATTTCGTATGGTCAGTTGATGGAGCTTTGCCGTTGGCTAAGAAGAGAATGGAAGTGGCTAGTCAACCCACCCAAGCCAGAGAAGAAGAAGACAGTAAGGGTTCAATCCTTGGAAGATTTGCCTGATATATATATTGTGATTGATGCTTGGCATAAGGGACAATCTATAGGAGAAGCGTATATTGATGGTGGAGCCCAAGTATGTGTAATTACATAGTCTTGTGTTGAAAGGCTAGGCCTCAAACTAAATGGAGTATCAGGGTACAAGATCAGACTGGCAAATTGTTCCAAGGTGAAATGCTTAGGGATCTTGAATGCCATGGATGTGAGGGTTTTTGGGGTTGATGTAAAGGTTGATTGTCATGTCATGCCAGCCGGGATGAGAGCCTTTCCACTAATCTTGGGTAGACCATGGTTGAGACTAGTAAAAGCAGTCTAGGATTGGGGGAAGGGCACGCTTACTCTATTGGATAAGAAAGGTTTATGAAAAAAAATTAGCATGGTGGATAGGAAACTTCTTGAGGAAGAGGAAGAAGGGAAAGAAGAAAGTGAAGCCAGCTCTAGTGGAAGCGAAGGAGAGAGTGAAAGTGACTGTGAGATCACTAATTCAAGTGGTGATGAGGTAGGGATGTTGTTTTTAGAAGAAGAAGGAAAACAAAGCGACAAGGTAAAATCTTTACTTCTTTTGCCACCACCAAAGAATGTGAAGCCGTTGTTGACATTTATACAAAAAGTTAAGTACATGGGCAGGTACATTTCTATGTCATTAGAATTATTATATCCTCTACAACAAATGGCAAACAAGAAAAATTGGACTGGACTGAAGAAAATGTTTTTTGAGAATGTGAAAAAGGTATTATGTGAGATGTCATCTATACAAACTCCAAGATGGAATCAACCATTTTATGTGAATCCATCAGTGGGGTTAGAGGCTTTTGGAGTAGTGCTTCTACAACAAGGAGATGGTAGCATGTACATGAGGCCAGTTTACTATGCAAGCATGATAAAGACATGAGTAGAAAGAGATCATAAAGAAGCTGACCAAATCATGGCGAGCTTGATCTTTGCATGCCGAAGATTCCGTCATTATCTTTTGCCTAATCGATTTGTTATTCTTACATGTTATGATCTTTTGCCTATGATGGTGAATAATTCAAATTTATCCAAGCGAATGATGAAATGGATTATTGAGCTACAGGAGTTTGAGTTCTCCTTTTTAGCGAAGGTTTCTACAAGGGCGAGCTTGGAAGATATCCTTACTTATCAGGAAGGACCAATACATATGAGACAAATAAAATACAAGGAAGAAGGTAAGGAAGTGGAAGATGATTTGGAAAATTCATATGCTGTTCTTTGATGGATCATACCGGAGGGCCCATAATGAATCATTAGGAGGAATTGTGTTATATGACCTTGGTGGTAAGAAGGTTTCAGAATGGAGCATTCAAGTGAGTGCCAAGGGCCACAATGAAGCTGAATATATGACCCTTGGAAAAGGGTTGAGTTAAGTTCTAGACATGGAAGTGAAGAGGATAAAAATCAGGGGTGATGCATTGCTTATAGTAAGACAAGTTCTTGGCATATGGCAGAATAAAAATCCCACATTGAAACAGTTATGTAATAGAGTGACGAAATTGATGAGTAAATTTCAGGCGTGGATGATAAAGCACATAAGTAGAGCAAAGAATGAAGAAGATTGGGCAATAAAAGGTATCTAGTCTCTTTGTTGTCAAATCTGACTCTACTCTATATGGTGGCAGGGAAACTTTAGAGAAAGAAGAAAAATTTTTGATGACAGGTGAGGTGCCAAAGAACTTGAAGAAATCACAAAGATACACTTTCATCAAGAGAGCTACCAGGTATACTTTAATTGATGATGCTTTGTTTATGAAAGGGGTTGATCTTGTACTAAGAAGGGTGCCTTGGAAAGAAGAGATTTATAGGATACTTGAGGCAATTCATGAAGGTGCTTGTGATGGGCACTTTGCATTGAAGATCACTTCGCATAAAATTTTACTAAAAGGATATGTTTGGCCTTCTATAAGGAAAGATGTGGCACACTGGTCTAAGTCTTGGTTGCAATGCCAGAAAATGGGAAAGAGAATATTGAAGCCAGAATTGAGAAATGTTTTTCTTTCTTTTGACATTTTTGAGTGGGGATTGAGCTGTGGATTATCTCTCAAAATGGGCCGAGGCTCGAGCGGTGCAACATGTAAATGAAAAAGAGGTAGCAAAATTTGTTTATGAAGAAATCTGTTGTAAATTTGGAATTCCCCTTGAGTTGCTTTCAGATAACGGTCCAGGTTTTCGCAGGAACAAACTCATTTCTTACTTGTGTGAGAAGTTGGGTATAAAACACAAGCACATCACTCCAGGGTATCCTTAGTGTAATGGGTTGAATGAAAAATTTAATGGGGAATTGACTCTCATGATGACAAAGGAAATGGAAGGGTATGGCACTACATGGGACTTGGAATTGCAAGGGGTCTTATGGGCATACAGAGTAGCAATAAAGGCAGGCACAAGATTCTCTCCATATCATCTGGTGTTTGGGAAAGAAGCATTGTTGCCTATAGAAGTGGAGATTCTTGCCGTGACGATTTTAATGAAACAATTGGATGAAGATACTAACATGATGCAACAAAGGTTATTGCATATGTAGGGACTTCAATTAGACCGCATGCAAGCACATCATCATCATACTCAAATGCTTGAGAAAATCAAGCTATAGCAAATGCAAAGGTAAAGGATAAAGGAATCAAGGAGGGTGATCTTGTATTACGCTATAAAACCCGCCTAGATAGCACCTTTCAAACAAAGTTCCAAATCAAGTGGGAGGGTCCTTTCATGGTTCTTGAAAAATTTCCCAATGATACGTACCAATTGGCAGATTTAAATGGTAAAGAGCATCGGCTGAGGGTGAATGGGTATTGATTAAAAAAGTATATTGCTCGGATGATGACAATTGTACATGATGAAGTAGATGAATAGGTGGAACAATCGATTGATGAAGTTCCTCATGAAGACTTCAATCTTACGACATTTCTCTGGACATGAATGTCCTAGCAGTTTGGGGGAGGGCAAAATGTGATGGGCTTTTTTTGTGCGACTGGTATCTTTTTGTATCAGATAAGAAATGCTATGTAAATCATGAATAATAGCACTCATGTGTAGGAGGCAGAAGCACTAATAGGCATACATGTAGATAGTAGGGATAAGATAGAAGATAGTAGCTAGAGAATATCATGACATTGGCCCTCTCTATTTTTTTGGGATGTTTTTTGTTGTATGAAGAACCCTGATTGCAGGAGATGATGACAAGAACTTTGCGACCAAATTGATGATTGGATGACCCATGGAGTTTGGATGTGGACCTTGGATCTTGCACTAGCACATGGAATGGATGATGGAGGGAGTGGTCACTAAGGCACTGAAGAAGGACTAGTGCTTTCTTAAAAGACTATAGGTAAGGAGCACTTTGCACGACCACAGACGAAAAGAGTGGGCCACAAGGAAAAGGAAAAAAGAATGGTCCTTATTGATGATGTAAAAAGCACCAATCCACAACTAGACTTTTGCATGGAAAGCAAGGGACGAGAAGTGAAAGAAGTGAAGACCAGCTTCCAGTTGATCATCCATAAGTAGAGGCAGCCATCTCATTTCAACCTATCTTCTTGCTCGTCTCAAGGAGAAGAGGGTAGTTGATCAAGGTCATGAGCTTAAGGCTCATTTTTCAGTTCTGGTTGAAGAGGCAAGAAATTGTGTGGATGGTTTCATTAGATTATGCTCATAGTAGAGGAGTTTGTTTGTATTGAGTAAACCTGTGAGTTGCGCTATGTATAGTGTGGGTGGCCAATGTGATAGAGAAGGCTTGTGGCTACGTAAAATGAGCTGAGTTGGTTATGTAATTTTCTTGGTTTTGGGTTGTGTTGAATCTACAAAAGATCTCAGGCATTCAGAGGAATAGACTGTGTATTTTCTGAGTGCTAAGGCATCTTTGCTTGCATTAGCACATTCTTTTGGTGCGGTCCTCTTGGTGCAGTCCTCGCTTCAACTTTGAAGTGAAGGTGATTTGGCATTGGATATGAGAAGAAAGGTAGTAAACAACTCCGCTGTGGTTGCAAGGATCCTGAGTCTTGGTCGACAGTTCTACAAATGGTCTATTGTAGGAGCTTCGACTATATAGTGTGCATGCTGGGATTCTGAGTATACGTGAAGCTTAAGCAGGTTCATATCAACCAATTGTGACCTTTGTGAAGATATATGCATGATTGTAGAGATCTCTGAAGACATGCGTCAAATAGCTACGGCTCTTGTGTTTTGTGATCAATCTGCAGTGTAGTAGCAAATGAATTTGTTTGTGGGCTCAATGGCTTTCTTGGCAGCAAATCTGGTGGTGGAAGGCTATGAGCAAAGAAGAGGCACTTACAGCTCGCCAAGATCACATGAGTACCGTGACATGATCACAGGATAGTTGGAGGTTGCAAGATTGTCTGCAACAATTCACCTACACAAAGGTTAAGGCTGTTTTGGTACTACAAATGGTTGCGGAACAAGCATGATCATGCTTAATTGCATCTTGCTCAAAGAGCCGAGGCTAGTGCACTCTTATCTGGTCTTGCTCAAGCACCCGCTGTTTGTTCATGCAAAATTCTACTCGTAAGCAAATATTCAAAGTTTCGTGGAGAAGTTGACGTTCATGGTAGTACGTGGCTGGACGACTAGCTTCCATGAAGCTTTGATTACCATTCTGACTCACAGTTGGAACGGGCATCTGGTTTGAGGTTGTGAGTTTTCTGCTTGTCCCAGTCAGCATTGCGAATGTTTGTAGAAATTCTGAGAGATCTCCATATTATAGATCAAGAAGAGAGGTGGTGTTGCGCCATTATTTAGTAAGGGTGGCTCATTGTCAATTGCAGTTTTTGCAGTTCTTGGTCATTTGAGAGGAGGCTGTTGCTATGGTAGTTGATAGTGGAGGTCATTGTGCTAGTAAAGTTTACAAGTTGGTGTTTTGGGCTCTGCTTGATGATGCCGTAGTTAGAGGAGGACATCCGATCTTATTTCATAAGCTTTTGAGTACTTTTCAAAAGTGGTGGGTGGATCAATTTCTTTGCTATGAGGGACTTGAGTTAGTAGGGATATTTCTCGTTAGAGAGCTTTAATAGCCAGTTGTTTGCAAACCAAGCAAGGTCCAAGGTTCCATCCGAGCTCATTGGCATCCAATCGATCTTTGGCAAGCAAAGTCTATTTGATCCTACAGGGG
Source organism: Dipteris shenzhenensis (assembly GCF_047967505.1). Classification (NCBI taxonomy): domain Eukaryota; kingdom Viridiplantae; phylum Streptophyta; class Polypodiopsida; order Gleicheniales; family Dipteridaceae; genus Dipteris; species Dipteris shenzhenensis. The sequence continues at coordinate 51,513,817 of NC_141617.1, forward strand.
GTTCTATCTGCAAGTTCATGGTTGCTTGGAGGTTGTGATCTTTATACATTTTCATTGTTGTATTTTCTATAGTTATTGGTGGCTATCAATATATGGTATTTCTCAGTATTTTTCATGTTCATGGTGTTTTGAGTTCATCTTGGGATTGTGTTTCCTCTTGATGTGTTTGCAAACGTGACTGTTCATCTAGCGATAAAGGCATTTTAGTGTACCTTTGCCAGTCTCATCACTGCGTTCTTTTGATTTCTCTTCTAATTGATGTATGTTTGTTTTTGTGATTTTTGTTTTGCTAAATGATATAGATGTGGTGAATTTTGTGCAAACTTTTTTGATAGCATCCTTTGGAAAAATTGTCTATGTGGGAAATTTTTTGCTATATGGCATCAATTGTGTAAGTATGTCCAATTAGGTTATTTTGCCCAACATCATCTCAGGTTGATTGTCTATTTTCTTTGGTGTTTTTTGTTTGGGTAAGTGAGAAAACGAGAGTGCACAATGCATGCGGGCGTTGCCTCTTAGTATGGTGAAGTGGGTGCTTTGGGATGCAAAAGAGAAAGTGCATGTGGGCATTGGCTCCTAGTATGGTGAAGTGGGTGCTTTTGGATGCAAAAGAGAAAGCTATCATTTTTGTGAGGGGGGCTATCGAAAGGCAATTTTAGCCTTGAAGATCTCGATAAAAAGGTAATTCTGGTTTTGTAAAGATTGCATGAGGAAACTGACAAAGGGGAATACAATGGTGCACGATAGAAGTGGTGGAAGGAGGGATTCCTAATAGGCAATAATGTGCAATAAAATGAGAGGGGATGAAAGGGGCAAAGTTGTTTCAAAGGAAGGTGAGAAAGGAGGGTGGTGACGTGGGGCAAAGCGGTTTCAAGCAAGCGTGGGGGGGGGGGGTTATACAAAAACGGCCAAAAGGGGGCCACGTAAAGCCGCTGATGTGGCAGGCAAGGAGTGGCGGACGTTTTCATCTTTTTGTTTTGTGGGGTTTGCCAAGCGGCACAACCATTCGCGGTTTTTTTTTTAATTAAAAAAAAAGAAAAGAAAAGAACGAGCGGGGAGAGGAAAGGGCGGGCGGGTGATGAAAAAAACGAAACGAAAAGAAAGAAATGTTGGGAAAAGTTCAGTTTTCTGTTTTGTTTTGTGGAAGGAAGGAAGAAAGGAAGTATAAAGAGTTGTAGAAGAAAGACAGAGCCATCGCCATAGCCTCTGTTCACAAGAAGCTCCATCGCCATAGCTGCCAAGCTCCATGTTGAACATCGCTCCTGCTCTCTCTCTCGACGACGACGACGACGACAATGGCGAGGACAATGGCAACAACAATGGCGATGGCGATGGCCTCTCCTTCAAACCCCGCCCCGTCCTCACCACCAGCTTCTCCCCTGTCGATGATCCCTCCACCTCCCTCTCTGGCTTGCTCTCCCCCGGTCGCTCCCCCCGCCCCCCTCGCCCCCTCGAATCTGTCAAGAGTTCTGATTGCCTCGAGAATTTGATCTCCCCCAGCATGCGCTCCTCCGTTGGCACCCCCCGCCCCCCTCCCCCCGGCCTCGCCCCTTCCTCCTCCTTCGAACCCCACCCCATGGTCGCCGAGGCCTGGGAGAATTTGCGCAAGTCGTTGGTTTACTTCCGAGGCAAGCCCGTTGGCACCATCGCCGCGCTTGATCCCACCGAGGAGGCGCTTAATTACAATCAGGTGATGCTCTCGGACCTCTCTCCTTTTCGCATTGCCCCGACCATCGTGTACCGGAACCATGCAAACGGCGCGTATCTCTTGTCCTTTACCGACGTAAATTCAGCTCCCAGTGGGTAGCTTTCACAAACTGTAGTTGATACTCATGTGTATCATTCTCATTATCGTATGCCGGCATTTCATATTTCATGTAGGTAAGAAAGAATTCATTTACGGCCACTGTAGCAAGGTGGCGAGAACGCCCCCAGCCGATCCTTTTGTGCATTAAATCATTCTTATTGCTACGAACGTAATCCCCTCGCTCCACGGAAACCTGACCGTTTGCCGCGCTCGTCTTCGAGGCAGTTGCTGAAGAGCTCTCCATAATGCGTTGCAGGTGTTTGTGAGGGATTTCGTTCCGAGCGCATTGGCTTTCTTGATGAACGGGGAGCCTGAAATTGTGAAAAACTTCCTTCTCAAAGCGCTCCGCTTGCAAGCGTGGGAAAAGAGAATCGATTGCTTCACTCTGGGGGAAGGTGTAATGCCTGCCAGTTTTAAGGTGCTCCACGATCCCATCCGAAAGAGTGACACAATGATTGCCGACTTTGGAGAGAGCGCTATCGGAAGAGTTGCTCCAGTGGACTCTGGATTTTGGTGGATCATCCTTCTCCGAGCCTATACCAAATCTACCGGCGACCATAGCCTTGCGGAGATGGCAGATTGTCAACGAGGGATGCGGCTGATACTGTCGATTTGTCTGGCCGAAGGGTTTGATACCTTTCCAACACTCCTCAGTGCAGATGGTTGCTGCATGATTGATCGCAGAATGGTAAAGATCAGGCAGCGCACGGGTCGTCATGCATCTTGTCTTAATACTGTTTTTCGTTTCGAAGAGTATCAGCTTGTGTGTGTCAGCGTGTGCTTTTTGTTGTGTCGAGTACCTCTTGCTAAGTTTAGCCTTCTGCATGCAAGTTCTCAGTTTCAGCCCGTTAATAACAATCTAAAAATACGCTCTTTCTCAGTATCTTCTTCATCTCTTCGACACTGTTATGGCAGGGAATATACGGTGCCCCGATAGAAATACAGGCCCTCTTTTTCCTTGCCCTGCGTTGTGCCAGAGTGTTGCTCAAGCCTGAGGCTGGTGGAAAGGAATTTATAGAGAGGATAGACAAACGGTTGCATGCCTTGAGCTTTCACATTCGCTCATATTTCTGGCTCGATTTCCAGCAACTCAATAATATCTACCGATACAAGACAGAAGAGTATTCACATACGGCTGTAAATAAATTCAATGTCATTCCTGACTCTATCCCTGACTGGGTCTTTGACTTCATGCCTACGAAAGGAGGCTACTTTATCGGGAATGTGAGCCCTGCACGGATGGATTTCAGATGGTTCTGCTTGGGAAACTGTGTCGCTATCCTGGGATCCCTGGCCACTCCAGAGCAGGAGGCAGCAATCATGGATCTGATTGAGGCACGATGGTCAGATCTAGTTGGTGAGATGCCACTGAAGATTGTATATCCTGCACTGGAGGGGCACGAATGGAGAATTGTGACTGGAAGTGATCCCAAGAATACGAGGTGGAGTTATCATAATGGAGGTTCGTGGCCAGGTAATATGCTGCCACACCCGCAGTTCATAATAATACGTAGATTTTTGGGCCTCCTATCTCGTTGGGAGGGCAACGAAAGTTAAAGGCTGCAAGGCCAATTGAAATGTTTGTCTGACGATCAAGAAAAAGTGGGTCATATGAGAGCCTAGCGCGTTACTTTGCGTTTGAAGCCCCTCAAAGGAATTTTTTGCACACATCTCACTGAATCCCATTTTCAATCTTCTATGTATCAACTGAACTTTTAAGGCCCTCCGTCGTCGTCTCTGTGGTTTGCAGTTCTGTTATGGTTGCTGACAGCAGCGTGCATCAAGACTGGCAGGCCACAAATGGCACGAAGAGCAATTGAACTTGTGGAAGGCAGGCTTTCTCGTGATAATTGGGCAGAATATTATGATGGGAAGCTTGGACGGTATGTAGGGAAGCAAGCCAGGAAGTTCCAGACATGGTCGATAGCTGGGTATCTTGTGGCAAAGATGTTGCTGGAGGATCCCTCACATTTGGGTATGATTGCTTTGGAAGAAGACAAGAAAATGAAGCCAGCAATTACTCGATCAGCTTCATGGACATTCTAAAGAGTTGCTGCAAGCAAGTTGCCTTTACCTTTCACCAGGGTAAGATGTGTCTTGCCCCCCATCTCAATGCAACAGGACGAAACTTACTCTCCCATGCTTGAATTCCATTTGGGACTTTGGGGATGGAATTACATAATGTTTGATTAAAAGTTTGGCTTAAAAATTTGTCATATTTGATTTTTCATGTAGACTAATGAGTTGGGTTCATGGAGTGTCGAAAAGCCCATGTAAGACAGGAAGGTGGGGTTACTGTTATGGAACTGTTTTTGCTGGGGGATCCTATAAATATACCTTCAATTTGCAACTTGATACTTAGAAAGGCTGGTGGCAACAATTTGAATGGGAGTTCAATCAGGGTATGCTAAATGTTTCACAACCTTATGTAAAGTCCTATCAAGTCCAATCAGCAATGCCATGTGCTTGCTATGTGCGCCTTGTCCATTCGGCACATCATTGCATCTTTCTCATCTGATGTAATCCAACGATTTTATGATCCAAAGCAATATTTTGATGCAGGTGCTGGTGAAATGGTCACAAGCATAGCTCGAGTAGCCTTTTTTGTGCTGTTTTAATTGATGAGAATAACAGTAAAACATAAAGTTCAGCTCCATTACGATCAACTCTTGGAAGCCCTAAACAAATACCAGTATGGGGCCATTGTTTGATTTTCATCAGTGAGTACAACAGCTAAAATATGGAGTGCGGCTCAATGGTATAAAAATTTTAAAGGCAATTCAACTGCCAACGTAATGTCACTAGAATATTTGCATCTTACACCCGAATAATCCGTGGAGCATTAGATTTGTTTGAAAAAGGATACTTTATCTGGTTTCGAAATGGATCCTATCTTGATCTTTGCAGAGAATCAGACTTGCAACAGCGGTTACGTCCTGCCAAATAAGGCTTAAAAGCATACCCTGGACCAAATTTGTTAAGGCTGCCATCAAACCATTTATTAAAACCGTCTTCAGATTGCTAGCACAAACCTGATGATACCATAGATGTTAAACCTTTGTGGACATCATCATATCAAAGAAATCTGCAAGCAATCTTGTTTCTGAACTGGTTTTCCAATTTAAAAACAATCTACATGGTGGAACTCAAGCACCCTGGCTGGAGGACTGAACCCTAGCATGAAGATTGCCGTTTTCAGTGGTCCATCTGTAAGCGGGAAAGATACAGCCTGAGGTACACTGACATAGCATAACTCAAGAAGGGGACAAGTATGAAATGGGGCCATTAACAACACATAGAGAAAAGACATTGCTGTGATGTCCAGCGAAGGTACCCTAGACTTGATTCAACTTGTGGGAAAGTAAACATAATAACATTAGCGATCTGCCAGTGGCAGGGGACTAGCCACCTTGTACGCTTGAGCAGGGTCTATTGAGAAGTTTTAGCTTAAATTACATTCACATCTACTTGTATACTGTCATAGGCTGGTCTTCTAAACAGCTAAGGTTTTTGCAAAACCTACAGCTCACACTTTAGGTTGCTTGATATATCAGACTGAATGGACTTCTTGATATTGCTCATATTGTGAGAGGGTAAACCCACGTGCCACATGACATGCATGCAGCAGTTGCTGAACAGTTGTAATAGTGTAGCCGCTGCTAGACAGTTGTAAGAGTGATGATAAAAGAAGCAACATACTGGCTTCTTTCGAGGGCAGTGATGATTCTCCTCTATTAGTAACTCTGCAGCATTTCACAATATATACAACCCTTGAATTTGGAGAATATTAGTTTATTTGTATGCCGATAAAAAATGTTATTTAAGACATCGCAGTCCAGAATTTAAGAGCCATGAACAGTTTATAAGTTGACTGAAAATGAATTCCACACGACTGCTAATGCAATGCACAAATGGAAATAAAAATATGGCCAACCTCAACCTTTGTGCTGGCAGACTGTACAAAGGGAAGAAGATGGCATTGCTCAGATTAAAAGTTAGATATCACATTCTTTGGAGAATGTCTTTTGAGTCTGATTCTATCTTTATTCCAGATTGAAAGGGAAAATCTCACGAGAGTATATGTTCCTCCACCAAGCTAGTGCATGGAGAAGCTATTCCAACCCCTGCAAGTTTTATGGATTGATATAGAGAGTTGGTTAGAAGCAATTAGATATTCATTTATATGCAAGATAATGTATTTCAATGCTTCTTAACAAAAGGGATTTGTTAGAAGCCTAATAATAAACTGATTTCTCCACATTTGATCTGTCAGTTTCATAGGTAGTTTGTCGCACGAGCCATAAGAAAAAACATAAGCTATCTCTAAAACACCTTCCAACATCTCGGATAACAACTCCCTAGCTCAGGTAAGCAATGGTGATATTTTGCCATTCCTGGTTTTTTTCCTTGTTACTCAACAAATGATACATCAAGTTTTGGTATATCCTACTATTATTTTGGACAATGGTAGGCTACCTTGTTTCCTGTGATACCCATACATGTTTGTGATACTTAGGCTTGATCTTGCACCTTATCCATTGCCTTGCCTCCTTAAATGTCATACTGATTTATTTTTGTTCCAAAATTCTCTCTCCAAGTTTTATATTATATATGGATTTTCTCTTGATTCTCTCCTGCTGCTGGTACTCCTTGCCTCTAGGAGCACCTCTTATTAGCCATCTATTTTGCAAAACTTCAGGGAGATTCTTCAATTCTACAGGACCTGGACCTCATGAGTCCTTTGGTTGGTATCACGGACTTACTAACTGCCTTGAAGGAGGTTCCCTTCCAGATTGTTGCTACCCCTTGACTGCATGCTCTTGATCAATTCTGCAACATCTTTCCTATCCTCAGCTAAGAATCCGGACCTTCGTTTCCATAGCTTCCCCCCCTAAGATATCCATTCTCAAATAAGAATATATGAATTGGGAAGGCTTTTGGTTGCTCTCTGATAACCTTTTGCATTGTGTGCAAGCATTAAAATACGGCTTCGGAAACCTTCAATCAGGTCTATTTTATGATTGCCTCGGGATTAATAATTGCTCTTTCTCTACACCAAGAACTCTCGCTATGCCTTAGCAAATTGGAACAGCTTGATTGCACACTGAAGGGGGTTGGTCCAGGAGTTCAACTCCAAAAAGAATCTAAGTAAAAAATTATGATGCCATTGCTTCGAATATAGAGGCAAATTAGGACTTGACTAACCCATATGGCAAGCCATTTCATGTTTCTCACATGAAAAATTGTGGTGTTCCTTCTCAAGAAATCTAGCATTCATGAAAGATTTGTTGGAATAGGGTTGGTGACCTCCCCATCCTTAAACCCCCATATGAGGAGAGCAAAGGGGGGGGTGTACCATATAGGATGACATGGTTGCCACATGGACAGGACTTTGACTGCCATGTGGGCAGCATGTTCACAGCAAAACAACATAGCATGGGGCTTCCACGTGGACAGCACATGAGCTGCCATGTGGGCAGCAAGACCAGTTGGTACCTGGCTATGATGACGTGGACCAGCAGAAGGCGGATGATGCCAGAAACAGTATGTAATGACTGCGCTGGCTGGAGCAGGGCATCCACATGGCAGATGACATCAGCATGAGTGCCGGCCAGTACAGATCTGTACAGACCTGGAACAGGCCTCCAGGGACTGGAATCAGCCTGGAATAGAGGTGGAACAATAGAGCAGGAAAGGCACCTGTTTGGAGATGGTTTTGGGGAGCGCTGTAGGTGTTGCAGGGCCTGCTGGGCCAGTGGCTGCTTGCCACGTGGCCAGGCAGGGCCAGCCCTACCTCAAGGAATGTGCCCCCACCAGGGGGGTTTTACAGACCAGCAGGTCGGTGGGGGGAGGCTGTTTGGGTCGGCTTAAATCTCCCTACTAGGTCAGCCAAAATGGGGTGCTTCCAGCCCCTATAAAAGGGAGGCTTTGGGGCCTCACTTAAATCATCTCGAGCAGCCTTCAAGCACTAGATTGGAGCAGCAGGACAGCCTTCTTTGAGCCTACATCCAGGAGGAGGAGGTGTTGAGGAGCTGTAGACAAAGCTGAGTTAGGAGCATGTGGGCTCAGGGATCTAGAAGTGCTAAGGAGATAGTAGGACAAGCTTTGACAAGGACAAAGGACCACAGTTTGGACCTCTCTTTTGTATCGTGTCCATTTGAGGATGGAAATATATCTTTTGCTGGTGCTATATCTCTCTTGGATCATTGTCTATTTACTAGCTTGCACACACACATGGTTGTGGAGCAGACATAAGGAAAGGAGTTTTGGATTCCATAGGTAAACACTTCTGCGTGTCTTCCGCTGCTGCGGAATACCCTCTGTCGGGATCATTTCTAACACGGTATCAGAGCCTTGATCAAAAGTTCATGGGAAGTGGAGCTTGAAGCAAGGACCTTGTTGAAGGACAACCTTGATTGAGTGCTCGGGGGAATCTACTTCGGCGTTTGAAGGATTGTGCCTTTGTGAGATATGGGGAGGCTCAGGTTTAGACATGTGTATGACAGTCTTACTCTATCTCTTTTCAATTCATTGTCATGGTCCAGAGGTATGCAATTCCTAATTTTGGGGACACAAGCAAGTTGGATGGGACTAATTACCCATTGTGGAAGATGAAAGTCCTTAACTTAGTGTTGAGGGAGTCTTGGGAGATTGCAACAGGCAGAGAGTTAATCCCTCAGGCCATGATGACTATAGCAACAGCGACTGCACCGGTAGATGCTATTCTAGTGAGAGCTTGGTAGATACGAGATACAGAGGCATTGGCTATCATTGTGGGCATCCCGACAAATGCCATGCTTCCTCACATACAGATGATGGAGACTTCCTTCAAGGCTTGGACCACTTTGAGGGACATGTATCAACTTAACTACAAAGCAAGGATTCAGGACCTTGAAATGGAGCTCTACGACATGAGCATGGACGAGGGGGATTTAGTACAAGACCACATCACCAAGATAAAGGTGGCAAGGGATCAACTGGTGGCAGTTGGTCAAAGAACGAGTTTGACAAGGATGGCTAGGCTATTGCTTGGCATGCTTCCAAGGAGCTACAACAGTTTCATGACTACAATGATTATAGGGCAGAGGGCAGCCTACGAGGAGAGCAAAAGGGGGTGAACCATGAATTGTTGCCACATGCAAGACTTTGACTACCATATGGGCCGCATGTTCATAGCAAAACGGCATAGCACGGGGTTGCCAAATGGGTAGCACATGAGCTTGCATGTGGACAGTAAGACTAGGGGGTACCTCGTTGTGATGTTGTGGACGAGTAGGTGGATGATGTCAGCACGAAACCAGAAGGTAATTCTTTCCACACACGAAGTCATCATTTAATCAATTGGAGAAGAAGAGCACAATCACACCACGAAAACAGCAGTAGACTGGGTACAATCTCCCCCCCTAGATGAGTGGCTCATGCTTCCTCATCTAGAGTATTTATGATATTTCATAAAAGCACCAAGGAGCCAAAATTATCCCTCTCATCCAAAAATGAGGGATTTGCTTTACATAGCCATCTTAGGGTCCAAAATGAATTATGTCCACAACAAAATATATTGCTCAAACTTGCAATAATAAAACAAATACAAAATTGGCCCATGGCCATATATAATGCGCTGTGTGACACCTCGATCGGTACCCTCGCACTAACTCCAATCCTCGCTATGAGTTCCATCACCTGTAGTTAAGCCGCCAATTTCATTAGTTATTAACAATCGATTAAACGAATCACCAAATCAACTGATCCCAACATAATGGCGCTCAAAGCACAAAAATCAAGCACAACACCAATAATACTAGCGACATCAGTATTAACATGGAATCACCCACAATACCAACCATCTAGCATGGCAAAACACAAGCTAGTCAGGCGTCCCCAACTAACCACCCAAAGTATCCACTAGGACCCCCGTCGCGTCCGGTGCGCTCCTATGGAGTACTTTGCCATAGTCACACTTGACTAAAGTAATAATATCCAAAGCAAGACATTTCCTTTTCGGGGCGAGGTTTGTTGATGATCAATAATGCATTCAGGCTCTAGAATTTCTTCTTCATCAACAATCAATGGAGCCTCTTCATAGACATGATGAATAGGGTTTTCTGCTAAGAGCATCAACAACTACATTTTCCTTTCCAGGTTGATTCATTGAAGAGAAATTGTAGAGCTTAGTGAGCGAGGATGAAACATGTTAATCTCGGCTCTCAACTTAGACTTTAGACCTGCCACATACTTTCTGCATTGATCTCGCTGGTTAACTTTCTCTAAGGACTGTAATTAGATCAACATTTGCCAAAATCTATCAGTATATGTGGAGATTGTTTCCTTATCGAACTACCTAAAAGTATCCCACTGTTGTCTAGCTTTTGCTTTGAAATGTGAGGGAAGGGAATCTCTCTTGATGAGCTTTTGAAAAGACTTCCAAGATTTTGGTCGCCTTTTATTGTGCTTAGTGATGTTCCACCAAAGTGCATCACTCTCTACTAAATGATTTGCAGCACATTTAATCTTATCTTTTTCAGAGAAATTTTCCCCTGAAAAATAATCATTTAGCTGATTGATCCAAGACAAGACAGTGCGTGCTTCTTTCTTTCCATCAAAATTTTGAAATGAGAAAGCTTTTCTACTTATCTTACTCTTCTTCCTCGAATTTTATGCTCTCAGTGTGGCTTTGATTGTCCTGATAATAGTATCATCGTCGGAATCATCGTCGGATGACTCATCGTCAGATGAATGTCTCTTTCTTTTCTTACCATTGATTTTCTTTTCTAATCTCTCCCTATACTCACGCTTATCGGCCAACTGTGCCTGAAGTGCGTCTAACTGCTCTTGGAGCGTGGGTGGTTGTGGCTGATGCACCATGATAATGCAATATGTACAAATAAAGCGAAACAGAAGAAAAATAAAGATATTAGGTGTATGAGAATTAAACGGATAAAATAAAGATGTGATTCAAGTGTATGATAAGACAACGGATGGCGGTTGATACTAAGTATATGAAATATAAAGCAAAGAAATCACTTATCTCGCTCTTTGATTCGGAGGTAGAAAAGACTAGAGTGGGAGATATGTGACCGATGATGTCGCTCGTAGTCATCTTGCGCTCAACTGATCTCCAATTAATTGCTTGGTAATTCATGGTTCCAAATCACCTTCTTGATTCAAACGTCTTCAGATTTTGCTTTTGTTTCTCTTCTTCCTCTTCTTTTATATGCCTTTGCTAGCGGTGGAGTGATCTTGCACTTGAGTTGTAGATCGCCAAACGGAAAAAATGTCTTCTTGAGGTGACCTTTAGAACGCTTTCTTCTTCTTCTTCTTCTTTTTTATAAGCAAATTCTTTAAAGGGCCTTGTAGGAAGTCAAAGGAACCTTTGACTCAATTCGTTGCGGAAATCAACTCGAATGAATTTTCTTCTACAAGCCTTCATGATCTCGTGCGTCATGCGATGGCAGAACCTTCACAAAAGGCGGCGCGATGGAGCCTGTGGAATAATTGCAGACTTGCTTGAGTCCTGCACGTGGAATCACGGAAAGCCACCGCGAGCTGTCACGAGTACGCACGCGGGTTGCAGTGGTTGTTGGTCCTCTCTGCAGATAGGCATATGCAGACAGAGAAGAGACTTCTAAGGTCTCTAAGCAGCTGGCCTTCAGTGTTGCCATTGCACAGTTTGAGAAAAGAGGCTGCGGGTGCCAGTGACTTAATGAGTCAGGGATCACTAGCGGCGCATGGATCTCGGAGATGCAGATGGGCACATGATTTTTTTAGAGATGCAGACAAGCACGATGGTTAAAGTACTACAGGCGACTGTAGGTCCTGGAGACGGAGTCGCACAGAAAGAGAGAGACTTGCAGGGTCTCTAAAGGGGCTGCCAAAGTAACACGGTTGCGCGTTGCTGCTACCGAGCTGTTGAGGTAATTCGGCTACGCGTAGAGTTCATGGCCCAAGGCTTGCTCCAAGTCTAGGACCTCTTGAATTCTCCACAAAACTTCTCTTTCCAAGGTGTCTCTTTCTTCTCACACAAGCCACGAGGTAGCCTTCTTCCATCACACGAGCGTCACTAAGGCTCTGATACCACTGAAACCAGAAGGTAATTCTTTCCACACACGAAGTCACCATTTAATCAATTGGAGAAAAAGAGCACAATCACACCACGAAAACGACAACAGACTGGGTACAAGCTCCCCCCCTAGATGAGTGGCTCACGCTTCCTCATCTAGAGCATTTATGATATTTCATAAAAGCACTAAGGAGCCAAAATTATCCCTCTCATCCAAAAATGAGGGATTTGCTTTACATAGACATCTTAGGGCCCAAAATGAATTATGTCCACAACAAAATATATTGCTCAAACTTGCAATAATAAAACAAATACAAAATTGGCCCATGGCCATATATAATGCGTTGTGCAACACCTCGATCGGTACCCTCGCACTAACTCCAATCCTTGCTATGAGTTCCATCACCTGTACTCAAGCTGCCAATTTCATTAGTTATTAACAATCGATTGAACGAATCACCAAATCAACCGATCCCAACATAACTGCACTCAAAGCACAATAATCAAGCACAACACCAATAACACTAGCGACATCAATATTAACATGGAATCACCCACAATACCGACCATCTAGCATGGCAAAACACAAGCTAATCAAGCGTCCCTAACTAACCACACAAAGTATCCACTAGGACCCCTGCCACGTCTGGTGCGCTGCTATGGAGTATTTTGCCATAGTCACACTTGACTAAAGTAATAATATCCAAAGCAAGATATATCAGAAAATATAATTTCCGTAACACAACAACACTACAGAATGACTGCATAGGTTAGAGCAAGACGTCCACGTGGTAGATGACATCAGCATTAGTACGGGCTAGTATGGATCTGTATGAAGGGGTCACAAGGAGCTGTACGAACATTGAACAAAAGCCTCTAGGGGCTAGAAACAACCAAGAATAGAGGTGGAACAACATGGTAGGAAAGGCACTTATTTGGAGATGGTTTTGGGGTTTGAAAAGGACCCTAGAGTAGGTCGGAGTAGGGGCTGTAGCGCCCGGGCTAGTGGCTGCCTACTATGTGGCCAGGCAGGGCCAGTAGTCTACCTCAATGTGACCCCACAAGAGGGGCTGTAGGGCCTGGGCTAGTGGCTACCTACTACGTGGCCAGGTAGGCCAGCCCTACCTCAAGGAATATGCCCCCACCAGGGGGGTCTTACAGACCAATAGGCTGGTGGGGGGAGGCTATTTAGGCCTGCCTAAATCCCCCCACTAGGTCGGCCAAAATGGGGGGCATCCGGGAGGCTTTGAGGCCTCACTACATCATCTAGAGCAGCCTTCAAGTAGCAGATTGGAGCAGCAGGGGACAACCTTCTTTGGGCCTACCTCCAGGAGGAGAAAGAAGTGTTGAGGAGCTGTACATAGAAGGCTGAGTTATGGCTGCCCACCTAGGCTGACATCCTCGGCTGCAAGGTGGACAGAGTACGACACTGAGACTAAGTCTACCAAAGCTCAGTGAGGAGCACACGGGCTCAGGTATCTAGAAGTGCTAAGGTGATAGTAGGACAACTTTTGGTAAGGACACAGGATCATGGTTTGGTGGGATGTTGGACCTCTCTTTTGTATTATGTCCATTTGAGGACGAAAATATATATTTTGTTGGTGCTATATATCTCTTGGATCATAGTCTATTTATTAGCTTGCACACACATGGTTGTGGACTACACGTAAGGAAATAAGTTTTTGATTCCATAGGTAAACACTTCCATGTGAATTCTTGGGATGCTCTATTAGTCTTCTGCTTGTAGAATACCATCTATCGGGACCATTTCTAACATGATTTCTAACTCTTTTGTGAGAAGTATAACATTCCCTACATTGATCCCTTTTTATATTCACATGACTCTAATCATGTAGTCGACCTTCATCATCATCCTTTTTCTGTCTTGAGAGCCATTGTTGGTGGCAACCTTCCTAAAGCTCTTCCAAGGTCAATGCTTATTGTGCAACAACCTCCCTTGGAGATACTTGCACTTGAAGAGCTAGTAAAACAATGATACTTTTGCTAGGGATGGCAAAACTTAACTAGATGCTTAAGTTTATGACTGCTTGCATGTCTTGTGACAACTGATAGAACTTCTCACATGTGCTCCTAGGCTACTAGATGCTTAAGTTTATGATTTTTTGCATGTCTTGTGACAACTGATAAAACTTCTCAGATGTGCTCCTAGGCTTTCTGTCTTCCACCATTGGTGACCAAATCTTTGGCCATTAGCATCTTTGGACCTATTTATTTGTCCATGGCTACTATCTTCTCAACCAAGTCCTTTCTAACTTTAAGAGTGGAACGAACCATTTCAATTTGGATGCCATGTGAATTGGTTCCTTGGTGAATTAGTAGGCTTGTATAGGACATATTCTAGGGTATCAAGTGGTAAATAATCACATTCTCCCCCACACATTGCAGCAATCTTGCAAAAGAAGCATCCTAATGTCATAAAGCTTTTGATTGCCAAGCAATCCTTCTCATATTTCTTTAGCAATTGGCCTCACTAGTGAGAGGAGTATGGTTTGCTCATTTTTTCTTTATCCACTTTTGAACATTGTAGCTGTTATGTTCCATCAAACCCATTCAATTTATTAACTTATCCACTTTGGAAGAATTCAAATTTACCTTTGACTTTGCATGGGCAATGGCCTTTTTAACGGTGTCATTCTCCACCATCCTATTGATGATCTCAAATGCTGACACTGTGTTGGCCACAAGTTCCTCCTCTTCATCAAAATCAATGACATCACAAGTAAAAGTGCTTGTTTTGCTCACACTTTATAAAATTTCCTCATTTGCTTCCTTTGGTATGGCACTATAAGGCTTATGCCATACTTGTGAAGTTAAAAAAAGTTATTCATGTAGGCAACAACTGAGAACTTACAATTGCATTTTCCACTTACATTGGAGTAGAGGGTTTGTTTGATGTGCTTGCCCTTGTCAGACAAAAAGAGGACTCATGTGTGCATGAAGTCTCTACAAGGCACCCTATGGCCAAATAGGACACCAAGTCCTTGTTCAATACAAATCTCAATTGTCTGATCAAACACCTTTTAAAAGTTGTCTACAAGCTTGGAGGACACACTGAAGAGGCCATTTGATAGGCTAGGAGGTTACATTGATAGGCATGAGAAATTCATTGTGGCAATGCACATTTTGGGGGTAAGGAAGGCTAGGCTGAGGTGCTTTAGAGAGATCATTGCCAACAGTGATGCCTCACTATGTAGTGTACTTGTATATAAAGGAGAATGATGTGGTTTTGGCCATATTATCCAAGCCAAATTGCCTCGTCTTCATAGCTAGTATGATGAAATGAGATGACATTAGGAGGCCTTTGACAAAAGGAGAGGTCAAATAATGCCCATTGAATCCCTTCTCATCCTTAGTTTGGAGCATCTAGTATGAGTATGCATATTGATTTTCTTTGTGGTGAACATTATTGGACCTTTGATCTTTCACATCTACATGGCCTATTTTTTAGCAAATATGTGCATTAAGGATGATAATTTTTTGGTCAATCATAGTATTGGGGACACAGGTTTTGTGTTTCTTCACCCATTTAATTTTAAGTACTTTTTGTAATGTATTTTATTATAGCATCCATGCCTGTTTGTTGTAATTGGCCTTCGATTAGTAGGACAAAAGCACCTTGCATAGCATCACACACTCTAGTAGACATAGCTACCAAGTTTGAAGGATAGGATAGCTTTGTTTGAGTTGGCCAGTTGACAACTTGTCCAACTCCACATTCTATTAGCCAAATCCACCTTTTGTAGGGTGGCTTAGCACGGTCTTCCCTTAATCATTTAATTCAATCCTTCTCCTGAATAAATAGCCTTATCATCTCATTGGACTTGATAGCAATGCCTCTGGCAACCACTTTGAGGCACTTGAAAGATGTGGCCAGACTCTAGATTATCCATTCAACAAACTCTGAGTCTTTCATTTTAAAGCCATTCTTAGTCAATCTGTCCTTGAGGACCTTCAACTCATTTAGATGGTCCATCACATCATCACCATCTCTCATTTTGAGATTTTCCAACCACGTCCAAGTTGAGATTTGTGACCAACGTCTTGCCCTCATGAATGGACATCAACATAGTACATACATCAGATGCTTTGGCCAAATGCATCACTTGGGGAAACCCTATATTATCTAGACATGCTATAAATATGTCTATTTATTTTGTTATCAACTCATCATACACATCCTTCTTTGCTTGGGTGCATTCTGTGCTGGAGCAAGCACTTTCCCATCAATAAGTGCCCATTACTTCCATCCCATGAAAATATTCTTTCTCTAGAATTTCCAGATGTGGAAGTTACTTCCATCAAACTTCAAGAAGTTTGGAGCACAAAACTATGTCATTGATGTCATCCTCATGATGAGTCAAGTACTTGAATTGCCCGAATATGTCTTGTAATTCTTGATAGTCACTATCTAGCACTTTCTCAAAAGTGCCAATTGGGCAATGCACAATGTAGAAAGAGATGAGCTCTTCAAATTAAAACTCTAAATTCATTATTCTAGGAAAAAAGTTATGACCTTCTAAACATTGATGCCTTTCATAAGGGAAATATGCTATTGGACGTTTGATTTTTGTGCAAAAGGACCAAAAACTAAATTATTGGCTGAGTGCTCACCTTTTGGAACCTCCTCAGTTTGACCTTACAAACCTATTATTTTGACTCACTTGATGATAATGGATTCTGTGATGGAGTTGAAGGCATATAGTCTTCAAGTTCATGGAGCTTTGGCATTATATATTCACAGTCTCCCATTGTGTAAAATGTTCTCCTTAGTGTACTATGGAGATTTGAATGTAGGGCCTCCTGTGTGAGAGGTTTATATTCTTACCATTAGCCTACATATTCTCACATGGGATAAGAGAGAAGGAAGTTTATTTTAAGGATATAAATGCCTTGTTTGAGAGTGCTCTCAACGGAAGCAAGAACGGAAGAGGGAGAGAGAGAGAGACAGAGAGCCACACAAGTTTGGTGGGTGCAGAACCACCCTAATCTTCTTTTTCATTCATTTATATATGTGTTTGAGTATTGTACATAACCGGGGTAAAGGCACAATGACCTTTAACCCCCACAACCTCCCACTTAAAGGCCAATGTGCCTTTAAGGGAGAACAACCAGTGAGCATACTATCCAATGCCCATCAATACACGACAATACTCAAACCGCTGACTAGGTAGACTCTTCGTCAGCATATCTGCAGGGTTATCATCTGTATGAACCTTGACAAGCTCTATGCGCTTGTCCTCAAGTACCTCCCTGATGAAATGGTACCTGACCTCAATGTGTTTGGTCTTTGCATGAAAGACCGGATTCCGTGCTAGCTGAATAGCACTCATGGAATCACTATACAATGTCGGTACACCTGTATGAATCCCCAAATCTCCCACTAGCCGATCAAGCCATATAGCCTCTTTGCAACCCTCTGTGGCTGCAACATACTCAGCCTCTGTGGTAGACAAAGCCACACACTTCTGTGCACGAGACATCCACGACACTACACCACCTGCAAAGGTGAACACATAACCAGAAGTGGATCTCCTACAATCCACATGCCCTGCATAGTCTGAATCTGTGTACCCAAGTACACGCATGTCTCCTTTACCAAAGCAGATGCACATCTCCTTGGTACCCTTCATGTACCTCATGATGCACTTAACTGCCTCCCAATGCCTCTTTCCTGGATTAGCCATATACCGGCTAACAACTCCCACTGCAAATGCAATGTCTGGTCTAGTAGCTATCATAGCATACATAAGACTCCCAACTGCTGATGCATAAGGAACCTTTGCCATCATGCCCCTCTCCTCTTCTGATTTGGGACTATCTGTATGACTCAGTTTCACATATGGAGGCAATGGAGTACTCACTGCCTTCCCCCCCTCCATATTGAAATGTTGCAATACATTTGTAACATACTCTTTTTGTGAAAGCCAAAGGAGTTTCCTACTCCGATCACGCGTGATGCGCATACCAAGAATATGACCTGCAAATCCCAAATCCTTCATATCAAAGGCCTCATGCAACTTGGCCTTTAATGCATCTAGCTCATAAGTATTCTTGCTAGCCAATAGCATATCATCCACATATAGTGCCAGGATTATCAGGCTACTATCCTTAGCCCTTTTAGTGTAGAGGCAGTGATCAATTTCACTCCTTCTAAAACCCTGGGACCGAATGAAAGCATCAAACTTCTGATACCATTCTCTAGGCGCTTGCTTAAGACCATAGAGACTCTTCTTCAGCTTGCAAACTAAATGCTCTTTGCCCTTTTCTTCAAAGCCTTCCGGCTGCACCATGTAAATTTCCTCATGCAAATCCCCATGCAAGAAAGCTGTCTTGACATCCATCTGCATAAGCTCCATATCCTCTGATGCCACTAGTCCAAGCATGCATCTAAGTGTGGTCATCTTCACAACCGGAGAGAATATCTCATCAAATTCCACACCCTTCTCTTGCTTGAACCCTTTAGCAACCAAACGGGCCTTGTACCTAGGCACATCATCACCTGTGACCTTCATTTTGTAGACCCATTTACATGGCAATGCTTTCTTTCCATGTGGCAAAGAAACCAAGTCCCAAGTCTTATTCTTCATAAGTGAACTCATCTCTGATTGCATAGCATACTCCCACTTGCGTTGATCCTCATGCATCATAGCCTCTCTGTAGCAAGAAGGCTCCCCGCAATCAGTAAGCATCACATAGTCTACCCCTGCAACAAACCTATCAGGTGGTCTAGGCATTCTAGATGATCTTCTCAATGGCATTTCAGCTTGCTGTCCCACCTGCATATCAGCCACATTTGGCTCATCATTTCCACCAATAGATGATCCATCATCTACCCTTGATTGTATACCTGTGGGAGTACTTGGTCGTACCATTTCTTGCACATTTGGTGCATGGACAGCTTGCTGTCTATCAACATATGCAGGTGGATCCACATCCTGGAAAGTGATTCTCCTCATTTCCACATCCCTCATGGGTGCCTTATGCATCTTCTTCTCATTGAAGACCACATCATGGCTGCGTATGATCTTCTTTGCTTCTGGATCCCAGAGACGATAGCCCATCTCTCCACTTTCACCATAACCCAGAAAGATGCATTTCCTAGACTTAGGATCTAGCTTCTTTCGAAGCTCTTTTGGCACATGTGCATATGCCTCACACCCAAATATACGCAAATGAGAGTAAGAGGGCTTCTTGCCACTCCATGCCTCTTCAGGAATACCACCATCCAAACTCTTACTAGGTGATCTATTGATCACATGCACTGCAGTCTTCATTGCCTCAGCCCAAAAACCACCAGAAAGACTTGCATTGGAAAGCATGCATTGCAACCTTTCTTGAATGGTACGGTTCATCTTTTCTGCAATTGGATTTTGCTCTGGAGTATGAGGGGATGTGAGCTCCCTTTTAATCCCACGTGTATCACAGAAATGCTGAAAGTCATGAGAGAGATACTCTCCGCCATTGTCAGTCCGTAGGCATTTAAGCGTTCTACCTGACTGATTCTCAACCAAGGCCATCCATTTTTGAAATACCTGGAACACATCACTCTCCGAGCTATAGCATAAGCCCACACTTTCCTAGTTGCATCATCAATGAATGTCACATAGTATTCAGCCCCGCCTAATGACCGTGTAGGCATGGGACCACATACGTCTGAATGCACCAAATCAAGCTTTTCAAACTCTTTCTTTCCCCTTCTTTTATGGGCTGATTTAGTCTGCTTCCCATAGAGACAATGCTCACAAAATTCAAAATCAGAGAAACTCAAATGCGGTACATAACCCAAACGGCATAAGAGTTTCATTCCATTCTGGCTCATGTGCCCCAACCTGCAATGCCACAAAGAAGTGCTTGGCTGCTCGGTTATTGCAACAACATGATCAAATACCCCTGATACATGTAAGGGATACAAAGTCCCACACTTGGCACCCCTGGCCAAAAGCATAGAGCCCTTCTGAATTTTCCAACTCTGAAAGCCAAAAGTGGTGTGAAAACCAGCATCATCTAGCTGACCCACTGAAATAAGACTCTTGGTCAGCTTAGGCACATGTCTCACATGTTTCAAAACAAATGCAGATCCATTTGCAAAAGAAAACTTTATGTCACTTGCTCCCACTATGTCACATGCATAGTCATTTCCAAGATGCACACAACCTGTCTTTCCACTGTCATAAGTGGAGAACCATTCCCTATGGGGAGTAACATGGAATGAAGCACCAGAATCCAAAATCCAATCCTGGGAATATGCATCATCTGAAGTGGCAAGCAACTCTGTAGATAAACTAGACATGAAGAGAACGTCATTGTCACTATCGTGTGTGACTACATTGATCTCCTCAATCTTCACTTTTCCTTTGTCCTCCCTTGGACTCTCTTCCTTTTGATTTGCACCCCAATTTGCATTCTTTTTCTTATCCTTTTGCTCTCTTTTCAGCTTGTAGCAATCCTTTTTCATATGGCCCTTCTTGCCACAATGGTAACACTCAATGTTCCGTGCCTTGGATTTGCTACGAGACTTTCCTCTTTCTTGGGAATTCCCCCTGAACTGTGATTTGCCCCTTTGCACATTTAAGGCTGCATCCTGCTTGTTGCCATCCATAGACTTCCGTCTAATCTCCTCGGCCAACAAGCTACCCACAACATCATCAAATTTCAGTACTCCACCAGGTGCAGAGTTACTGACAGCTGTACGGAAGGTATCCCATGAGGATGGCAATGAACATAAGAGAAATATTGCCTTAGTCTCCGCATCAAAGTTCATTTTCTGAGCCTGAAGTTGGCTGAAAATAATATTGAATTCATTCAAGTGAGAAGCAATGGAGACCCCTTCCTTCATCTGCAACTCAAACAACCTCTTCATGAGGTAAACTTTATTAGAGGCAGTTTCCTTCTCATAAGTGGCACACAATTTCTTCCACAAATCTTCTGTAGTTTGCTCATTTACTACTGTGAAATAAACTGACTCTGCAAGATGAAGTCTAATAGTAGACTTTGCTAATGCATCCAACTCATTCCAATCATCCTCAGACATATTTGCAGGCTTAGCTTCAATCCCTGCTAAGGGTTTAATCTGCTTCTTTTGAATAAGCACATCCCTTATTTGTTCTTTCCACAAAGAAAAGTTTGTCCCATCAAACTTTTTAATGTTGAAAAACTCCTTTTCAGACATGGAAGAGGATGCCATGATGCAAATGAAACAAAAATCCCAAATGCTAGTGCCTGCAAGAGAGAATCACACCAAATACCAGGTGCACCCAAATGTGTATGCCACAATAGAGTGAAATGTCACCAAAACTCAAAGCTCAAAGCATCAAAAGATGCATCTGACTCATGTGCATATACTATGCATCCATATGAGCAAATCTGGCCCAAAAGAAAATGCCAATAAGTGCCAAATGACTCAAGCATAAACACCGTCCACTGGCATATGCATCAATAATATCTCATCCAAGAGAGCATAGCACTATCAGTGCATCACCAGCAATGTGTCAAAGCTGTCCCTCAACATAAAATAGCATCCATGTGCAAAGCGTCCATAAAAAATAGCATCCCACAAGGCAATTTGGGCCTATCAGCGCATCCAACAAGGACCACAATGCATCCAAATGGCCTATAAATCATCCACTGCAACCCAATGCATACCACAAATGAGCGCACACTGCTCAAACTGCAACCAGAGTGATCTGCATAAGGTATGCTCAAGAAATCATAGTCCCACGGTAATGAGCGCTACTGAAAATAGAACCTGCGATGCCTCAAAACATGGGCACCATTGCATAATCGGACTCAGCAAGAAAATCTGCAAATATCTCTCTTCTGCCAGAACTCCAAAATCCCAACCGATGAGTGAGAAATGGGAGTCAATACTTATCCACTGCCATGTGGCATAAATCTAAGGTTTCAAAACCTTAGAATGAAAAATGCATAACAGAGAGACGAAATCGAATACACAGAGATCTATAACTCTGAAAATCCTCCACTGAATCGCACAAGAACTGAGAGGTAGGGGTTTTTGGGCGTCCGGAACGCAATGGGACAGACGGTTTTAGAAACCGTGGTCTCAATCACTGGGTCCAACACACGGACTGAAAAACGTTTTTGGAAACAGAGCTGTTTGTAAACTCCACCGGAGTGCGAATGATGAGCAACATAGAAGTTTTAGGACCTCCTGAGTCCACTGGAACTGACAGATCTGCAAATGGTTGCTCCAAACTTGAGTTCCAACACCCGGGCAAAAAACGCAGGAACTGACACAGTGAGTCAGAAATCCAATGAAATGATCCCAGATTCAAGAATGAAGGTGTTTCCAAGCTCCTGAAGTGAAGTGGACACCAAAAGCAAGTAATAGTTGCCTCTACAAGTCAATACGGAGTCTCTGTCATTGAACGGAACAGGGAAAAGCTCAAAAAACGACTTTTTCTTTCAAACCACTTAACAAGCTCTCAAAACCACTTCGTAAAGCCAAAGTGACTTTTCCAAAGGTTCCTCCAAGGTCTCTGCACACTCGGATGCAAGTAAAGTCACCCACAAAGCTTCCCACAAAGCTTCTCCTTCCTCCCACAGAGCTGCTGAGCTTCAAGCATTCACGCACGCTCAGCTAGATCACCCGGGCTCTGATACCAGTTGAGAGTGCTCTCAACGGAAGCAAGAACGGAAGAGGGAGAGAGAGAGAGACAGAGAGCCACACAAGTTTGGTGGGTGCAGAACCACCCTAATCTTCTTTTTCATTCAT
Source organism: Dipteris shenzhenensis (assembly GCF_047967505.1). Taxonomy (NCBI): domain Eukaryota; kingdom Viridiplantae; phylum Streptophyta; class Polypodiopsida; order Gleicheniales; family Dipteridaceae; genus Dipteris; species Dipteris shenzhenensis. The sequence continues at coordinate 51,536,434 of NC_141617.1, forward strand.
TTATATATGTGTTTGAGTATTGTACATAACCGGGGTAAAGGCACAATGACCTTTAACCCCCACATTGTTTTATGTGGAGTGGCCATGAGGAGGAAAGAGGAGAGTGTGCCCTAAGTTAGGACTTTAGGGTTAAAGTTTTTTCAAAAAATCTCCACGATGCTTCATTTGAGGTGCCACCAACATTCCTTCCTCATCGTCTTCTTCACATTCATTGTCTTTCCTACTCTTCTCCAATGTTCGTCACATGACCTTTTTCTTCAAATGACTCCAAGCCATTGTAGTGACTTCTCCATGCCTCATCCCCTTGAGCTCTCAACAAAGTTTTCACTTGTCGTGCTTTCTCTTACTAGAGCTAATTCTTCAAACTTAAAGCAAGCTGCTTTTCTTTCTTTCTCCTATCATAGATGTGCCACAATAGGCCATTGTTCTTCTAGCTACCTCATGCTATGAAATAAGTCTCCTTGCTTACCACAGTACACCATGTGGCCTTACTACTACAATAACAAGCTTTCAATTTATTATGCTTACATGCTCCACCTTGACTCTTAGTCTCCTTAGAGATTTACTTATAGGACTCTTGCATGGATGTGCTATGATCCAGAAGCTTGTTTGATACAAGCTCTATGCCTTGCTTCTATGAGCTTTGGTTAGAGATCTCAAGCCCTTCAAATTTTGATACATGTTCTTGAAATTTGCAATGGCCACTAAACCCTTTTCAAAAACACCTTTTCTTGAGAGGAAACGATACATTGAGGCTCTTGTAATCTCAAGGAAGATAATGTAAAGGAATGGAAAGAACCTCTTACAAAAGCTCTCAAGAAATGATAAGATTGCAGCCACTTCCATGGAACAGAGTTTGAAACTAAAGATTTAGAAAAGCCTACAATCAATGATAGGTACTACATGCAGCTCATCGGATCTCTTATATATCTGACAATCACACGGCTAGATATTTGTTATGTAGTAAGCTCACTAGCACAGTTTATGGCAAATCCAAAATAGTCTCACTGGAATGCAGCCAAAAGAGTCTTGAGATACATCAAAGGTACAAGACAGTTTGGAATAGAATACAGAGGAAGTCATCCACGGTTGCATGGATACTGTGATAGTGACTATGCTGGAGATCATGAGACCAAGAGACCGACAAAAGAGTCTCATTGGAATGCAGCCAAAAGAGTCTTGAGATACATCAGAGGTACAAGACAGTTTGGGATAGAATACAGAGGAAGTCATCCACAGTTGCATGGATACTATGACAGTGACTATGCCAGAGATCATGAGACCATGAGATCGACATAGGGATATGCATTTTTCCTTGGTCAAGGTGCTATATCATGGTTGTCAAACAAACAGCTAACTGTTTCTTTGTCTTCGACTGAAGCAGAATATAGAGCACTCACTACAGGTGCATGTGAGGCTATATGGCTCAGGAGACTATTGTCAGAAATAGATTACTTTGATGAGTCAAAGCCAACAACAATATACTGTGATAATCAATTGGCTCAAGCATTGGCCAAAAATCCAGTATATCACTCCAGGACAAAGCACATTGATGTCAGAGAGCACTTCATCAGAGAAAGAGTGTTACTTGGTGACATCACACTGTAGCATTGTGATCGCAAAGAAAATGTTGCAAACATCTTTACCAAACCACTCGGTAAAGAGCTATTCGAGAAACACCGACTAGCTCTTGGTCTGACGCAAAGGAAGGACATTCCCATTAAAGGGGTGTGATGGAATGCAATGCTCAGTCCTTCTTTGATTCCCCAGAATCATCATCTTGAGGGAAGGCCTACTTCATGATGTTGATCTTGAGGGAAGGTGTTGAGAGTTCATGCTCAACATCATGTGATCATGTGTGCATAGCACCATCACGTGATCATATGTGCATAGCACTAACCTTATAGAGTGCTATAAAGGAAAGGGTTAGATCCCCTAACCCTAATCCTAAATGGGCTTGTATATATTCTATTTTTTCAACTAAATCTAGTGTACAGTTAGTCATTTGTGGTGTGCTCTCTAGCTGTGCCCTCTCTCCTCATCTCCACTCTTCTCCTCTCCCCTCTTCATATTTTGTCAGATATATAGGAATGTTAGGTAGCTAACTACTAGTTCTAGTGAGATATGTAGGATAGGAAGGGAGCTTATAGCTAACTAGTCCTAGGACATCATTCCTACATAGCTATGTACCATTGCTTGTTAGCTAAGTGTTTGGTAGCTCACTAGTAGTGTTATATAGCTAGCTAGAATTGCTACATGGTTGTGCTAGTTTGCTATGTGATCTATCTACCACTACTTGTTATCTATATAGCAATGCTAATTAGCTATGTAATAGTGTTCGGTAGCTAACTAGCTATGAACTACCTAAATAATAGTGCTAGTTTGCTACTTGGTGATATTTGTTAGTAGTACTAACAACCTAGCTAGCACTAATAGTACTATAATGATTGCTACCTTATGCTATTAGCCACATAGTGACTCCTAGCTAGTAGCGTTACCAATCTAGTTACTACTAGCTATCATTACATGGCACTGCTAGCATTGCTACTTAGTAGTACTAGCACACTAGTCAATGTTGAACAGTCCATTATCAATTAATATAAGGTATTCTATGGGGGTACTACTAATGTTGGATTGCATAGAACAATGGGGAAGTTATAATTTTCCTTTCAAGAATATTTTTAAGTCGTCCCAAAAGTTTTGAAGGTAATAATTATCCATAGTCATTTCATTATGGCACATTGACACTGCGGATCACCATCGTTAATTATTATAAAAAATGGATACTTACACTTTTAACAAAACCAAAAAGCTTAAAGTTATGTCCACCTATGTAATTTGAAATACTAAAAACTATAGCTTGTTGCAAGCCTTAGGCTTGAGGTTATCACTAAGGATAATGACACCATGCTTGTCAGCCTTCTTTTGTCTTTTTTTAAGGAGGGCAAATTTGCAGCCATTTGCACTAGTGAAGATGCCATGCATTTGGGCTCAGATTCCTTGTAATTAGAGAATAAATATACTTTTCATTAGGGGAGAATTGGGGTCTCAAAAGGGCCTCATAAGGAATGGATTAAGAAATGGATTAGTCCTTATGAAAGGGCCAAGGTAGGTCCCAAAAAGTCCTAACCCCCTGTCACCTAGGTGGGTTAAGCCCAAAAGTGACCCCACCTCTTACACCTCTTACACCTCTTACACAACTCTTACTCCGAGGTGTGAACCAAAAAATTCAAAATTAAAAATTTGAAATTTGAATTCCCTCGCAATCTTCAAAGTTGCAGGAGGAATGAAATTGGCACTATGCATGCACTTCTCCACACGGCACCTTACCTTACCACCATTTAAGGTAGAGTAGAAGGACTCTAACATGCCGTCCTCCATGACCAATAGATGTTCTCGCACATCCCTTAGAAATTGCATTCAATGGGATGGTAGGGCCTAAATGGCAAACTTTTCTTCTCCCCTCCCTCTTTCTAGAGCCTCTGCCCCCCACTATTTTGGTCCAGCCTACCAAATCACTCAGATTTGAACCAAATCCCACGCATTTTTCCTTTCCCCCTCTTTCTCTGCTCCCTCCTGCTCTAGCCTGCTTGTTGTAGCTCCTCTCTCTCTCTCTCTCTCCCCCCTCTCCCTCTCTAGTGCCTCTTTTGGAGTTGCTTTGTCCCTCTCCTTCTCCCCCTCCTATGCCTCTGTTGCTGTTGCTCTATCCCTCTCCTTCTCCCTCTCCTATGCCTCTGTTACTACTGCTCTGTCCCTCTCCTTCTCCCTCTTTTGTGCCTTTGTTGGAGCTGCTCTGGTCCCTCTCCTTCTCCCTCTCCTATGCCTCTGTTGCTGCTACTCTGTCCCTCTCCTTCTCCCTCTTTTGTGCCTCTGTTGGAGTTGCATTACCTTGTGTAGGAGTCCCATTCTTGCTTTGCAACCTCTGCAAGCATGATGAGGAGAAGGTTACAAGACCACGCAATGTTATGCCCTCTTGTGTCTTCCACAACACCAGAAATGCATTGGATGAGTGGATCCCTTGCACCTACAGCTTAAATGACTGGATAGTGATGAAAGGATCGAACAAAGGTCCACATAAGCTTTCCAAGAGCAAGAGAGGTGACATCTTGCATGAGTGGAAGGGGCGCATCTTGAAGTTCAAGTTTGGGAAGAAAGGATGGATCGCAAAAGTGTAACATGTTTACATGGGAAAAAATATGCAGCTTCCTCCATCATTCAATCAATCTAGGATACCATCACACTGTGAGCCTTTCTATCTATGTACCTTTTTCTCTTGTAAGTGTAATGAGTCCATTTGGAAATTTTGTGTTTGGTTTTTAAGAGCTCTTATTCATGGTGGTAGATGTTTTCCCTTTGGACCTTGAGGAGTGGGAACTAGTTGAATCATTCATAGGCAAGTTCACGCGATTCATGAGGATTTAGGTAAGCAAATGCATGCTGGGGAGAAGTTGGCCTCCTTGCAAATGAAGAATGTGTATTGGTATAATGCAGCATACATCACTCCAACGACATCATCAAGCTATGGCCGTCTGCAAACCATTGCACCACCACAACTTCAAGACATGGATTGCAGCAATGTGGACTCGAGGACATTGCAATCATACAAGGACAAGATTGCAAAGGATGTGAGCATGGTCATGAAGTTTACATTTGGATCCAAATGGGCAAGGTTATCTTGGTTTATGCCGCTGGACATTTTTGCTTCTTTATTTCATAATATACATATGCATAGAACAAAAACTATGTGGTCCTGCAAGCGTGTAGATGAAAATGCTCTTGAAGATATACTTGGGATGAATTGGGGAACTAGGTCAGGCAACCAAAAGGGTGATGTGTTTCAATGTCACGCATGTAAAGACAATGTCGTCATTAGATACCATTTGCCATGCCAAATGTTGTATTTAGCTTTTCAGTACAGGCACTAGAAGCAAACAAATGGCTGGTGGCTTCCCCTAAACTCTAATGATGAAGACAATACGGGGGTAAGTTGGTCTATTGATGTTGAAGAGGGAGATGTCAAGAATGTGAATGTCAAATCGCAATGGATTTGGGCTCATGTGGGGGAGGTGCACCTGGTAGGAGGGTCAAACATGGGTTTAGAGGGGGCGATGGTTTGGGTGGTCCCTAGTGTAAGGGGAGCAACCAATAGGGGATCTTTGCAAGCCTACCCACCCTCCACCTAGCCATACCATTGCCCCACACCTTCTAGCACTCTCATTGGTACACCTCAAATCACTCTCTAATCCCTTGAAATTAGGAAACACTAATTGGAGGCCCTTTTGAGACCCCAATTCTCCCCTAATGTCAACAATCATGCATTGAGCAAAGAGGACTTCAACTCTTTGTCCTTGTTTTAGAAAAAGAGGGAATCATCTTTTAGTTTACTTGTTTGGTTCATCCTTATGGCTCTTAGTATGGCTTGTCATTTTTCCCTTGTAAGGCCCTTGCTACCCCTCTTGCTTCCAAAGGAGGCTGACATATAATTATCATCTTCATTAATGGGGTGTTGAATAGTTCCCAACTTTGTGGCTACTTCTTTACTTTTGTCAGGTGAGTTTGCTGACACGCAGCACACTTCAATCGATATGACAACTAGTTTGGGCACGCTAGGTGAGGGTTGGGTTGGCATGCATTATGATTTGCACCTCTATGATTAATGGTTTGGTCTGGTTCAATGAGAGTAGTATGCATTACTGTTTGCACCTCCATGATGATATACGTGAAGGGCTTTCCATCTCCTTTGCAAGGGCTTTGATATTGTTACATGAACTACATTTGGTTTACTAACTATTGGCTTGGGTAAAGAAGTTGAAGGATAGAAATAAATTCATGTTACATTGTCTATAATTTGAGGACAATCTACATAAATCCATCCTCTATAGAAATCTCTTTTGGAGCATGTCAACTATGCCAATAGTCATTGTTATTTTTTAAGCTACTGGTTCTCTCTGTGTCCTCACTTGAGGTGGTAATAGTGTGTTGAGTTCATCTTTGAGTTTTTTAAGAACGTTCTCAATAATATAAATAGAAAATACTACAAATCCCCATTTTTCAAGATGAAATCAACACATAACCAATTATTGAAATGCTTATATTTTAGATGACTATGGTAGACCTCTAGGTGCTTTAGAGTATAGGCAAATTTCCAACCAAGAGAGAGGGCCTACCTCCTCAATGGGCTCATGGAAGCATTTCAAGGACCTCCTTGAAGGACATAGAACATAGATGGTTTCTCACCTTAGGGGAAGTGGCGAAAGAATTGCTTAGATAAATGTTGCTATCCCTTCAAATTGGACCACTAGAGATGGGGCATTGCAAAGATCCATCCAATAGATCCGGTTTTTGTTGGACACTAGTGTTCCTCTGCATGTCATTAGTGGAGATACCATGGTCTTCATGGTTTAGCCATTGATAAGATTGGTTAGAACTTAACATGGAGTTGTAATTTTGGATCCACAGGTGAATACACATCTTAAGCCAAACCAAGTTGTGGGACATGTGGAGCAATGCTTCTATGCTACTAGCTAGTACATTGATCCCCATCTAAGGGACTTTTCCATTGGCATATGAAAGCTATGGATTTATGGGGTGTTATAAAAAATTTCTTCAATAGGAGAATGAGAGTGTTTTTCAATTAATACATTGAATCACTCCACGATCCATCCATTGTTTGATTTTATAGTCAGAAACACCATGAAAGCTTAGCTTAGGACCAAGGGATGGATACCAGAGCCCCTTGATAGGAGAGCTATATTTCAAAATTGTAGAGATCCTTTTGACGGAGGCTTTGGAAATCCCTCAAGAACATGAAAGTCACTATTTTTTTGTCTTCTCATTGACAAATTGCAATAACTCAATGAAGAACAATAAATAAGTGGAGGAGAATTTTTGGAGTTTACCCTTCTTGCCCTTGGTCCTTCATTAGTGTTGAGTCTCTCTAGCAATGTCTCTAGGGTGTAGGCAATCCTATATCACTTGGGCTAGGATTGCAAGATGTATGGGTAGGTTTTGTCTCTCCACATTCTTATCAATTGGAGCACAGTGGCCTAACCCTCATTGATAGGGTCTCAAATATTTTTGAGTGATAGAACGCCTCTTAGGCTTTCACGGTTGGGAAACATCTTGTAGACCTTTATCTACTGGACATTGTTTCCGCCACTTATTAATTATTTAACTCAAAGTTGGATGATCATATATTATAATCACTCAAGGCACAAATACCAATATTGGATTGACTGAGATTGTAGAGGATTATTCACACAATGTTCACAAATTGATCTGCCATAGCAATGGAAGAATAAGTCTTAAGGCAGCCATAGTCACTAAACTCTTCATAAGAGAATTGAAGAGGCAAATATGAATGCTTGTGAGGAGAGAGTGCCTGTAGACACTAGTATATGACATTGCTAGTGTGGTAGCTAAATGATGACACAACAATTTGATGATGGAGTGGGAGATAAACCAAGTTAAAGCGGGGCTCCTATCCCAACTCACCAAATATATCCATTCCACCTTACAATAATTCCAAGAATGAGTTTAGGGATATGATTATGAATCCATCAGGTGGTAGACAAAAATTTTGATCGCTTGTGACTAATGTGAATTTTCTCAAAAAGGCATATAAGACAGTAGACAAAAGAAAGCCTAATGTCCCAAATGTAGGGGTCGTGTGCTGATCTCGCTAAGTTAATGGGCATTATGGCTATGATGCCCCAATGTTTGGTATGACTATCCTAGTCATATAGAAGAGACATGTAGGCACAAGATATATGATGCAGCCAAGAGTGAACCAAGACCAAGGAAACATTGTTCAAAACCACTAAATCGAGATCAAAAGTCCATGTGATATCCAAAGTAAAAGCACTCAATTTAATATCTACATCAAATACATGCCAATAAGCTTTGTGGGATGCCAACTCATGTGTTGACTCACAACAAATATGTGTACATCATGACTAGATCCAAACTTAGAAATCTATTCTATAGTGAGTTAAAAATCAAAATAATCATTGATGGCTATCTTGAAGCTCCACTCTCAGAACAGGCCGAGTTACTCAAGATGAACTACATTTTAGCCACAAATGATGACTCCAAGTCAACTACAATTAAATCTAGGTTGGGTGATGTATATTGAGTTCTTCCAAAGTGAAATGGAAAAAAACATCTTTAATGCCCCTAAGAGAAGGATCCCATAGTAAGTGAGGCTAATGTAAGAAGCATCAACCTGGGGACCCTTGAGGGAGTGAAGAAAATTCAAGTAGGAGCACACCTCAATTATAGCTTGTAAGAATGACTCACAAAGCTATAAAGGGAATTGGTTGATGTCTTTGTGTGGAATTTTTTAGGCCTCAAGGAGTCCCCCCATCAAAAGCAGTGCATAGTATTCCTTTGAGACTCAATGTAAAGCTCAAGGGAGTCCACCCATCAAAAGAAATGCATAGTATTCCTTTGAGACTCGATGCAAAGCTAGCTTAACAACCTTGTAAAAAATTGGTGGATAAGCTTCTACGATAATGCAATTGCTAAAAGCTCATCTAATTTTTTTAGTATAGGTGTCTAAATGGTGTTCACCTTATGTAGTTTCTCCTAAGAAGAGATCGATAGCACACTGAGTCTATGTTGATCGATAGCATTAAGAGTCTATGAATGTCTCCTTTAATTCTTCAATATGACTTGTGGGTGTCAAATCATCTATGAAGATCTTAAGGTTATCATGGCTCATTCTGATAAGTTCCCGGCACATCACACAATCCAAAAGGCATCACATGGCTCTCAAACATTCAGAACATTGAAGAATGTGGACTTCAATTTGCCTTTTGGGGCTACTACTATTGTACCCACATCAAGTTAGTCCATGAAACCATACAATTCCTCTTCCCAAGAAGAAGAAGAAAAGAAACTATACAGTTCCTTTCTAATATTTGATCAATGAATGGAAGAGGGTAAGAATAAGGTAATGGGACTTTTTTAAGTTTCCTATAATTGACATAGACACTTACCGCTATCAATCTCTTGTTAAGAACACTTACAAAAAGAGAATATCATTGCATGTTAGCTATATAAGGGTGTTAGCTAGCAAGCTAGTGCTAGACTGCCATGTAGCTCTAAGCTAGTAGTGCTAGCGATTAGCTAGAAGCTAACTAGGTAGATATGTAGGATTGCTAGGTAGCTAACTATTAGTGCTAGTGAGATATGTAGGATAGCTAGGTAGCTAACTACTAGTGCTAGTGAGATATGTAGGATAGTTAGGTAGCTAACTAGTCCTAGGACATCATTGCTACATAGCTATGTACCATTGTTTGTTAGCTAAGTGTTTGGTAGCTCACTAGTAGTGTTATCTAGCTAGCTATAATTGCTACATGGTTGTGCTAGTTTGCTATGTGAGATATCTACTACTACTTGTTATCTATATAGCAATGCTAGTTACCTATGTAACAGTGTTAGGTTGCTAACTAGCTATGAATTTACATGGCACTACTAGCATTGCTATAGTAGTAATAGCACACTAGACAATGCTAGATAATATAAGGTAGTCTATAGGGGTATTACTAATGTTGGATTGCATACAACAATGGGGAAGTTATAGTTTTCCTTTCAAGAAAATTTTTAACTCATGTCCCAAAAGTTTTGAAGGTAATAATTGTCCATAGTCATTTCATTATGGCACATTGACATTCCGAATCACCATCATTAATTATTATTAAAAATGGAAACTTACACTTTTAACAAGAGTAAAAAGCTTAAAGCTATATCTACCTATGTAATTTGAAATACTAAAAACTATAGCTTGTTGCAAGCCTTAGGCTTGAGGTTATCACTTTGCTTGTTAGCCTTCTTTTGTCTCCTTTTAGGAGGGCAAATTTGCAACCATATGCACTAGTGAAGATGCCATGCATTTGGGCTTAGATTCCTTGTAATTAGAGAATAAATACACTTTTTCAACAATCATGCATTGAGCAAAGAGGACTTCAACTCTTTGTCCATATTTTAGAAAAAGACAGAATCATCTTTTAGTTTACTTGTTTGGTTAGTATGGCTTGTCATTTTTCCCTTGTAAGGCCCTTGTCACCCCTCTTGCTTCCAAAGGAGGCTGACATATAATTATCATCTTCATTGGAGGGGAGTCGAATAGTTCCTAGCTTTGTGGCTACTTCTTTACTTTTGTCAGGTGAGTTGGCTGATAGGCAGCACACTTAAATCGATATGACAACTAGTTTGGGCATGCTAAGTGAGGGTTGGGTTGGCATGCATTATGATTTGCACCTCTGTGATTGCTGGTTTGGTCTTGTTCAGTGAGAGCAATATGCATTATTGTTTGCACCTTTATGATGTTATAGGTGAAGGGCTTTCCATCTCCTTTGCAAGGGTTTTGATATTGTTACATGAACTACATTTGGGCTACTAACTATTGGCTTGGGGTAAAGAAGCTGAAGTATAGAAATAAATTCATGTGATACTATACATTGTCTATAATTTGAGGACAATTTACTTCAATCCTTCCTTTACAGAAATCTCTTTTGGAGCATGTCAACTATGTCAATGGCCATTGTTATTTTTTAAGCTAGTGGCTCTTATGTGTCCTCACTTGAGGTAGTAATAGGGTGTGGAGTTCATCTTTGAAATTTTTAAGAACGTTCTCAATACATACAAATAAAAATCTGCTACAAATCCCCATTTTTCAAGATGAAATCAACACATAACCAATTATTGAAATGCTTATATTTTAGATGACTATGGTAGACCTCTAGGCTCTTTAGACTATAGGCAATTTTCCAACCAAGAGAGAGGGCCTACCTCCTCTTGGACTCATGGAAGCATTTCAAGGACCTCCTTGAAGGACATAGAACATAGGGTGTCTCTCACCTCAGGGAAAGTGGCAAAAGAATTGCTTAGATAGATGTTGCTATCCCTTCAAATTGGACCACTAGAGATGGGGCATTGCAAAGATCCATCCAATGGATGGGGTTTTTGTTGGACACTAGTGTTCCTTTGCATGTCATTAGTGGAGATACCATGGTCTTCATGGTTCAGACATTAATAACATTGGTTAGATCTTTACACAGAGATGTAATTTTGGATCTACAGGTGATACACACCTTAAGCCAAACCAAGTTGTGGGACATGTGGAACAATGCTTCTATGCTACTAGCTAGTACATTGATCCCCATCTAAGGGACTTTTCCATTGGCATATGAAGGCTATGGATTTATGGGGTGTTACAAAAAATTTCTTCAATAGGACCCACTACCTAGGAGAATGAGAGTGTGTTTTTATTAATACATTGAATCACTCCATGATCCATCCATTCTTTGATTTTATAGTCAGCAACGCCATGAAATTTTAGCTTAGGACCAAGGGATGGATACCATCTAGAGCCTCTCACTAGGACAACTGTGAGATCATTCCAAACTTGTAGAGATCCTTTTGACGGAGGCTTTGAAAATCCCTCAAGAACATGAAAGTCACTATTTTTTGTCTTCTCATTCACAAATTGCAATAACTCAATGAAGAAATTGCAATAAATTAGTGGAGGAGAAATTTTGGAGTTTACCCTTCTTGCCCTTGGTCCTTCGTTGGTGTTGAGTGTCTCTAGCATTGTCTCTGGGGTGTAGGAAATCCAATATCACTTGGGCTAGGATTGCGCATCCTTCATCAACTAGAGCACAGTGGCCTAGCCCTCATTAATAGGGTCTCGAATATTTTTAAGTGATAGATCACCTCTTAGCCTTTCATGATTGGGAAACATCTTGTAGACCTTTGTCTACTGGACATTGTTTCCACCTCTTAGCATTAGGGACATGACTTGGAAGATCATTGCTTGCATGTCCATCTACAACATTTACAAGTCTAGATGTATAGAGGCTATAGATATCATCACCCAGTCCTTAATTTCGTAGCATTCGAATAGATATTGTAGACATCTTAATGGCCATTTGGTAGGATCTAGAAGACTTTGAGGTCTACATAATCTAGGAGGATGATTTTTCTTAAAGAGTAGAGAGGAAGTCCTTTCTTTTCCGAGTTTATTACTAGCCGAGTGTGGCACTCACAACTGCAGTCTTTGTTTATTTTAGGAATTTTTATCATTAGACTCTTTCAATGGTACTTTACGACTTGGTTCTCATGCTATGCATAATGTATTTGTGCCTTGAGTGATTTGCTCTTGGTTTTTCTTTCATACTTGATAGAAGTCTTTTTTCGGGGAAAAAGAGACCTCTAGCACTACCATGGTCCATGCATGGCCTTGGCTTGCTAGTCTAGGAGAACTTATTTGACAACTTGGGTAATCTTGCCTTCCATGACCCAAAAATCAACAAGGAAAGAGGCTATCCTTCATCGTGTTAATATTGTGTGTGACTTCTTGGTCATCTAGCACCATGGATGGGAAGTCCACTCAAGGCTAGATAGAACCAACACCGTCATAGATTGTGCAACTAGCTTGAATTAAATGTATACCTTGCCACTTGAAATGCTATCCACGATAGCCATGCGAGCCTAGTAGCCATGTTGCCTTGCCACTATATCATTGTCATTGCAACCTTGGGAAAAAGGAACTATGCCATAATATATACAGCCTTGCCATAGCACTTGCAACCTTCTTTTTATGCCTCTCTAGCTATTGCACATCTGTCAATGGCAAATCTCTTTCCAAGAGGTGATTCCTACTTAATCCATTCATTGCGCTTCATGGTACACCTTGTAATCTGTCTTATATAAGTCCATGCACAACTTGGACCAACCATATTCACCTTCACCCACATGGATTTGAGAATCATATAGTCAATCATAAAATGCCATTGATTGTCGATAATGTTACAAGAGCAACTAGTCTATGAGGGTTTATTCCCTCCATGCTCAAGACATAGTCCTCATGAGACCTTGTAGCCTTCCAATAGAATGTACACTAAAAGGGTGGGTCCATTATATTGACTATTTGCTGCTTTGCTATGGCACTTTCACCTCCCTTTTTGTCCACGAGCTTGAATAATGGAACCCAAAGGGTTCAATATAACATCTAGCACTAGGAAGAAAAATAAGTGGCCGTGGTAGTCTAACCCTAGTGCTACTATAGCTAAGTACCAATTAATTAGCACTACGAGATACTTGTGTGGTAATGATAATTAGTTGCTTAGCACTACTAGATAGCTAGCTAGCATCACCTATAGGCTCTCTCGTAGTGTTAGGGGTCACTACATTTGTCTAAATAGCAATGAATTTAGCACTACTATAGCTAAGGACTCATACTTAAATTGATCAAGTTCAAGTCGTCTTGCTTTTTATCCATTCATCTTTTTTATTTGGAAGTTTTCACAAGCTTTCAATTGCCATCATTATTATTATTTTGGGTCTAAATAGATGATTTTCCCATAGTTATACAACAATTGTAAAACAAAAGTGAATAATTCATTTGACCTTGAACATTTATTACTTCTAGTAAAAGAAAGCAGCTATTGGTGGAGATTGAACTAAAACAATGGAAAACTCATCAAATGGTAAAAAATGCTAAAAATAGTATCTAAAATTGATGCATGAATAGGCCTCTATATTGGTATTGAAAAAGGCCAAAATAGCCTCAAAATGGTGCCTACAACGTGGCTTTAAGTGCTCAAAACTTGGATTCACATTAGGTCAAATTTGGTTACAAAATGAGGATGACATAAGGCCACAAAGTTGAGGTGGAATCTAGTTATGAAGTGGCTAATTATGGCACTTTGTTACAATAACCAAGTCAGTTATAATAATGACATGTCACATTCACAATCATACCTATAGAGGACGCCTATAATAAAATTAACAAAAGGAGGTTATGCTAAGTAATTGTTGAAAAACTAGACCAAGTGCCCAAAACTAGACTAAGTTATGCTAACTAAGTGCAAAAGACTAGATCATGCTAGCTAAATGCCAAAAACTAGACTAAGTTGATTTGAACTAGCCTACCTATCATGGCCAAATTTTAATTAAGCCAATTAAGCACAGTAAAGCACATGGTAAATGATGTGGTACATGTGGTCATCTGTTGCAAGGTATCATCTGCATAAGCAACACTATTTGCATAATGGCACAAAATGATGATGTGGATTGGATGATGATGTGGTAGATATGATGAGGTGGCAATGCCTCGTGTTATTGTGAGATGACATGGTAATGTCTCATGGAAATAATGATTTTGCCAAATAAGGTGCCATGTGTTACTTTGTTGTGGATAGCTGTATGTGCCACGTGGTAGAATTTGTGTATTTTTTTGTGCTACCATGTGTCTCTAGTCCATCCACTTATGTTTGTGTGGTGAAAAAAAATTGCATTTTGATGGTTGCCCAATGGTGACAAAGCTTTTAGTGTATGACAAGCAGTGGATCTCATATCGGTTGGGAAGGCGAGATGGCATCAAGAGATGAAATTATATCTCAAGTGGCTCAAAGGAGCCCTATAATCAAATTAGGAATCATCATGCAATTGGACTGCTATGACGATTCAAGATGGAGAGGCCCGAGAGAGCAATGATGGTGGTTGATAGCATGAGAGGAAAAGCCATGGGCGGAGTAGATGAACATGGCACATGAAGATATTGAAGGTGATAGTGGAATGCTTAATAAAAAGGTGTAGTAGTAAATGAGTGAAGAGATCAAGGATGGAGATTTGAGGTGGAAATGAGGACTAAGGTAACATACCATAGTTAGAGATCCTTTTTTTTGGGGTTATGGAGGCCAAGTGCCAGTTATATGTAAATCCAAACTAAGCAATAAGTTGATATGACACTGACACTTGAACTTGAGAAAAAATTTGAATACAATGTTGTCCTTTGAACTAGGACAGTTTTAATTGTATCCTTTGTGATCATGATAGCATGGAAATATGTGTGACCCTTCTACTTGCATGTCCCTTGTTTGTCTAATACTTTGAATCTCTACTTACTCCCTCATCATAAAGTACGAGAGAGAGAGAGAGAGAGAGAGAGAGAGAGAGAGAGAGAGAGAGAGAGAGAGAGAGAGAGAGAGAGAGAGAGAGGGAGCGAGAGCGAGAGAGAGAGAGAGAGAGGGAGGGAGAAGAAAATAATGAAAGAGTGCATGTGTAGATTCAATCAATGTATGTGAAAATCAAATCATTCCTACAATTTCACATGCAGGATAAGAACATAGTGTTTGAGGGAAGAGGCCATTTGTAAAATTTATACAAACCCTCTCTTATACGATTTTCTCATTTATCATTGTAATTTGTCATTGCCATTGGTCATTAATGTTTGAAAGAGGTTGGACTGTGGGATTCCCTTTTAGGTAGATGATGTCATTGTTTGAGCTGTGTTTTCAATTATTGAGATTTTTGATCGGCACCCTTTAGTGGTATCACTAGTGTTAGATCTAGATACAAATTTAAAAAACATATAATTCAATCCTTCAAGGGTATACAATGGTCCTATTTGGTTTATTAGTGATTAGAAAAATGCAATTGCAAATTATGAGCTTGAAAGGCCTACCATCTAGAACAATTGCCAATTAAGTATGATGTTTGAGATTTAGCTCAAAGAAACGCATCGAAAGTTATCCAATTGAGTTCAAAATCACACTGCTAGAAACATACGAGGTGGTGTTAGCAATCGAAGAGTTTCCTCGGCCACGACAATAGAAGCACTTGATTCAAAATTAAAAAATATTGTTAGTTAGGCCTTATGGTCATAGGGGCCCTTTTCCCTCAACGATCTAGCCAAAGAACTCAACAGAAGAGCAGATAATGATAGATAATATGCTATAATTAGAAGTTTGGCACATGCAATAGAGTGCAACTTGCATCTTTTTTGTCGAGATTAGGCATGACATATTTCCTTGCAACTCTTAATCCTAAATAGAACTTCTCTAGCGTGTGCAGCAACCAATTCTAGAATGCTAACTTTTTTTTTCCAATGAATCTAGAATGCCAACTTTAAAAAGAAAAAGAAAATTAAATTTTATAAACGCATGCACTATCAAGGGGCACTCGCGTTCGCCTACGCTTCACATTGTTAGGACTCCAATGAGGGCCACCACCCTAGTGGTAGCAACCCTACCATTGGGCTGCGCGCGGTGTCCTCTAGAAGGCCAACTTTGAACTTGCCATGCAAGTAAATCTTAGCCTCATCCATAGTGCTCATGCATCGCACAAAGCCAACCTCTTCATCATGGGTGTCTATGGCCTAAAAGGTAAATGACCCTATGTAGAGTTCTAGAGAACCACATCACATGGTTTTCAAATTTGTGAGTGTGGTGTGCTCACAGCTGTGACTCGACATTGGAAGAAGAAAAGCCCACATATATGAAGAGAGTATTGAGATATGCTATTGATTTCAACAAGATACATCCTTGATGAACTCCCTACTTCATTAAAAGTGTGTGTTAACTCGACCTTGTTGTATCCAATCATAACACTTCATACAATACTTTCTATTTATTTCATGTTTAAGTTTTTTCTCTCCATTGAGCTCCCCAGTGCTTTGATGTGGCCACTAAGCCATTTTTTTGGAAAAGCCTCTCACTAGAACATGAAATTTCACGATGTCTTAGGGTTAAGGAGGGGGGGAAAAAAACCCAAGGTCTCTTGAGCTTAAATGTTTACTCAACATGACTTGTGTACATACATGGCCAAAGCAATACGTAACTCTCCTTAACTAAGTGCTACAGAATTAAAGCCCAAAATCAAGTGTGCTTTTGGGAGGTATTTTATCCTTTGTTGGAGAGAGCTAGAGTATGGGATTATAGCCAAATTAAAGTGACTTAACGAAAGGTCAAGGATCCCTTTGATTCCGCCAAGTTGTGTTGTGATAATGAAGTGCACTTGTGGATACAGAGGCTGCCGATTTAGTTGATTCCTCTAGGCTCCTAATATTTCTTACCCAATCACCCCCCCATGGCCCACAGCCTGAGACCTACGTTGCTAGGCAAGAGGAGACATCCTACAGGATTTGAACTATGGCCTATGGCTTGAGCTTGCGAGTAGAGTCTCTAAGCTTCTTCTCCCATCAAGGTTGCATTTTCTCCATCGAATGGGACGCTGCCCCTAGGACCTCAAATTGAGCCACCCAAGGAAAGCACCAAGGTCGGCTTACTGCGGAGGTAAGGTTCCCTGGGAACCCATGGTAATGGTTCATGGTAATCTCGTAGAGGAAGAGTAATTGAATAGAAGAGAGGAGGAGGGAAAGAAGAGCATCCAGCCTCTGGAGCCTGTTTAGTTGTAGAAGAAGAAGTTGCTGTTGGGTATGGCGAGGCGCAGCTGCTGCAGCTTGATGGTGGCGATCAAGGCGTTGCTGCCTCGCTCAGATCGGCTATGGTGGTGGCTTGCCCTGGTTTCTGTGGTTGCCCTGCTTGGCCAGGAGATCGCTCGCTCCTCCGCCTTCGTTCTCGCCGCCTCTGCTGCTGAGTTCGAGGGCTTCGGCGACGACTGGGAAGATCTCGACGACGACTCTGAGCTCGATCACATCGTCGTCCCTCCCCCTATCGTCAGAAGACCTGGCTTCGAGACCGATCGCGGTCCCCCTTCCCCTGACCCTGCGCCTCAGGACGCTGCTGAGGTAGCTCATTCTTCCCAAGCTTTCGTCCAACCTTCTGAGCCGGCTTCGAAATCCCAGCAGCCGCAGCCGCAGCCGCAGCAGCAGCAACGTCAAGAGTACTGGGACGAGGATGAGTTTGAAGGTTTGCCTGAAGAGATTCGTGCCGAGAGCGCAGCTGACAACTTCCCTAGCGCCAGCGGCCATCCAGATCCTAGCAAACAAGCTTCGCACAAGCGTCCCGCTCCTCCCCGGCCTCAGTCATACTACATCGAAGTTGCTTGTGTGCTTTTCCTCATTGCCTTTGCCTTCGCTTACTTCGTTGGCAGGAAGGGGAACGAGAAGGTCGCACTGGCCTGGGCAGCTCAGTTTGCGTGCAAAGATGGGGTCTTCGACAAAAATTTTAGTCTTGTGGGTACTGGCATGGAGGCAGACGCACCGCTGCTCATCAAGGAAGGTCAAAACATCTTCAAGTTTTACGCGAGCGGTCGGCGGTACTGCGGCGGACTTCTGGCGACCATGGATTTGCTAAGTAGGCACGACCTTATCACGTGTATGTGGTACTTCATAAGCCCCAGGAAAGACGAACTCACGATTGATGTGTTCATGAACGATGAGAATATGGAACCTCTCACATTTGCCCTAGCTCGCAAGAAAAACGCCAAGGCCATGCTCAAGGAGTGGACAGACTTACAACTGTATGCGAGTCCCCAGTCCCAGCGCAAATCGCTTTCTGAAGAGCTCGCAATCATATCAGAATCTCGGGAAGTAGCTTCCGACCTATTAACCGACGCTGTATTAGATCAGGTACTGTGGTTGCATGTGATTCTGAATTTGCTTAATCTTGGCGTGGGTTTCTAATCACTTCGGAAGGCTTAAGCTTTCTTAGCCCCGGTTCTAAAGTCCTCAGGATGCTTGGAAGGACTAAAAAGGGGAACCTTTTTGAGTTGTCTGTGTGTGTTGGCTAACGTCATTAGGAGATGGTCTCAGGTTCGCATAATATTTCTTGTGATTATGCAAAGATCAATTTATCTACGATTTGAAAAACGTAGATTCTATGTCCGTCCCTCGTTGCCTTTTGTCTCTTGTGCACTGTACTTCTTGCATCCCGATTGTTTAGGTCCTAAAGTTCATTTTTTTGACGACCTTAATAAACCAAGGACCTACTAAAATGCCAGGATAATTACAGCAAAAATGAATGATAAATTCGTGCCCTGGTAAAAGCTGCTGTTGATGCGAGGTCCAGAGTAATTGCCCGCTTGAAAACTCTGATGCAGAACTCTTGTGCAGTTGGTGAGTTGACCCAATCAACAGTTTCAAACGGTGTCCCAAGTGACAGCTACAGCTTGCATGTATGTACTTTATAAGGAACCACCGAAGATTACAATGCTAAATAAATATTTGAGTTAGGAGAAAGAGTTCTGTGCAAAACTTGGGAAAAAATGCTGTTATGCGATTGACTGTTTTAGTCCAAATAATGGAACCCTGAAAGACGCATCCCTGCACCTTCAATCTTTGAGGCACCACTACCTTGCTGATAGACTGAGGTCTTTGAAAAACATAGATTAAGGTTCGTTTCTCTGTAATTTGTGTTGGCCCGGGCACACTCAGCTATTACACAGATTCGCCTTCATCTCTCACATGCATTTTTTGAGGTGCTATGGAAAATGTAGCTGAGCCAAGAGGAAGAGTAATATATTCTGGCCCTCTCTCAAAATGTGTATGCTTTGTTCAGGTATTCGGTGAAAAGGCTTTTGAGAAATACGGGAGAGATTTTGTGTCCTTACATTTTTCTGATCAATTTCCCCTCGGCTCTCACAAAAAGATTCTTCAGTTCAAGTTTACACTTCCACCAGCGAATAAAATGGGGAATATGTCACGGTTGATTGCTCTTGTACCATATTATATTGATCTACTGGGTCGATACAAGCTTACAGCACAGGTTGGTTTATTCTAGCCCTCGCAATCTGTTCTATTGATACTCTGGGCAAATCTGCAGTAAAAGATTAATCATAGATGATCATGGTTATGTGGTGTGAGTGGAGTCTTTTTCTGGTCCCTTTCTTAGTTGTCTCGCATTAATTCTTTCTAAGCTTTTGTGCTGCATCGTTGAGTCTGGACTTGAAATTCGTTTTCTCCATATCAAACCTTTTAGGTCTAAAAAAACAAAGCAGTGCTGCCAGGGCCTAGCCAGGGGTCTGTGGCTAAGTCTTATGGTTTTGAAGCATATTAGTATTTGAAGTTGCAGCTTATCTTATTAGGAATCACGGAGCAACTGGTTGGATTGGAAATTTTGGGTGGCAGTTATTTATCTTTCTCCAACGTTTAGGAATTCAAGTATGCTAACTGGACAATGGTGAGGTGAGGCCTGCCTATGTCCTGTTTCTGGACATTCATGGTCCTAGTGTCTCATGTGCAGGTCGGCTTGATCATATATGCCTCTATTTGGCTCTAGTGACTGGAGAACAGAATTCCTTTTGGGAACATTTATGTTCCAACATACCCACTTCCTGTCCCTCTCAGTTGTACTCATTATCAAGAAGATTATGGTGCTTTTGGTATATTTCATTCTGGCCATGGTCAGTTCTGACCACGATCACTTGTTAAACCTAAATGATTCTAGCATTTTCTTACCAGTTCTGCTTTAGGACAGGAATGTAGTACAAAGACTGTTGAATGCATGTGTAATGCACTGACCGTTGTGAATTGGTGGGGATGCCATTCATGACGGAGAGGTGGATGGTTTTGAGTCTTGTTGGTGACCATCGCGTGGTAGAAAATGTGCTTTATATGATGGCTTTGGGCTGGCTGCTAGATTCATTTGGATAAATGTTTCTGCCATACTAGCAAACATGCTGATTTGACCTTCTGAAACTTTTCTGCTGGTGGTGTGGTAACTCCTATAATACTAAGCAGTTAGTGGTTTTGCGAGCTTGTTTGCTTGGAACTGTTGGGAGAACTGGAACATGGAAGCAGAGCTTTGTATAAACACATGCCTGCCTCTGCAGACGGATACGTTTTCAACCTGCACACGAGCATTCATACTTACAAGGCGTTTGCAACAATTCTCTTTCAGATCTTTGAGTATTCATTAGTCTCCCACTTGGGAAGAAGGCTTTTAATCCGTCTGCTACAGGGATGTCATATAGCATGTCCCCCGTAGGTGTGATGGATTTGATATTTTGATCTTTGTCATGAGGCTCCAGAGCTGACTGAAACCCTTCCAGCACTCTTTTTAATCTAGAACATTGCAGGAATGTGGTTTAGGGAGGAAAAAGAAGCGAAAACTTGTTTTTCTTTGGTTGGTTTGTACATTTCAAAATGTTGAATTTTGTCAATCCCGTTTCTTCCTATAATTTCAACTGAGGTTCTTTTTTTTTGGAAGCTTCGAGCAAGAGCTGAGGCTGCAAGAGCTAAGGTGGCCCAGGAAGCCTTCAAAGAAACCCAGACTGCTCGCCAAGAAGCACTGATGAAAAAGAAGGAAGAGAGGCGTAAAGCAATGGAAGACTCACAATCCAGGCTTAGTGTGGAGGCATTACGTAAAAGAGAGGAAAAGGATCGCCAGCGTCAAATGAAGAAGGCCATGCCTAGGATCAAGATGACAAGGGCATAGGGTTCTGTCAAACTATCACTGTCCTGTATATGCTTCAGTAATTGACACTTGAATGTTGTAGTTTGCCTATGCCGGAAGGGCATCTTCCAATGCAGAACTGTGATGGCCTGTTGCATTGGCCTTTTGGATGAGAAGCCAGACTCAATTTGCCATTTTTCTTTGCTGTTTGAAGGCTATAGTTCAATTATGAGCATTAACACAATATAAGTTCATGTAGCCCCTTGTCCTTACAATTGTGGCATGAGATGATGTTCCATGAGCACTGTGGTGTTAACATGTGCTTCACATGAAGTTGGCCATTTCTTGAAACACCCACACCGTTTCGCATGTTTAGCTGGGTCTAATGCATGGGATGCTCTGATGCAAATTCTAAACTCTCAGTTCGACATGCACACAGCATGAAATATAGAAAAATGCACAATTATTAGATTCCCCCCCCCAAAGAGACTAGCATTGATGGGCCAAATTGACATAGAACTCAGCTTTGGGACACCATCCTGATCTACTTTATGGACTTCTCACCTGTGCACTTTAAACTTTTGGCTGTTTCACAGACCAGATGTTGGGATCGTTGCTTGTTTGATTGTCTGCTTTCGTGTGTACTGAATTGCGTAGTTCTGAATGCTGCGAACGGCCTGGGCTGTTTTTCAGGTGGGAGGGGCTAGTTCTTTTGTACTGGCCACCATTCTTATGATGTCCTTAACCAGCTCTGGTTCCTCTGGTGCTTTATGGCAACAGTTGGTCTATTAGTGGGCAGATTGCTAGGCTGCAGTGAGTCCTGGTTGAACCTGTTCTTAAGAGACTCTCTTTACTTTGATTTTATGGGGGATGACTCCCTGATGATCCTGAGCAGGCTTGAGCATTGGTCAGGGAGTTGTGTGAGGAGCTTCATAATGCCAACATCTACTTTAGAAAGTGTGCGAGTATCAATGCACAATGCAATACACACTCAAACCTGGTTTGATCTTCATGTATGCCAATTGATGAAGGATGACTTCTCTCCAACGTCAATTAGATATTTTGATAACACGGGGTCTGTTATTGTACCTTTAACTTATTGAGGTAAGGTATAATATCATTGATGCACATCATGACACCAAACATTCCATTAAGTGATCGTATCTAGCATGCCTCCATTTGTTAAGATGATTCCAAGGAAACAATGTTCGGAAGGTGGGATGAAACCTTACCACATAAGGTATGAAAAGGAATATAGTCTTCCAAGAGCACACATGTCATTTGTTTTTGGAAAATAAGCATTCCCTTGTCAATAGGAAAAATGTATGAACTCCAATCGAAGGGCAAGCCTAGCCCATGTCAGGAAGTCCCTGAAAACCTTTTTAATTAAATGGAATTATGATGAAGGTACACTAGATTGTCTAATGATTTAAGTGATTAATTGGCTTTCCTAGGTGTCGTGCATTGCGTAACTTGCACGGTTGAAGGTTTGCATGTTGGAAGGGCAAGTCGTAGACCTCAGATTGTATTAAGAATGACGAAGCTGAGTGCTGCAGGCTTTAGACTGTTTGACAGAGCAGCCATTGGGAGCGTTCCTGTCCGATTGCCTCCTTTAAGGTGTTTAGTAAGGACAGGGTGCCAAAAAAATGTGGCTCGAGACCCCAAGATTCTAAAGGAGATGGGAACACAAAGTGGGTAAGTAGCTTGGGATTATTAATTGGGACTTCATTTGGAGGGCGGATGGTTGCTCTGTAGAAATTGGAGCTATTGAGAGTGGCTCACATACCTAATGAAATGGGAGCTCAATATATGATTAAGTGGGGCTCAAGCAGTGAGGAACACCTATGGAATCCTCGTATCTGATATGGATAACCAAAGGAGGCTTGGCATCAAGTAGAAAAGTTATTCGGCACTTCCTCACTAACATGATATGGGAATTTGGCACTTCACAGGTATCTCGAGAAGGGCGATAAAAATGTAGTCAACCTAAGATCTGGAGATAAACAAATTGAAATCATCAAGTCTACAATGAGAGTGGTTTTTAGGTAATAGTGTACATTTCCCCATTGGATTGAGCTCTGCCTTAGTTAATTGGCATGATGTTGGCTTGCTTATCAAGAATATGGATTATAGTTTAGTTAGGTCATATGTTGTTGATTTACTGTATGCTTTAAGCAATTTAAATTATGTTTCAACTTGTTCATATGTTGTTGATTTCCTCTCTCATTTTAGATATATCTCTATGTTAGAGAGTGGTGTAATGATATCCAACCTAGGGATGCCTTTGGAAAAACATTGAGGATGACTCAAAGACTGTACTATTGCATTGGTTTATGTTTCTCATTCATAAGTTGCTGTAGTTGATTGCTTTGCTAGAAAAATTGGCATCTCAAAGACCATAATCTTGTTGCTCAGAATTCGCATAGACAAGGGGGATTTTCTAAGTCAGAGAAAGAAAATTATCATAATGGCTTGATTATTTTGTGGGTGAATATTCAAAAGGTGAGATGAATCTTTATCTTGCGCACAAGAATGATTTGCAACAAGTTCAAGGACTCCTACTAGGGAAGGCTTTGGTCAAGAAAAATAGATTCAAGGATTAGTGGTACAAGGGATGAACCCATCCTGTCATCATGAGTAATAAGAGGCGGTGGATTGTGGATCTTACAGGAGAAGATGCATATAAGATAAGTACGATAACGACGTCATGATCTCTTAACTTGTTGGATGCTTTGCTTTGAACTCATAGTGAAATTAAACTATGATTAAAGTTAAAACGAAACTTGTTTTGGATACATCTTTTTTTTCCATAAAAAATGCCAAAATATTTTATGGTGATGTGCAAGAGATCTCTAAAGACCTGCAGCAAAGTTTTCAACTAACATGCAGGTGTTTCTTGTAATAAGACACATTAGACGCTTAAGAAATGACACATCTTTAGAGATTTTCTAAATTGCTATTATGGTCATTTTTTTATTTTTGAAAATAGATATGGATTTGAAAATAGATTGTTATTTAGTATTATTTTTTGTACATGGCAATGGATGCTAGTAGCTAGCCCTTTTTACTCTCAAGAGAGCAAATACTCTTATTACTTCCTTTGTTCATTTTATGTAGAGTTTATACTCGTTAGAAATTATCAAATTGTTAGAAGTGTACTACCATATCCCATCATTAAATCAAGAACATTTCTAGAAGCAAGCATCATAGCCTCTACAATTTTGTATATGAAATGAGTGCTTTTCTAAAGTCCACCACGAGAAAAATTAATAACCACTTAAAACTCAATATCATAAGAAAATATTGACAACTAGAATTATGTAGTAAGATTTGACCATGCTAGAACATGCATGCCTATTATAGGTGTAATAACTAATTAAATAAGTGGGTGTTATAGATAGAAGTGTAGGAATCCAATTGCATTAACCTATTTATAAGTGTGACAAATGTTTTCCATGTAGGGTTGCATATAGAAGTGTAGGCCAATCCAAAAATATTAACCACCGTGGCATGGTGTCCCATCTTCATACAATTTCCTACTTTGTAAGTCAAAACACAATGAACCATTAACTTGTCTTTTGATTGAAATGGTGTATAGCCATGTTGACCTCAAGTTAACACCTCCACCGAGAGTGGGAATGATGCATGCAAAGTAAGTATGGTTAGGTTAGAGCAATACCATCCTAGTAGAGTTGAGCCATCACCAATAGTCAAGTGGCACAGCTTTGAGTTTACTAGGAAAAACAAAATCCAAGTGACGCTAGGGAACCAATCTGATGCTGTGCTTCAATAGATCCCCACTTCAGTTTAGAAAGGAAATATATCTCAACCATCTGAGTTTGATTTCTAGTCTAGGTATTTGGGCTCCTTATCTAATTTTTTGTTTGAAGCCCTTCATTAAACCCCCCCCTCCCAAACCCCACACACACGTGCCTTTGTAACCCTTCCCCACAATGGCACATGGCTAGCGCCTCCCTACACCATGTGGCATGCTGTGTTTTGTGCCAGGACGCCTCTTTTCATGCTGCTCATCACTTCTCAAAATCCCTTGGGCTTCGCACCCCCTAACTCTCCTTTGAATCCTTTCCCTGACCACCCCTCGCATACCTATATATTTAAGGCTTTCTAATCACTCCCTACCTCCAGTCCACAGACTAACAGGTCTTCTCCCCGCCTTGTGTCACTTTACTGGTGGCTTGCAGTTGGTGTAGCCCTTCGCTCTACTTTTTTGCTGCCAATGATCGTACTTTTTCTATAGCATCCTACGCAGCTCCAGGTACAAGTACATTCATCTCTCCCTGCTCATGCGCTATCTCGAAATTTTTGCTCCTCTGACACGTACCTGTTGTAGATCCCCTTTTACTTCAACGCTTCATTCCACCTATAGCATAGGCTCACTTATGACATGTCCCCTAGACCTTTATCTAATTTTTATTTACCTTAATTTCTTAACCCCCCCCCCCCCCCCCCAAACACATTAATTTGTCTCTTCAAACTCCTCTACTCTATCCCATCCACCTCCCCTTTATTCTCCTCCCCCCTCTAACCCTTTTTTTTATTAAACCCCCTTTCTCAATTCTCTCTCTCTCTCTCTCTCTCTCTCTCTTCTATTAACTTCCCCTTTAAAATTCTTTCCCTTGTCTAAATTTTTCTCATTAATAAAGACCCAATTCCTCACTCTTCCTATACCCCTTGATTTCTCCCTCTTTACTTCATCTCACACAAGCAAATCCCCTTTGCTCAGTTTGTCTTTCTCCCTTTTAATTTTCCGTCCCCTATTTGTTACCCTTTCCCACTTTGTTTCTTTAATTGTTACTTCCCAAAATATTGTTTAAACCTCTCCTGTATACTTTTCATACCGATCCTTTATATTTTTTACATTATTTCAATCTTTTTCCTCCACCCAAGACTCTTTCTTTTTTCCTTACTTTTTCCCTTGTGCCCCCCTTTTTCCCCCAACTTGTCTATAAGATTACCCTCCTAAGTTAACCATTTTCTTACATCGAGCTAGTTAAGTCTATGGATAAGCTTCTACTTTATTGTGACCCCGATAACAAGGGAGGGGTGTCTATGACACCTGTCTTCCCAACCAAAGTTAAGATGGTTCTTATCATGTTTTCTTGTTGGATGGTGACAGGTAGGCAGACTCCCCTCTTTAATAAAAGTGATGCTTGCCAGGACTTATCCAAGCTCACCTTCCATACAGTTTCCACAAAGTCATTTCTACAAAAGTGCCCACTGCTAGTTTCCTTTATAAACAAGGTTTCACCAACTTTTACAAACTTTTCCATTAATTAGTCCTATTTGATTGTCTAGCTTCGCTCTTTTGTCTTTTCACTATGTAAAGGGGTGTTGTAAAGTTTTCCACACACAGATCGTTTCCCCTGCAACTCTGGATGGTTGCACATAGTATAGTGCAGCACATGATCCCCATGCTAGATGATGCCAGGCAGATACGCCAATGCCCCTACCCTATGAATCCCAAGTACGCACTCATAGTGATGGAGTAAATCCAAAAACTTAGAGATGCGGAATTCATCTATGAGATTGAGCACATGGACTGGGTGTCACCCATTGTGATAGTCTTGAAGAAGAAAAATTAGAGTATGCATGGACTTGAAAAAGTTAATGCCGCCACCAGGTGTGACCACGATCCCTTGCCATTCATAGAACATGTCCTGGAAAGGGTAGTCGGAAAGGAAGCCTATAGCTTCCTAGATGGATTCTCAGGATATAACCAAGTGTCCATCGCCCTGTAGGAGCAACATAAAATAGTCTTGAAGAAGAAAAATTAGAGTATACATGGACTTGAAAAAAGTTAATGCCGCCACCAGGTGTGACCACTATCCCTTGCCATTCATGGAACATGTCCTGGAATAAGTCATTAAGGCCATTTTGGCTTCTCGACTTCCTTCTTTAACTTGTTCTTTATGTTGCTTTATTTTTTCTAATAAACATCCTTCTAATCCCTCTCTTGTCCTTGCAGAATTATTCATCAAATGTCATGCTCCGAATCCAAAATTCTCTACAGCCTTCAACTTCGGCTCCCACTTCCCAAACAATACACTTATGTCATTATGGCTTTTTGGCCGTTTGACTCCTTTCATGTCTCTTCGAGCAACACTGTTTTATTACACTTACCTTGTTGTTATATTTTTACCTTCTTATATAAAACTCTTTTAATCTAGATTATTGTCAAAACTGTCCACTTCTTTTTCTTGCCTGATATTACTATAACCACAACTTGACCCTTATTTCTGTTAAACCATTTTACTTTCTTAGTGCTCACCTATCTCACTCAAGTAGTTCTCTTCCATTTCCATTACTTTATATTGCACTTCTCAATACTTCTTATTCTCTTTAGATAGATAGTAGGTCATCACACTAGGTGATGACGTAGGTCATCACACTAGGTGATGACTTACTATCTCACCTAGTGTGTTGTATCCTACTGGGGCAAAGGTGGGTACACACACACACACACACACACACACACACACACACACACACACACACACACACTTACTATCCCTTCCTCCATTGGTTTTTGCCACTTGCTCATTAGAGCTCCCTTCGACAACCCCCCTTAAATTCCCTAATTTCTTTTTCCTCAAACTGCCTTATTCTCCCCTTAATTTCTCCCTAATTACCCAATTTAAGTTTCCCTAATATTTTTCTTTTTTAATTCTTTTCTTAATTTTTATTTTTAATTATTTCTCCTATTACCTTTTTTCCTTAATCCCCCTTATTTTTTCTTATTTTCCCTAATTATCTCTTATTTTTCTTAATTGTCTCTTATTTTTCCCTATCTTCCTTATCCCTTCCTTATTTTTTCTCATTTTCCTTAACCTTCCTTAAATTTTCCTTATTTTTCTTGAGTTTTCCTTGTTTTTGCTTAATTTTTCCTTAATCTAGATTTTTTCTTCCTTTCTGTTAGTCTCTTTATTTTTCCTTATTTCTTCATTTTTACCTTTATGTTTTCCTAGTTTCTCCCTCGTTAAACTCTTACCCCTACCTTTCCCTTTTTTTAATTTATTCTTATTTTATGCCTAATCTTTCCCTGTAATTTATGCCTAACTTTATTTTCACTTCTCGTAAATTAATTCAAAATTTTGTCTCTCTCTCATTTTTCCTTTAAATCCCCATTTGCTTTTCTTCAAATTGGGTTTTTTCTTGTTTTTAAAAAGAACTATTTTTTTCCCCTCCTTTATCCTTCCCTTTTATTTTTACTGCTTAAATCTTTTACTTTTTCTTTTAATTATTTACATTTACTTTCCTTTATTATTTTAGTTCCACTTAATGCCCTCCTTTTGTAAATTCCAAAATTTCCCCCTTATCTTATCTAATTTTTTGTTCGAAGCAACCCCCCCCCAACCCCACACACACGTGCCTTTCTAACCCTTCCCCACAATGGCACATGGCTAGTGCCTCCCTGTACCACGTGGCATGTTGCGTTCTGCGCCAAGATGCCTCTTTTCATGCTGCTCATCATTGCTCCAAATCCGTTGGGCTCCGCACCCCCTGACTCTCCTTTGAATCCTTTCCCCGACCACCCCTCATGTACCTATATATTTAAGGCTTTCTAATCACTCCCTACCTCGAGCTCCATAGACTAACGGGTCTTCTCCCTGCCCTGTGTCACCTTTATTTATACTTCCTGTAAATTAATTCAAATTTTTGTCTCTCTCTCATTTTTCCTTTAAATCCGCATTTGCTTTTCTTAAAATTGGGTTTTTTCTTGTTAAACAAAAAAACTATTTTTTTCACCTCCCTTATCCTTCCCTTTTATTTTTACTGCTTAAATCTTTTACTTTTTCTTTTAATTATTTACATTTACTTCCCTTTATTATTTTAGTTCCACTTAATGCCCTCCTTTTGTTCAAATATTTAAATGTTTAATAAAATTCCAAAGTTTCCCCCTTATCTTATCTAATTTTTTGTTCGAAGCCCTTCATTAAACCCCCCCTCTCAAACCCCACACACATGTGCCTTTCTAAGCCTTCCACACAATGGCACATGGCTAGTGCCTCCTTGCACCACGTGGCATGTTGCGTTCTATGCCAAGATGTCTCTTTTCATGCTGCTCATCACTGCTTCAAATCCCTTGGGCTCCGCACCCCCGACTCTCCTTTGAATCCTTTCCCCGACCACCCCTGGCGTACCTATATATTTAAGGCTTTCTAATCACTCCCTACTGCAAGCTCCATAGACTAACGGGTCTTCTCCTCGCCCTGTGTCACTTTACTGCTGGCTTGCGGTTGGCGTAGCCCTTTGCTCTACTTTTCTGCTACCCATGCTCGTACTTTGTCTATAGCATCCTACGCAACTCCAGATACAAGTACATTCATCTCTCCCTACTCTTGCGCTCTCTCGAAATTTTTGCTCCTCTGACATGTACTTGTTGTAGATCGCCTTCTACTTCAACGCCTCCTTCCACCTACAGCACAGGCTCACTTATGACATGTCCCCTAGACCCTTATCTAATTTTTATTTACCTTCATTTCTTAATCCCCCCCCTCCCCCCAACACATTAATTTGTCTCTTCAAACTCCTCTACTCTATCCCATACACCTCCCCTTTATTCTCCCTCCCCCTTTAACCCTTTTCTTTATTAAACTCCCTTTCTCAATTCTCTCTCTCTCTCTCTCTCTCTCTCTCTCTCTCTCCCTCCTCTTCTATTAACTTTCCCTTCATCATTCTTTCCCTTATCTAAATTTCAAAAATTTTCTCATTAATAAAGACCCAATTCCTCACTCTTCCTATACCCCTTGATTTCTCCCTCTTTACTTCATCTCACACAAGCAAATCCCCTTTGCTCAGTTTGTCTTTCTTCCTTTTACCTTTCCCTCCCCTATTTGTTACCCTTCCCCACTTTGTTTCTTTAATTGTTACTTCCCAAAATATTGTTTAAACCACTCCTATATACTTTTCATACCGATCCTTTCTCTTTTTTACCTTATTTCATGCTTTTTCATCCACCCAAGACTCTTTCTTTTTTCCTTACTTTTTCCCTTATTCCCCCCTTTTTTCCCCCACTTGTCTATAAGATTACCCTCCTAAATTAACCATTTTCTCACATCAATCTAGGTAAGTGTATGGATAAGCTTCTATTTTATTGTGACCCTGATAACAAGGGAGGGGTGTCTATGACACTTGTCTTCCCAACCAAAGTTAAGCTGGTTCTTATCATGTTTTCTTGTTGGATGGTGACAAGTAGGTAGACTCCCCTCTTCAATAAAAGTGATGCTTGCCAGGACTTATCCAAGCTCAACTCTCATATAGTTTCCACAAAGTCATTTCTACAAAAGTGCCTACTGCTAGTTTCCTTTATAAACAAGGTTTCACCGACTTGTACAAACTTTTCCATTAATTAGTCCTATTTCATTGCCTAGCTTCACTCTTTTGTCTTTTCACTATGCAAAGGGGTGTTGTAAAGTCTTCCACACACAGATTGTTTCCCCTGCAACTTTGGACGGTTGCACATAGTACAGTTAAGTCATTAAGGCCATTTTGGCTTCTTGACTCCCTTCTTTAACTTGTTTTTTATGTTGTTTTATTTTTTCTAATAAACATCCTTCTAATCCCTCTCTTATCCTTGTAGAATTATTCGTGAGATGTCACGCTCTGAATCCAAAACTCTCTACAGCATTCATCTAACTTTGGCTCCCACCTCCCAAACGATACACTTAAGTCATTATGGCTTTTTGGCCATTTGACTCCTTTCATGTCTCTTTGAGCAACACTGTTTTATTGCACTTACCTTGTCGTTATATTTTCCTCTTCTTATATAATATTCTTCTAATCTAGATTATTGTCAAAACTGTCCACTTCTTTCTCTTGCCTAATATTACTATAACCATGTCAACTTGCTCTTATTTCTGTTAAACCATTTTACTTTCTTACTATCACCTACCTCACTCAAGTACTTCTCTTCCATTTCCCTTACTTTATATTGCGCTTCTCAATACTTCTTATTCTCTTTGGGTAGGCAGTAGGTCATTACACTAGGTGATGACTTACTGTCTCACCTAGTGTGTTGTATCCTACTGGGGCAAACGTGGATACACACACACACACACACACACACGCACACACACACACTTACTATCCCTTTTTCCATTGGTTTTTACCACTTGTTCATTAGAGCTCCCTTCTACAACCCCCCTGACATCCCCTAATTTCTTTTCCCTCAAACTCCCTTATTCTCCCCTTAATTTCTCCCTAACTTCCCAATTTAAGTTTCCCTAATATTTTTCTTTTTTAATTCCTTTCTTATTTTTTATTTTTAATCATTTCTCCTATTACCTTTTTTCCTTAATCCCCCTTATTTTTCCTTATTTTCCCTAATTATCTCTTATTTTCCTTAATTATCGCTTATTTTTCCTTATCTTCCTTATTCCTTCCTTATTTTTTCTCATTTTCCTTAACCTTCCTTAAATTTCCTTATTTTTCTTTAGTTTTCCTTGTTTTTCCTTAATTTTTACTTAATCTCTAGTTTTTCTCCTTTTTGTTAGTCTCTTTAATTTTTCTTTATTTCTTCATTTTTCCCTTAATGTTTTCCTAGTTTCTCCCTCGTTAAACTCTTGCCCCTACCTTTCCCTTTCTTCAATTTATTCTTATTTTATGCCTAATCTTTTCCTGTAATTTATGCCTAACTTTATTTTCACTTCCTGTAAATTAATTCAAAATTTTGTCTCTCTCTCATTTTTCCTTTAAATCCCCATTCGCTTTTCTTAAAATTGAGTTTTTGCTTATAAAAAAAATAACTATTTTTTTCACCTCTCTTATCCTTCCCTTTTATTTTTACCGCTTAAATCTTTTACTTTTTGTTTTAATTATTTAGATTTACTTCCCTTTATTATTTTAGTTCCACTTAATGCCCTCTTTTTGTTCAAAAATTTAAATGTTTAATAAAATTCCAAAGTTTTTCCCTTATCTTATCTAGTTTTTTGTTTGAAGCCCTTCATTACCCCCCCCTCTCAAACCCCACACACACGTGCCTTTCTAAGCCTTTCCCACAATGGCACATGGCTAGCATCGCCTTGCACCACGTGGCATGTTGCGTTCTATGCCAGGACGCCTCTTTTCATGCTGCTCATCACTGCTTAAAATCCCTTGGGCTCCGCACCCCCCGACTCTCCTTTGAATCCTTTCCCCGACCACCCCTCACGTACCTGTATATTTAAGGCTTTCTAATCACTCCCTACCTCAAGCTCCATAGACTAACGAGTCTTCTCCCCGCCCTATGTCACTTTACTGTTGGCTTGCGGTTGGCGTAGCCCTTCGCTCTGCTTTTCTATTGCCCATGCTCGTACTTTGTCTACAGCATCTTACGCAGCTCCAGATACAAGTACATTCATCTCTCCCTACTCGTGCACTGTCTCGAAATTTTCGCTCCTCTGACACGTACATGTTGTAGATCCCCTTCTACTTCAACACCTCCTTCCACCTACAGCACAGGCTCCATGTCCCCTAGACCTTTATCTAATTTTTATTTACCTTCATTTCTTAATCCCCCCCCTCCCCCCAACACATTAATTTGTCTCTTCAAACTCCTCTACTCTATCCCATCCACCTCCCCTTTATTCTCCCTCCCCCTTTAATCCTTTTCTTTATTAAACCCCCTTTCTCAATTCTCTCTCTCTCTCTCTCTCTCTCTCTCTCTCTCTCCCCCTCCTCTTCTATTAACTTTCCCTTCACCATTCTTTCCCTTGTCTAAATTTCAAAATTTTTCTCATTCATAAAGACCCAATTCCTCACTCTTCCTATACCCCTTGATTTCTCCCTCTTTACTTCATCTCACACAAGCAAATCCCCTTTGCTCAGTTTGTCTTTCTCCCTTTTACCTTTCCCTCCCCTATTTGTTACCCTTCCCCACTTTGTTTCTTTAATTGTTACTTCCCAAAATATTGTTTAAACCTCTCCTATATACTTTTCATACCGATCCTTTCTATTTTTAACCTTATTTCATGCTTTTTCGTCCACCCAAGACTTTCTTTTTTCCTTACTTTTACCCTTATTTCCCCCTTTTTTCCCCCACTTGTCTATAGGATTACCCTCCTAAATTAACCATGTTCTCACATTGATCTAGGTAAGTCTATGGATAAGCTTCTATTTTATTGTGACCTTGATAACAAGGGAGGGGTGTCTATGACACTTGTCTTCCCAACCAAAGTTAAGCTGGTTCTTATCATGTTTTCTTGTTGGATGGTGACAGGTAGGTAGACTCCCCTCTTCAATAAAAGTGATGCTTGCCAGGACTTATACAAGCTCAACTTCCATACAATTTCCACAAAGTCATTTCTACAAAAGTGCCCACTGCTAGTTTCCTTTATAAACAGGGTTTCACTGACTTGTACAAACTTTTCCATTAATTAGTCCTATTTCATTGTCTAGCTTCGCTCTTTTGTCTTTTCACTATGCAAAGGGGTGTTGTAAAGTCTTCCACACAGATCGTTTCCCCTACAACTCTGAAGTCATTAAGGCCGTTTTGGCTTCTTGACTTCTTTCTTTAACTTGTTCTTTATGTTGTTTTATTTTTTCTAATAAACATCCTTCTAATCTCTCTCTTGTCCTTACAAAATTATTCGTCAGATGTCATGCTCCAAATCCAAAACTCTCTACAGCCTTCCCCTAACTTTGGCTCCCACCTCCCAAACAATACACTTAAGGCATTATGGCTTTTTGGCCGTTTGACTCCTTTCATGTCTCTTTGAGCAACACTGTTTTATTACACTTACCTTGTTGTTATATTTTTCCCTTCTTATATAATACTCTTCTAATCTAGATTATTGTCAAAATTGTCCACTTCTTTTTCTTGCCTATTACTATAACCACAACTTAACCTTATTTTTGTTAAACCATTTTACTTTCTTACTGCTCACCTACCTCACTCAAGTACTTCTCTTCCATTTCCATAACTTTATATTGCACTTCTCAACACTTCTTATTCTCTTCGGGTAGACAGTAGGTCATCACACTAGGTGATGTACTATCTCACCTAGTGTGTTGTATCCTACTGGGGCAAAGGTGGGTACACACACACACACACACACACACACACTTACTATCCCTTCCTCCATTGGTTTTCGCCACTTGCTCGTTAGAGCTCCCTTCGACAACCCCCGTTAAATTCCCTAATTTCTTTTTCCTCAAACTCCCTTATTCTCCCCTTAATTTCTCACTAATTTCCCAATTTAAGTTTCCCTAATATGTTCTTTTTAAAATTCCTTTCTTATTTTTTATTTTTGATCATTTCTCCTATGACCTTTTTTTCTTAATCCATCTTATTTTTCCTTATTTTCCCTAGTTATCTCTTATTTTCCTTATCTTTTATTTTTTCTTATCTTCCTTATTTTTTCTCATTTTCCTTAACTTCCTTAAATTTTCCTTATTTTTCTTTAGTTGTCCTTGTTTTCGCTTAATTTTTCCTTAATCTCTATTTTTTCTTCCTTTCTGTTAGTCTCTTTAATTTTTCCTTATTTCTTCGTTTTTCCCTTAATGTTTTCCAAGTTTCTCCCTCGTCAAACTGTTACCCCTACCTTTTCCTTTTTTCAATTTATTCTTATTTTTGCCTAATCTTTCCCTGTAATTTATGCCTAACTTTTTTTTCACTTCCTATAAATTAATTCAAAATTTTTTCTCTCTCTCATTTTTCCTTTAAATCCCCATTTGCTTTTCTTAAAATTGGGTTTTTTCTTGTTTTTTAAAAAAGCTATTTTTTTCACCTCCCTTATCCTTCCCTTTTATTTTACTGCTTAAATCTTTTACTTTTTCTTTTAATTATTTAGATTTACTTCCCTTTATTATTTTAGTTCCACTTAATGCCCTCCTTTTGTTCAAATATTTAAATGTTTAATAAAATTTCAAAGTTTCCCCCTTATTTAATTTTTTGTTCGAAGCCCTTCCTTAACCCCCCCCCTTTCCAAACCCCACACATGTACCTTTGTAACCCTTTCCCATAATGGCATGTGGCTAGTGCTTCCTTGCACCACGTGGCATGCTGCGTTCTATGCCAGGATGCCTCTTTTCATGCTGCTCATCACTACTCCAAATCCCTTGGGCTCCGCACCCCCTGACTCTCCTTTGAATCCTTTCCCTAACCACCCGTCACATACCTATATATTTAAGGCTTTCTTATCACTCCCTACCTTTAGCTCCACAGACTAACGGGTCTTCTCCCCGCCCTGTCTCACTTTACCGCTGCTGGCTTGCGGTTGGCGTAGCCCTTCGCTATGCTTTTTTACTGCCCATGCTCGTACTTTGTTTATAGCATTCTACGTAGTTCCAGAATCAACTACATTCATCTCTCCCTACTCGTGCGCTTTCTCGAAATTTTCACTCCTCTGACACGTACCTGTTGTAGACCCCCTTCTACTTCAATGCCTCCTTCCACCTACAGCACAGGCTCACTTATGACAGGTCCCCTAGACCTTTATCTAATTTTTATTTACCTTCATTTCTTAATCCCCCCTCCCCCCCCCCGCCTAACACATTAATTTGTCTCTTCAAACTCCTCTACTCTATCCCATCCACCTCCCCTTTATTCTCCTTCCCCCTCTAATCCTTTTCTTTATTAAACCCCCTTTCTCAACTCTCTCTCTCTCTCTCTCACTCTCTCTCTCTCCCCCCTCCTCTTCTATTAACTTCCCCTTTATCATTCTTTCCCTTGTCTAAATTTCAAAAATTTTCTCATTAATAAAGACCCAATTCCTCACTCTTCCTATACCCCTTGATTTCTCTCTCTTTACTTCATCTCACACAAGCAAATCCCCTTTGCTCAATTTGTCTTTGTCCATTTTACCTTTCCCTCCTCTATTTGTTACCCGACAAAATAGATGTATCCGACAAAATGCAAAATCTATTCGAGTTGCCATTCGGTCGTGGTGGACTCACCACCTTCCCCAAAGAGGCTGCAATTTTTGGCAACAAGGAAGCAAGGCATTGAGGGAAGTCCACAACCTCCACCCACACAGGACAATGATGCCTAATCAAAACGTGAGAATCCCTAGGAGGCGACCAAGGAAGAACATGTACCATCTGCTGGCCACAAAAGAGAGGGGAATGCTCAAGTAGCATCTGCTAATGCTGTTCATCCACCATAATCACTTCAAAGAAGCCCCTAGATGCATAATGCACTTTACAAACAAAACAGCTCCCCAAAGTGCATGTCAGCCAATTTCCAACATCCGCTACTACAACCGGCATCCTTCCTGAAAAAAATAAAATAAATGCATGCTTGGCATATTCACGAACCGGATCCACAATATCCTCTACTTCCACCATTATTCCAACTATGGGAGTAGGATCCTTCTAATCCTTGCGCGTATCCACAATATCCTCTAACTGAGCCTCCAAAGAAACATGCCTAGGGTCGTCCTGACCCAAATCCTGCTTGTGCCTTTTATTTATGTATGTCTTTGTAGTAGTCATTGAGGACCCGTAAAGTGAAAAAGGAGAGATAGAAAAGGAAGAGAGCTTTAAACAGGTTGAAAGTAAAGGGAAGAAAGAAAAAGTGGAAGAAGATACTAACTGAAAGATAATAAAGAAAGGAAGCGGACAAAGAAGAGAAAGACACTGATATAAACGAAATAGAGAAAGTTGGAGAAGGGATTACAAGGAGATCCTGGAATTGTCAAAAGGGAATGAAGGAACATGAGAAAGGGAAAAAGCGCACTAAGGAAAAGCAGGAGAGGAGAGAACTTCGTGACGGAACTATGGGGATTAAGAAGAATGCACATAGAGGAGCTTGGACAGTCGTACAAAGTGTACGAAATCCGTACAGGTTGTACGTAATAGTATGACCCTATACAAAACAAAAACGGGACCTGCCGCAAGACTTTGAGATCGTTTTTTAGCGAAAAAGACGGAGCAATTGTAGTGTGGGGATACATGGGCTGACACGGGAACCAAGAAAGGGCACAAAAAGTCCTAAACGAGATGCGCATAGGTGCTGGCTGCAAGGCAGGTCCTCTCCTCTCTCTCACACACACTTGCACTACACACACATACACACACACACACACAAATACACACACATGTACACACATATTTTTTTTGTGTGTGGAATCTTTGAGTCATTATATTACAATAAAAGCTATCACAGAAAGGGAGAGCTATAATACATCAAGAGAAAATCTCACTGTAGGACAAATATACATCTCGTGTCTTTGATCATGATGCACACAGGTACACACACACAGACACTTTTTTGTGGAATCTTTGAGTCATTATATTACAAAAAAAGCTATCCCAGATAGGGAGAGCTATAATACATCAAGAGAAAATCTCACTGTAGGACAAATAGTCATGATCAAAGACACGAGATTGCAAGCAATCAAAAAGAGATTGTTGCAAAGAGTGTCTGAAGAAAGAGAAATTGCAAAGTACACACACACACACATTTTTTTAAGTGAAATCTTATATTTCTGTGTGGGAACCCTAAAAAGAGGTAAAAACCCACCAATAAGTACAAAGGAAAAATTTACAAGTAAAGCCTCAGAGCAAAAGTCATGAGGCAACCAAGTAAAAAGTTATAAGATCAAACTGGAGGAGGATCAAACACAACGTCCTCCATTTTAAGATTGTTGCTTTGTAAAAAGAGATGCCGTGAAGGAACTGCACCGTCAATAAAAACCACTTGTTTTTTGCCCTTGTGATTCTTCTTAATATAAGGTGGCACCTAAAATTTCTGAATCACAGGGTCAAAAAACTGTTGTAACATGGGATGAAAAGAATCCAGTGAAAAGGGAACATCTGAATCTCGAACAAAAGAAAACTTTAGCACAGGCATCAGAGGCAAAGGAGCTAGATCAACATCTGTATCCTCCGACGAAGGAGCTGCATCTGATAAAGCATGACTCAGCATGTTAGCAGAAAGAGATTCTAGCACAAGCACCATAGGCAAAGGAATAGAATCAACATTAATACACTCTGATATAGGAGTTGCAACTGATAAATCATGAGCCATCATGTCAGCATCACCCCGAGTGTCATCCTGAGATAGAACATGTGCATCATCTCGTATACTCTCCACTTCAACACGCAACTCCACAGCCTGAAGAGAAGGAGGCTGAATATGATTCACAATAGACTAATCCTGAGCTTTCTCAGCAAGAAGAGTAGCCTGAGATTTAATGACCTTCCGCCAGTGTTGCTTCTGAACAGGCTTTGGAAAGGAAGCCGAAGCAGAGACAGGAGGGGAAGGAGGAGAACAGGTAAGGAAGTAACAAGAAGCATGGATCGGGAAGTAGAAGGGCAAGCACGAGCATAGTGGCCAACTTAACGACACCGATAACAAGCTGTAGGAAAAGAAGTAAAGTGCAGTTGGATGCGCAAGGGATGAGCAAAAAGCCCAAATCCAGATCCAGAGAAGAAGGCATCGACTGCACCATATCCCATAAAATACATATGCGAACATCCTGAGTAGCCTGCAAGAGCTCCGTTCTCGGAACATGTAAAGGCCTCCCCAAAAGCACTGCAAGGGTAGGAAGATGTTGAAGAAGAGGCACACATAGCACTTTGAGGGTAATCTAGACCAGACAATGAGTCAGAAGAGAGGTCGACGGATAGTGAGTCTCACACACACACATTTTTTTTGTGAGAAGAAATATTTTATTTCTGTAAAATAATTACATTCATAGTTACTTCAAAAGTGGAGTAACTACTACTCAACAGTAGGATCACAAAAAACTCTATGATTGCGGTCCATTTATAGAGTCCACAGTGCCCAGTAGCGCACCCAAACAAAAAATAAATCAAAACCCTGTCTAGCTGGATGAAAACCAAACAACCAGAAGAACCTGCCAAATGTGACAGTAGGAAATCACGCTCGAAGTCCCTGTTGGATGAGAGTGAGGAAATCAGTAGTGTGTGGACAGTGCCAGAATATGTGAAGCACAGATTCAACAGAGTGTAGACATCTGTGGCAACCAGCCGGAGCAATATGTGTATGCGCGAGTAACTAGCCAGATGGAAAAATGCCAAGTAGGACTCACCAAAGGAAAAGCTGTTGTCGAAGAGGGACTTTATAATGCCAAAGGAGACACAGCCGCTTTCGCGACCACTTTAGTGGGCGATCCATATGCCAAACAAAATTTGCTTTGTCAGAAATCCAAGGCGGAAGTAATAACACTTTATATAGAGAAGACACTGTGATATGTGAGAGCTTCAAAGGATGGGCTGAAGGAGAAGAAGAATGTAGAGTCCAATCCTCAAGTCTATTCTGAAGTTCCAAACGAGGTACCGGTAAGAACGCTTGGAGCATTTCTGAAATTTATGCCATGAAGGACGATAATAAGCTCCCAAACCATATTTGCTAGCAGCCATAGAAAAAGATAAAAGAGTGCCATCATTCGGAAGTACATCCGCCACAGAAGAAATGCCTTTGAAAGATAGAAAATAAGAATGCCTGTGCTCTTGTATAGCCAAAGGAGGGTGGAATACTTTGGACTAATAAATATTCTCAGCCTTCAAGGAATTTCCCGACAAAGAATCCTTGCCATTCCATTCCAAGTGGGATAAAATATGCTTCCAATCAAGAAGCAAACGAGTGACAAAAGGACAACCTCTGATCTTGCCTTGAATAGAGCCAAATAGGAAATCCCACTCTGTAGGCTGCTAATGCCCAAAAGCAGAAGTATGAATATGCAACAAAAGAGAGTGGATCATGAAAGCCCAAGGCTGATCCACTTGCATAAACTGCAACATCATTTTCCCCCTGTGAGCAACTATATGCATTTGAATATTGAGTATGTTCAGACCCCCGTGCATTTTTGGAGAGCGACGACGATGCATGGAGAGTAGTTTGAGACTTTTCTTGCCATTTTTTGAACACCAGAAAATCTCCATAATAGCAGACAAAGGAAACCAGATCTGCCTTAGTGAACATGATGAGAGGCAGATAGAATTATATGTATGCTATCAAAATGGATTGCGTTATTCGCAAACGAACATGTAATGGCCAAGTTGCAAGCTTCCAATATTCAAGTTTTGCCAACTTTGTGAGCACCCAATCAGTTTGTTGAGAACGAGTGAGCCCCCAACCTAGAGGATAGCCAAGATGTTGAATCAATTGAGAAGTTGGAACAATTTCCCCAGGCCACAAAAGACTATGCCAATCTTTAGCATGCAATGGCAATAATTTTGATTTTTAAAAATTGACACGAAGACCAGCAGCCAAACCATATGTAGAAAGAGCCTGCATAATCATGGAGGGATCGCTCTGAGTATTTTTTGGGGTGAAGAAAGAATCATCGGCATATGCTTGAGCGATCATGCTACGGCTGCCAATAATTTTCAATCCGTGTAACATGCCAGTGTCCAAAAGGTGGTCCATGTATTGAAGCATTGGATGAGTGGCTATGGCAAAAAGTAAAGCAATGAGCAGACATCCTTGCCGAACAGAACAATCAAGAGTCCAGGTTGAAGAAATATCCCCTTATAGTATGCAGACACCTTTACTATCTTGATATAGCCAATTGATAACTTGCTGCATTTTTTTACCAAAACCCAGTGCCTGCATAGTTGATGAAATAAAGTCCCACTTAACAGTATCAAAAGCTTTGGCAATATCAACTTGCAATAGCAAAACATCCTGCTGCATATATTTGGCATATTCAATTCCAACATAAGCATTAACAATGTTCTCTGTGATATGTCTACGAGGAACAAAACCATATTGCGCAGGATGCAACCCATCATGTAAATAGCCTTTTAGCCGATCAACAATCATTTTGATAGTAACTTTGTAAATGACTGGCATAAGCCTGATAGGTCTCTAATCAACCAAAGATTCACAAATTTGTTTTTTTGGAAGGAGTTTAACAAGACCTCTCTTCCATGTGTCTGGTATTTTCTGATTTTGCCAAGCAGAATTCACCATATGCAGCAATGTATGCTTCAAAAGAGACCAATATTCTAGAACAAACTCAACTGTAAGACCATCCCATCCTGGTGATTTCCATCTACCACACGATTTGATTACATCCGACAATTCCCTCTCAGTAAAGGATTCCTCCAATTCCAAAGCTTGAGTAGTGAAAATAATAGGAGAAACATGCTGTAAAAGTAAATTTCTTGCATACAAAACTTACTGCAAGGGAGGATCTGCAGAACCAAACTGCTGAGAGAAATGATGTACACAAACAAAAGCAAGCTATGACCATGATGTAGTCCATGAATGATCAGGCAGAAGCACCCTGCAAATGTTTGTTTTTAATCTCTTCTGATGCAAGCTTTTAAAAAATTATTTGGAAGAGCAGCCTTTATCTGTAAAAGCTCTTTATCTTGCTCTAGTCTCCCATTTAGCCAGTTTCCTGTGATCATTGATTTGAAGACAATGTCTAGCTTGGCATAGTGTTATTTGCTCATGCAAGAATAATGTACGAAGATGATTGAGTTCACTGAGGTCTTGACAAGTCAATTTGGCTTGAGCAACAATTTCCCTCAGAGTCTTCATGTAAG
Source organism: Dipteris shenzhenensis (assembly GCF_047967505.1). NCBI lineage: Eukaryota > Viridiplantae > Streptophyta > Polypodiopsida > Gleicheniales > Dipteridaceae > Dipteris > Dipteris shenzhenensis. Next base: position 51,577,980 of record NC_141617.1, read on the forward strand.
ACTTGCCATAACCTCTAATTACAACTTGCATTTTGAAAACAAAAGAATCCCATGCAGTATCAATATCAAAGTGGCTCTGAGAAGACAGAGTGAGATGCTTCAGTGACCATGGTCTTGAAAACAACATGCTGCAAATAGCTATTGTTCACAATTAGATGTCGCCTTTGAGGCAATCTATCATTTGGCATATCATAAAAAGATAACCTCAACCATAAAGGTGCATGATCTGAATGCACAAAGGCATAGTCAATCCACATTTTGCATGTAAAATCATCATTTTGTTGCGGAGCTACACTATACCAACGATCCAGACGTGCCTGATAAGAAGAAAGGGCATTATGTTGGAAAGTATATCCTGGTGACAAAGGCTGCAATTCCTTCCAAAGATCAACCAAATCAAGATGCATCAGTAATTGAGACCATGCATGCCTTTCAGGGGTAACATATGAGTATTTCCTGATGTATTGTCACCCTGTTGCGGAGCATTATTGAAATCCCCACATATAAAGGCATGATATCTCCATGGATATCGTTGCATGGCATCCCGGATTGCAGTTCTATCCCGAGAAGATTGAGGTGCATAGACATAAGCAAATTCAAACACCTCGCCTTGAATGATGCATTGAAGAATAATCCATCTGCCTTGATTGTCATTTAAAGCAACAACTGGCTGAAGCTCATGCTTGATCAGAAAGACTACACCTGAGAAAGAGTACTCACCAGCATAAAAGATATCATAGCCACAGTAATGACCAGTCTTTCCTGCATAAACATGTTGATTATGCTCTTGTAATGCCACTATGTCAGGCTGAAATCTATTGATATACAGCCACACAGATTTCCATTTCCTACTGTCACACATCCCCTGAACATTAAGTGTAAAGCATTTGATATGAGCAGTCATATTTACATATATTTATAAGAGAATAACATCTATGTACAACAGCAACCTTCAGGATGTCAACCCTGCATTTCTACCTCAGGGTCAAGGCCTCTTCCCTGAGAAGAAACATTTGCCTGAGGAGTGGACAACAAAGGAGCAACCTCTTCTTCAGGGAAGAGGGTTCTTCTAGCTGTCACTGCAACCCATGTGATCCCAATTCCTGAATTGATCTCGGGAGAGTTTCCACTGAAAGATGCACCCCCAAGTGCGAGGGGGTGGAGATCGTCGAACATGAATAACTTTTCTTGGACTTTGCCATCCATCAATTGGAGGTACCTTTATTTTTATTCCCAATAGAGACAGGAGCATCCTTAGTAGGCATTTGAACAAGCAAAGTGACAGGAGGCATTTTATGCTGACTCATTGGACACTGCAAAGCCATGTGCCCAAATTTTATACATTCAAAGCAAGCCCCTGCAAATAATCCCCATTTCAATTTATAAAAAGCACTTCCCATGTCAACATTGTTCACCATGACTGAATAAGACTCTGGTGTTGGATTATCAGTATCCCAGAGAATACAAAATCGATTTGAGTTGCCATTAGGCCGTGGTGGGCAAACCACTTTGCCTAAAGTCGTTGCAATTTTAGGCAAGAGTGAAGCCATACATTATGGGAAGTCTACAACTTCAACCCAAACCGGACAGCGATGTTGGATTAAAGCCTGAAAATCCCTTGTGGGAAACGTGTACCATTTGCTACCCAAAAAGGAGTAGCGAATGTTCCAAAAGCATTTGCCTGTGAATCTCATCTACCATAATGACCTCAAAAAAACCTCTGGCTGCATAGTGTACCTTCCGAACAAACGAGCCAGCCAGTGTGCACGTCAACCAATTGCCTACCTTTGCAACAGGTGGCATCCGACCTGGGAAAAATAAAATAACTGCATTTTTGGCATATTCTCTAACTGGATCCATAATTTCATCCACTTCAACCATGAGACCAATCGAGGGAACATAGTCTTTCCACTCTTTCCTTGTGTCTGCAAATCCTTCATGCAGGACATCATAAACCAGTTGTGCTTCAACAGAATCATGCACTGGGTCATGCTGACCTTCAGCCTGCTTTTGCTTTTTACATTGAACTGATCGATCCTTTTGAAAAGTTTTTTCATAAGAGTATTCAGCCATGTCTTCGGAAAAGGATGGAACCCAAAAAGGGGGTACCTGTAAAGTGATAATAGAGAAAAAACAGTCCCAAACAAAAAACTGCCCACAGAGAAGAAAAAAATAGTGTATTTGCAAGGAGAGTAAGGGGAAAGAGAGAGGTAGAAGACAAGTTCTGTAGAAGAAAAAGAGAAAAAAACCAGTAAAAGTTCCCAGATGAACTATATTTCCGAAAAAGAGGGGAGAATCTAGAGATGGAAAGAGTACATAGGACCCAGAAACCCAAGAGGAGAGAAAGGGGGTTAGAGTCTTCAAAAACCAGCGTGTAAATGCAGTCCGTGAGCAAAACCCAGCTGTTAGAGGCAGCCCGTAAGTAAACCCGGTAGAATCATCGACCTAGGAGCAAGAAAAAAGCCGGCAGGAACAGCCTGGAGAAGGTGGATTGGGCCGTACAGGTCCGTACACTTGTATGAAACTGTGGCGGGCTGTACGGCTGTTAATAAATGCTCCAAAACACCACGTTTTTGACACTGATGAGGCGCAGCAGGTAGCTGAAGCAAAAGGGTTGGTCTGGAAAGGCTAGGGACCTGATGGGAGGGCTGGAGCAAGGTCTCTCTCTCTCTCTCTCTCTCTCTCTCTCTCTCTCTCACGTCTCTCCTCTCTCTCACACACACTCTTTTTTTTTTTTTTTGTGAAGCCAGTAACTATATTATTAACATGAAATCAATGTACATGACATTAGACTCCAAAAGAGAGCCCAATGGAAGAACTCAAAAACAGTCAGAAAACACTTCAAGGCTAGTAGAATCCAAGTCCCTTGTAGCATAACTATCATATAAAGATTGCTTGAGGGACATTTTGAAGAAAACATATGCCTGAGGAAACTGTTGGCCCATCCTAGAATGCAATCTCTCACACACCTCACTCTCTCTCATCACACACACACACACATTTTTTCTGGGTGAAATATTACATCACAAAGAGTAGTCCCTAGAAAAGGGACAGCCAGTTATAAGCATGAAAAGATCTAATTATATAACAAGAAGGCAACATAATCTAAATCCCACACATGTAGACAATCATATAGTGATAACTGTAAAGATGCCCACAAGAATTGATATTTAGCCACAAGTGGATCACCAAAGACTCTATGGTCGCGATCCTTCCATAGAGTCCATAGTGCCTAATAATAACGAGCCCAAGAAAAAAGATCATATCCTTGCCTTTGTGGATGAAATCCAAATAGCCAAAATTGCTTGTCGAAGGAAGCAATGGGAAAACGAGCCCAAAGCCTTTGTTGTAGAAGTAACAAGAAATCAAAAGATTCAGGGCAATGCCAAAACGAATGCAGCTAGGCTGCTACGGGGTCAAACATCATCGACAAGTCACAAGAGCAATATGACAACGTGCTACAAGCTATCCAAAAGGGAGAACTCCCAAGTAAAACTCTCCATACGAACTTTTACCAAAAGAGGGAGTTTAGAGTCCCAAATGTGTTGCAATCTTTGATGCCACCACCGAGTTTAGAGTCCCAAATGTTCATACACCAGATGCACTTAACATGAGAAGAAATCCAAGGGGGAGGCAGCAAAACCTTGTACATTGATGCAACCATGATATCACCAAGGAGAGTGTGCTACCAACATGATCATTGAATTGAAGAACTCAGTATTCAAGGCGGTCAATAATCTCAAGATGGGGTACAAGCTAAAAAGCAAGCAGCATCAGTGCCAATAAAGACCCGAGAGGCCTATAATGCTGCCCTAAGGCATACTTTTTGACAACTGTAAGAAAAGATATCACCATACCAAAGAGTTATCATATGCATGGTTTGAGTATCCATGGTAGTAGGTAGAATAGAAGAATTCTGCTTTACTTCAACAGCTTGAGAAACCCTGTCAATTAAGTCATCCACTGATGCTTCTGCAAATTTTTGTAAAGGTGCATCCCTCTCTATCTCTGCTAGGAAGGTGGCTGATTAGCAGCATGTAGTAAAACCTCTACGGCAGCCTGCTGCTCTGTCAAGACATCTTGTTCTGGGTTACCACTTAAAGTGACCAAACAAGAGACTGCATTCTCGTCATCATTAACAACAATTAAAATAGTGTTGGAAATTACAGGGGGTGATGAGGGGCCTGCAACATTGAGAACCTCCTGCTCACTCTTCATCTTCATCTTCACTGTAACCAACATCAATTGAGCTATAGACCGAGTGCGCTCATGTGTGTGTGTGTGTGTGTGTGTGAGAGAGAGAGAGAGAGAGAGAGAGAGAGAGAGAGACCATGTCACAAGTTTGGTCACTTGGCATCAGAGTGTCCTGTTGTTCTTCATAGACCTCCTCCAACATCTATGCCTCAAAATAATGCTCAGCCTTTGCCTCGCAATGGAGGCCAGCTTCCCAACATTGATGAGACATCTAAATCAGCAAATGAGCAAAGGTAAACACTCCTACAAAGGCAAAGGAAAAAGGTAAAGAGAAGCTAGAGGATAAGGGTACTTCAGAGAATGAAGGCTGGCAGCCACCTAAAAAGGTTGTTTCTTTAAGGTAGAGACCTTTGCAATCCAGACACTGGGACGCCTCTTCTCCCTAGGCTTCCAGTTCTCAGGTCTCCCCAGCCACTAGATTATGGACAGATGTCCCAAAAAAGGTATTCAAATCTTTGATTTAGCTGATGCTGCTCCTCCTTATGAGCATGGGTCTCAACAGGAGGCGGAGGACATGGCAGTGACTTGATGCTTTCTCACATTTCTTTTACATATGTATACAGCTTTGAAATGTCTTTCTTACAATGTTCAAGGCCTCTGCAATGTAAATAAATGGAGGCTACTTTGGCATTATGTACATACTATGCATCTAGATGTGGTTTGTTTGCAAGAACATAATCAGCATGATATGGCTGGACAGCAAGGACACTTTGCAGGATATGACATTTTTTAATACAGGATGGCTTTTAATGATCAGCATGGCAGATGGATGGTATTACAATGCATGGTTGAAAAAGGATATCTATGAGATTGCTTCTGCGTATGCCTCTCAAACTTCTGCTTTGCGTGGACAGATGTGGGATGCCATCAGTCATTATCCTTGGAAGTCTAATGCCTTCATATGTGGAGATTTCAATAACTCCCCTCATCCACAGGATAATACTACTCACAAATCTCATATGATACCTTCTGATTTTCAGAAGTGGGAGGAGATGCATAGTGCTCTTAATGCAAAAGATTTGTGGAAAATCTCTCAACCTTAAACACTGGGATTCACACATATCATCATAATGCACTTTCCCATTACTGGGCGAGATTGGACAGATGGTATCTATTGAATGAGTAGCAGTTTGATGCTTTCACATGTAATTTGTGGGTTGACTACTCTCTTCAACTATCAGATCATGCGCCCTTGTGGCTGGACTTATGTTTTGCTCAAACAGTAAATGATTTACAGCTTTCAAGTGCTAGAATGCTTCACGTGAATAATGCCTACCTTTCACACAAGCAATTTCAAGAAGCCATCTTACTCGCCATCCAGCCTCTTTGGTCGCATGCTTATGAGGATTTGGATTTTGCTTGGGAGAGTTTTGTATGCCCCATTCAAATGATCATTTTCATGCCTCAAAATAGTCCTGCTAAAATTAGGCTTCTCATGAGCACTCTTTCTGACTTTGGATTGGCAACTCGTCTAAATATCAATTTTGATAAATCTAAGCTTTTGCCATTGAAAACTTGTGATTGGCACTCGCTTATTTGGCTTGGTCAAAATTTGCCTAATCGGATTAAAGCTTGTGATTGGCACTCGCTTATTTGGCCTGGTCAAATTTTGCCTCCTAATTGGATTGTCATACATCTAGGGTATCCTGTGGGCTAGACTATTACCATCAAACAGCAAATGACATGGGTGTCTGAGAAGCTTTATCAAAAGTTGGATTATTGGAAATTATCTAGATGACCGCAACATGTTCGCCTCAGAATTGTTCAATCCATTATTATGGCTCATGTTCAGTTTTATTTGCCCCTTTTACATTGGACTACTAAAGATCTCAATACTTTTATGTATCATGCAATGGAGCTGTTTTGGAAGACGAAATCTTGCAGGAAAGGTTTGAGGCTGCTAAAAATGCACTTTATACGTTCTTCAAAGACATTCTCGACATCAGGTATCATATATTAGCGAGGAAGATTACCATGCTTCCTACCTTCTTTCAACAAAATCAGCCATGGACTATCATGTTGGCAGCCATGTGTATGAACCTGAGGACAAAGGCATATGGGGATTGGACTACTGATCATTGGGAAGTGGTCATTGAAAAATTTCATGGCATTATCCCTGGGAGTCCTTACTCCTTTTCTCTATTACAAGATTGGAAGTGAGTGCTTTCTAAAGTTAAATGGTCTCTTGTCAATTCAACTTAGGCCAATTCTCTTTGTGCCATTGAAGTATACATTGAAGTATACACTAGAGCTCAGTTTTTGATCTTCCTCTTGCCTTATAGAAACCGGTTAAGGCATACAATCTCATGAAACTTGGGATTCATTACATTGATGATGTGGTGGATGTTCAAGGGAATATTTTATCATTTCTAGATGCTTATCATTGATTTTTCCTTGGTATGCATTATAGACTAATATGGAGGAAAATAAGCATCTTGTTGCAACACCTACTTTCAATTCCACCTTATGATGGCTCCCTCCGATTTCAGTATTGACAACTCATGCCCTGTATTTATGGATTACGCCCCATTTCTTTGCAAGCCATTTCTTTTATAAAAACTTATAAGCTAATTTTGCCTCCTCCATGGATTGTACAGCATGGGAATACCCTTTGGCATCTGCACAAATCTCTTTCATGGTGGAAGTCAAATCTCAAAGTAGTATGGAGAAGTAAGCTACCTTTAAAGCAAAGATTGTTTCTTTGGAGATGTTTGGTGGACATTTTTTCAATGGGAGTCACTTTGGGCAAATGTGCAACTGCAGATCTCATTGTTTGAGGTGTTCTACTTCTGCAGAGACAATTCCACATCTTCTTTGGTTTTGTCCTCACTCTAAAGCACTCTTGGACAACATTTCCCACTGTGTTCACTTGAGACTCCCAAGTCCTTGATTTGGGAAGTTTTTTTGGTTAGTTGGCAGATTGACTCCGGCACAAGCCCAATATTCTCTCTTTTTTCATTCGGTCATATTTAGGCATTTTGGACTATTTGAAAGCAGAGGAATCAGGTCTTCTTAGGCAATCATTTTTGCTTCTGATTTTTCTGAAGAGTTTGTTTCCTTGGCCCTAATGAGCCGAGAGAACATGATGATCTGTAACCTCTCTACTCGTCTCCGATCTGCAGCGCCGAGGTCTCCTGTCCAGAAAGGAGCTGCATACATCGCAGCTGGTCTCACCAATGTATCAAAAAGCAAGGATTTCGTATCGGGATGCTGAAAGTGGGACTGAAAACACTGACGCTCAAGATGAGCCAACGAAGCATACCCTTTACTAATCCTATCTCGTGCTGCATATGTCATGGTGAAGACCGGTTCCCTGAAAACTGCCCCCAAATAAGTGTACTCTCTAACAAGCTCAATGGGCTGTCCATCATAAGTGAAGCAAAACTCATCCGTGCTGTAAATACGATTAGAGGTGTTGAAAACCATAACCTTGGTCTTGCCAAGTTTTACGGTCAACCCCCTGTCCTGGCAAAACCTGTGGAGTGCCTCAATATGTGCCTGGAGGCCCTGAGCAGTAGAGGAAATGAGAACCACATCGTCCGCATACAGGAGGATAGGAATGGAGGATCCTGAGAGAGTAGAGCCCACACCGCCTGTCATTTGTACAAACATCTCTAGCTCATCAATATATAATCCAAAGAGAGTAGGAGAGAGCGGGCAACCCTGCTTCACCCCAATCGTGCTGCATACCTCCTCTGAGAGCCCCTCACGTGTCCGAACCCGACCAGTGACCCTCTCATACAAAGCCATGATAGCCCACTGTATCTCTCCACTGAAGCCCATCTGACGAATCCTCTGAAACAATCTGAATCGCGGAACTGTGTCAAATGCCTTCCTGAAGTCCACGAAGCAATAATAAAGCCGTTGCCTTCGTGACTTCGCCTCCTCTACCAGTGCCCTGAGTGTGAGGATGTGGTCAAGTGTCGAATGATCCCTGCGAAATCCAGCCTGCCCTCTGGCTCTGAGTCCTGTTGTCTCGGCATGGTCATTTATACGGCTTTCCAAAACTGATGCATAGATCTTGGCCATAACGTGGCCAATCATGATGGTCCTGTAATTCGACGGCTCCATAGGGTCCCCTGACTTGTGGATAGGTACTATGGTATTGCCTAACCAGGACTGTGGTAGGCCTGTACAAACAGACTCATTGAAGAGACGGGAAAGAACAAAATCTAAGGCATCAATCCCATGGATTACATACTCCGCTTGCAATCCATCATGATCCTTAGCTCTCCCGTTCTTCAATCGGTGGACTGCTGCACGGACACTCTCTGGTGTGAAGAGACTAGATGAAGCTGGCCTAGGGGAATGGGATAAATTGATGGCTGGCTGATCTGGAACATCGTATAGAGCTGAAGTGTATGCAGACCAGACACGTGGATCTGTGAGGGGGCTCTGAGACTTCGAGTGGAGGAATTTTCTCCAGAATTCCTTGGAGTCATAGCTGAAAAGCAAGCTTCTCAGCTCCTCCTCATTCCGGGCTAGAAATTGGCGTTTCTTGCGCCTAACCAACCACTTGTAGTCTCTCTTGGTTTCGGCAAGGAGGGGAGACTTCTCCTTGGTCTCAAGGTGAAGTTTCCTGCGGAGTTCCTTACACTCCTCGTCATACCAACCGTTGCAAGGAACAAGACCAACCGGTGGGGGAGTAGACGAATGACATGTGGCAGGGAACGACATGTGAGCGGCAAAAACGAGTGAAGTATGTACAAGTTCCCACTAGTCTTGCGTGGATGGTAGAGCGTCTCATAGATGAGGACGGAGTAGGCGGCTGAGGTTCTGGCTATATACATCATCGAACTGGTGGTCGAAATGAACCTCATAATAGGGTTGGCGGTCATGATAACGAGAGAAAGAAAGAAAGAAAGAAGAAATTTTATTAAAGGTCCACGGAAGGCCATACATGGCCTATGGGACACAAAATCATCCGAAAGGAAAATACATCATCAACGATGCGCCAACTAGGTGGCCTCATCGTAATACCGCTAAGATGCCAAAAATGGCTACAAAAATCCTGGATACAAAATGAAATGAAATAGAGTACCAAAAATGCCTAGATACAAAATGTAAAATATGAAATATGAGGAACATCGTCTTCCCTAAGGGGTCTGTGATCCAAAGAAATGATGGAAGTCATGGCCATCGACCATGCCTCCTGCCATGAGTGTGAAGATCTGGGCAAGTGTCAAATGGGCTGCTGGCGGTGCCAAGTCTCCATGGAGCAATCTCCTCCGAAAATCTGCCATCATCCTCCGTCGTCTAGAAATAAAGCGACGGGTACGGCCTCTGTGTAAGATCATCCTGCGGTGTTGCCGGATCATGTCATATGTACATCCTCGGGGTGGAACCATCGGTGCTCTCTGGCAAGATGGGCTATCTCTGTGCTCATGGTCCTGCGCCTCGTCCTGCTCCTCATGAATAACCAGGTCTCTGGCAAGGATGCGACGGTGCTCTCTGAGGAATCTCTCTCTGTATCTGGTGATCTCCCTGATGAACAACGCTAAGCAATACTGATCCTCATACTCCATAATCCGAGAGAGAGGTCCAAATCCGTGCCCAAATAAACAGTGAAATCTGCCACGGATCTCATAATATAAAGGGCATCTGCAAACAAAGTGCTCCTCAGTCTCCACCTCCCCCATAGTGCAACAAGGGCATATCCTAGTCTCTCGCCTGGGTCTATGTCCGGTAGCTGTACAACGCATCCTGCCGGCCTCAACGTCTAATCTGTGGGAAGATACCCTGAGCTGGCCCAAGGCAATCCTGAGTGAGTGCGACATATGAACGCCGATATATCCTGGGGATATGATGAAGCCATCCTCTGAAATCCTGAGAAAATGGTCACGATATGTGGCCATCTTCGTAGGAAGCTCCGTGGGATGAACCCAAGTGCGAAACGTGTGTAGCTGCAACAAATCTGCCCTGATAACCTGGCTGAGCTCATGTCGAGTGAGAGGGAGGCGAGGGGCATCTATGCTGTATCGAAATGGTGGCAGCCTATCCATATACAAGCCCAGCGAGGTGAGCCATGTGGAGAGTGTGTGGTACCAACAAAAAGTATGACCTCTCTCCGCTAACATCTGCGAGGATGTCAGTGCTAGCCACGGTAATCGTGCTCTGCCTGCTGCTGAGTCTCTGAGCGCCCTGATCCTATGCAAGTATGTAACTGACTGAAATGCTGCATCTAGCGCTAGGGGTGTAGCTCCGAACTCTGCGAACGTAATCTGATGCGGTACCGTGGGCTTCGCTCTGATTAATCTGGAGAACATGATGATCTGTAACCTCTCTACTCGTCTCCAATCTGCAACACTGAGATCTCCTGCCCAAAAGGGGCTAGCATACATGACTGCAGGTCTCACCAGCGTATCGAAAAGTAAGGACTTCGTGTCGGGATGCTGAAAATGTGACTGTGCACACTGCCTCTCGAGAAGAGACAAGGCGGCATGCCCTCTACTGATCCTATCTCGTGCTGCATGCGTCATGGTGAAGACTGGACCTCTAAATGTGGCACCCAAATATGTATACTCCCTGACTAGCTCCACCTCCTGCCCATCAAATGTGAAAGAGAACTCGCCTCTCCTATAAACCTGGTATGACGTGTTGAAGACCATGACTTTGGTCTTCCCAAGGTTTACAGACAACCCTCTATCCTGACAAAAGCTGTGGAGTGCATGGAGATGTGCCTGTAAACCCTGCTGGGAGGAAGAAATAAGAACCACGTCATCTGCATAGAGGAGAATCGGTATCGTGGATCCTGCCAGTAAAGAACCTGTACCACCCATCGTCTGTATGTACATCTCTAACTCATCGATATAGAGACCGAAGAGTGTCGGAGACAAAGGACACCCCTGCTTCACCCCTATCGTACTGCGTACTTTCCCTGACAGCCCCGCCCGTGTCCTGACTCTACCTGTGACTCTCTCATACAAGGCCATGATCGCCCATTGAATCTCCCCATTGAATCCCAAGTCACGAAGTCGCTGGAAGAGTCTGAAACGCGGCACAGTGTCAAATGCCTTTCTGAAGTCCACGAAGCAACAATAGAGCCGTTGCTTACGTGACTTCGCCTCCTCAATCAAAGCCCTGAGTGTGAAGATATGATCTAGAGTCGAGTGCTCTGCACGAAATCTTGCCTGCCCTCTAGCTCTCATGCCTGTCGCCTCGGCATGGTCATTTATATGTCCTTCTAGAATGGTCGCATAAATCTTGGCCATGACATGGCCAATCATAATGGTCCTGTAGTTCGACGCCTCCAAAGGATCCCCCGACTTGTGTATGGGTACTATAGTATTTTCTAGCCAACTAGGTCGAAGACCTGTACAAATGGACTCGTTAAAAAGACGGGAGAGGACTGTAGCTAAGGCATCAATCCCATGGGTTACATACTCCGCTTGCAATCCATCATGGTCCTTAGCTCTCCCAGTCTTCAAACGATGAGCTGCTGCTCGGACACTATTGGATGAGAATAAGGCAGAGGAGGTGGGTCTAGGCACATGGGATAAGTCGATCTGTGGCTGGTCTGGAATATCATATAAAGTGGAAGTATAGGCAAGCCAAACCTGCAGGTCTGTAAGAGGAGTTTGAGATTTCAAGCGAAGGAATTTCTTCCAGAATTCCTTGGAATCACAACTGAAAAGTAAACTTCTCAGCTCCTCCTCATTCCGGGCTAGAAATTGGCACTTTTTGCGTCGCACCAAACGCTTGTAACTCTTCTTAGTCTCAATGAGGAGGGGAGACTTCTCCTGTGTCTCAAGGCGAAGCTTCCTGCGGAGTTCCTTACACTCCTCATCATACCATCCATTACAAGGCACAAGACCGACTGGTGGAGGACTGGATGTGTGGCAAGTGACGGGGAAGGACTTGTGGGCTGGCGAGATGATGGAGGTATGTACAAGGTCCCACCGATCCTGTGTGGAGGGTAGGGCATCGAGAAGGTGCGGACGGAGAAGACCACTCAGGTGCTGGCTATAAATATCATCAAACTGGTGGTCAAAATGAACCTCATAGTATGGCTGACGCTCATGATGTCTAGAAGGGGGGGCATGAGGAATCTGGGTAAGAATAAAGTGCAGACGTGCATGATCGGCTGAAGGCATAAAAGGGTCAACTGTGAGGTTATGTACAAGAGGGATTAAAGTCGGGGGACCCAAGACGTAATCAATGACGCTCGTACCACCACCCGCGAAGGGAAGACATGTGGCTGTGGATGAATGCGGCCACTGTCGAAGTCCATTATAAATGACCATGCCGTGCGATGAGAGAAGCTCCAATAGGCGATGTCCCTGATCTGTCACCTCTACCCCTCTATCTGAAGATAAGCGTGGAAAACCCTCATCTGGGGTAGCTGGAACTAAGACTGGATCCTCAGCAAAGTCCAAAATCTCTGCCTGTCTGTCTAATGTCCTCGCGTTGAAGTCTCCTAAAAGGATGACCTCTCCGCGGCGTGAGTACTCCAATACATCGGCTGACAAATCCTCAAAAGGTGACTGTCCTGGTCCATCTGAGGCATAACGAGACTGTCTCGGGGGGAAGTAGCATACTGCAATAAACAAGTCTCTCAGGGGGGGTCTCCTGATCCGTACCCAAAGATATCTGGCCCGATGGTCTCTCCTCATGACTGTGAGTATCGATCTGAGATGCTCTCTATAAAGAACTGCCACACCGCCAGATCCTCTGACTCCTCCTGATCGTCTAGTCTGCTGTCGAAAGACAGACTCCCAGGCATACCCTGTCACCTGCGGCAAGCCTCTCTCTGGGCTCTCATGGGTCTCTGTAAAGAAGACGATGTCCTGATCAAAAAAGGCCTCTCGTAAGTTGCCAGGATGAGCTGTGAGGGAACCATTACAGTTCCAAACTGCGAAACTCAAGCTATCTGGCAGACTACGTGTCCCATAGGCCTCGTGTCGTCAACTGTGGGCTCCAGCCGGTCTAGATCGCATAGCTCCTATCAAAAGTCTGCCCTCTCTGATCACGGCCCACTTGCCCTCACGACGGGCAACATCCCTCTGTGCAATGAGACGTCTATGCTCCTCCCACTGAAGAGCTGTAAGGTCCTCATCCATGTGAATCTGTGGATGGTCCCTCAATCTGGATCTCCTTCGTAATACTGCGAGACGGGCCTCAGCATCTCTGAATCTGATGATAAGTGGCTGGTGCCGTGCTGGATCCCGGCCCACTCGATATGCAGCTACTATGCCATGATCCTGAACTCCGAGTGTCCCAGATATGAAATCTGTCGCCTGTTCCATGGCTGATCTCGTATCTGATCGCTCAACTCCGCGGATGCGGATGTTGAGGGCCTTCTGAACTCGCCTCTGACTCTCGGCAATAGTCTCAGAGACTGTGGTCTGCTGGGCCTGTGGGGCTCTACGCACAACGTCCACCCACTCTGAGGTCTTCTGTACCTCTGTCTGCAGTGTGGCCAACCTCTCCTCAACTGCTGCACTAGCTGGAGGAGCTACATGCAGCTGCTGGAGGCGATCATCGCATGCCACAACATGCTCCTGAATGCGTGCCTCCAGCTGCACTATGCGCTCAGCATGTGTCCGTAACTGGATGTCCCGATCAATATCTCTGGTATGAAGCTGGCGAATGTGGGAGTCCTGATCAGATCTATGACTCTCAACTGTCGATAGCTGATCAGTCAATGTGTGTGTATCTGTGCTGTGAGAGACTGAATCGCAGCGCCCTGAAGTCTGCAAGTCTCCATGCACTGCATAACTAAATCTCTCAAGCGCAGATTATCTGCCAGGACTGCTTCCGCTGTGGAGGGTGAAGGGGAGAGGGGGTACAAGGATGAGGGGGTAAGAGGGTAAGAAGGTGAGTAAAGGAGGGGTGCAGAAAATGGAGGTCCTGAAGAGAGAGATCCGGTAGAAGGAAGTAGGGAGTCAGGGACCGAAGAAGAGCCTACACTAGGGGAGGAAGGGGCTGAAAGGGAGGGTCGGTGGGGAGAGGTGGGAAGAAGCTGGGTAGGGACTAGGGGAGGGGAAGAAGAGGAGGGAGGAGGCTGGGTAGGGAATAGGAAAGGTGAGGAAGAGGAAGGAAGAGGATGGGTAGGGACTAGGGGAGGGGAGGAAGAGGAAGGAAGAGGATGGGTAGGGACTAGGAGAGGGGAGGAATAAGCAAGGGAAAGGGCTAGGGAGGAATGAACGGGAGCAAGAGGAGGAGGTGAGACTGAAGGAGGGGGAGGAGGAGGATTGAGTAGAGGAGGTGGGTAGGAAAGGCTTGGGATTGAGGCAAGGGAGGTGACCGGAAGTGATGGGGGAGATGGAAGTAAAGGAGATGGGGTTGGAGCCACAGGAGGATTAAGTAAAGTAGGTGGGTAGGAAAGGGTTGGGGTGGAGGCAAGGGAGGTCGTTGGAGGTGGTGGGGAAGGAGATGTTAAGGGTAAAGAAGAACTTGCCTCTTCGGCTCTTGTACTGCTGCCTATGCTTTTATCTTTCTCTACTTTTACTCCTTGGAGGGCCATGGTGGAGCTCCTTGTTTGTGGCATCTCCTTACTCCTGGAAGTGCTGAATTCTCTGCTCAAAACTGCCTCTGAGGGCCATGGTGGAGCTGCTGAATTCTCTGCTCTCAAAACTACCTCTTTTTGCCCAGTTTTCTGCCCTCAAAACTGCCTCTTTCTGCCCCTTTCCTGCACTTTAAGGACACTTGCTGTAAGTCTATTCACACGGACGGGGGGGGGGGGGGGAGGGAGAGAAGTTTAAGACTTTCCTTAAACCCCCTTCCCTTCCAACAAAGGCTTGCGCAGGGAGGGAATGGGCTTGCTGAGCGGGGGGCAGAGAGGCTGCTGAGCGGGGGGCAGATAGAGGCAGACAGAGAGGCTGCTGAGCGGGGGGCAGACAGAGAGGCTGCTGAGCGGGACTGAGAGAGGCTGCTGAGCGGGGGGCAGATAGAGGCAGACAGAGAGGCTGCTGAGCGGGGGGCAGACAGAGAGGCTGCTGAGCGGGACTGAGAGAGGCTGCGGGACTGAGAGAGGCTGCTGAACGGGGCGCGGAGCGCGGAGAGGCTGAGCTGAGGCGGAGCGGGTGAGGGAGGGGGGGGCGAGGCTGAGCTCTACTCGTCTCCAATCTGCAGCGCCGAGGTCTCCTGCCCAGAAAGGAGCTGCATACATCGCAGCTGGTCTCACCAATGTATCAAAAAGCAAGGATTTCGTATCGGGATGCTGAAAGTGGGACTGAAAACACTGACGCTCAAGATGAGCCAACGAAGCATACCCTTTACTAATCCTATCTCGTGCTGCATATGTCATGGTGAAAACCGGTCCCCTGAAAACTGCCCCCAAATAAGTGTACTCTCTAACAAGCTCAATGGGCTGTCCGTCATAAGTGAAGCAAAACTCATCCGTGCTGTAAATACGATCAGAGGTGTTGAAAACCATAACCTTGGTCTTGCCAAGGTTTACGGTCAACCCCCTGTCCTGGCAAAACCTGTGGAGTGCCTCAATATGTGCCTGGAGGCCCTGAGCAGTAGAGGAAATGAGAACCACATCGTCCGCATATAGGAGGATATGGAGGATCTTGAGAGAGTAGAGCCCACACCGCCTGTCATCTGTATAAACATCTCTAGCTCATAAATATATAATCCAAAGAGAGTAGGAGAGAGCGGGCAACCCTGCTTCACCCCAATCGTGCTGCATACCTCCTCTGAGAGCCCCTCACGTGTTCAAACCCGACCAGTGACCCTCTCATACAAAGCCATGATAGCCCACTGTATCTCTCCACTGAAGCCCATCTGGCGAATCCTCTGAAACAATCTGAATCGCGGAACTGTGTCAAATGCCTTCCTGAAGTCCACGAAGCAACAATAAAGCCGTTGCCTTCGTGACTTCGCCTCCTCTACCAGTGCCCTGAGTGTGAGGATGTGGTCAAGTGTCGAATGATCCCTGCGAAATCCAGCCTGCCCTTTGGCTCTGAGTCCTGTCGTCTCGGCATGGTCATTTACACAGCTTTCCAAAACTGATGCATAGATCTTGGCCATAACGTGGTTAATCATGATGGTCCTGTGATTCGACGGCTCCATAGGGTCCCCCGACTTGTGGATAGGTACTATGGTATTGCCTAACCAGGACTGTGGTAGGCCTGTACAAATAGACTCATTGAAGAGACGGGAAAGAACAAAATCTAAGGCATCAATCCCATGGATTACATACTCCGCTTGCAATCCATCATGATCCTTAGCTCTCCCGTTCTTCAATCAGTGGACTGCTGCACAGACACTCTCTGGTGTGAAGAGACTAGATGAAGCTGGCCTAGGGAAATGGGATAAATTGATGGCTGGCTGATCTGGAACATCGTATAGAGCTGAAGTGTATGCAAACCAGACACGTGGATCTGTGAGGGGGCTCTGAGACTTCGAGCGGAGGAATTTTCTCCAGAATTCCTTGGAGTCACAGCTGAAAAGCAAGCTTCTCAACTCCTCCTCATTCCGGGCTAGAAATTGGCGTTTCTTGCGCCTAACCAACCACTTGTAGTCTCTCTTGGTTTCGGCAAGGAGGGGAGACTTCTCCTTGGTCTCAAGGTGAAGTTTCCTGCGGAGTTCCTTACACTCCTCGTCATACCAACCGTTGCAAGGAACAAGACCAACCGGTGGGGGACTAGACGAATGACATGTGGCAGGGAACTACATGTGAGAGAGAGAGAGAGAGAGAGAGAGAGAGAGTGTCTATTAATGCCCACAAAAGACCAACAGGTCTATGGAACATAAAAACCTCTCTAGTACATCTGCTTAGGGAGGGCACATGGCAGCTCTAATTATTTAGAGTACCTACGTAATAGCTTGAAAAACATAATAAGCCATACATCAGATTAAGACTGAGAGTCTTTTGGCTTAGATTTAAACTCCTGAATGATTGCTATGCCTCCACGATATACTGAATGATTTAAACTCCTGAATGATTGCTATGCCTCCACGATATACTACCCATTTTCCATCCTTTCTAGTAGCCTTGACCTTAAGCTAATTCTGTTGCCTCATTTTCAGTTGAGCTCGTGTAAGTTCCTTAGCTATCCATATCTTAGTCCCTTTCAATTTATAAGATTGTCGGAGAAGCTTGATACGTCGATTGCGTGAGTTGAGGGTAATGATAGCATGACCTTGAGATTATGAGATTTGAGTTGGTCTGGCTTCATCATCATCATCGACATCATCACCCTTGTCAACCGGCCAATCAATGTTAGGCATGGTTGCTTTGACATGTGCTATAGTGTCACTCAAAGAGTCCTCTTCTTTATACCATCCTTCACGATGCCCCTCTATTCTCAACGTCTAGCTGCGTGTTCTTCAACCTCTTCCTAAATGTTAGCTTTATTTACTTTGGTATCAAACTCCACAATCACTTCCTTCTTAGCGGTCTGCACTTCAGTGTGAACTAGATCTTTGCCTGTAGAGACTAGATGGGGTGTAGGGGGGGAAGCCTTGCAAGACTTTACAACCTCATCAATTACTGCCTGCTTGCCAGGTCCTTCAAGAACCTGAATTCTAGGTGTATGGATGTCTAACGAGGGATGTACGTAGGTCTGATGGGATATGACAAACAGTACGAAAGCTGTACAACCGATGGACTACGAGCTGTACGGACGACAAGTCGAGAGGGTGTATGGACGACGGGCTGAGGTACAGACTACGGGGAGAGAGAGAGAGAGAGAGAGAGAGAGAGAGAGAGATGTGCATGTCCATACTACATAGAAACACTATCTATATATATACACACACTTTTTTTGGTAATATCCAGTGCACTATATTTATATGCTCATAAATTTACATGATGGGAGGTCTCCGAAATGGAGAGTATCCCAAAGATAAGAAACATAAAAAGAAAAGCTCTATGCAAGAAGCATCCATATCACCCTCATGGCAGGCATCATATAAGGATTGCCGCAATGAGGCTCGGAAAGATTCATATGACTTGTGAATCTATCGACCCAAGTATGCCAAATTATGCTCACTCCAGATTGTCCAAAGAGCCCAATATCTCACCCAAGAGAGAAATAGTAAGTATTGAGACAAAGACCTCATAAATCTGCCAAAAAGCCAGAAATGCTTCCTGAATTTGTGACTCGGGAAATGGAGCCGAAGATAATCTGAAATTCTCCTGAGGAGTATCTTAGAACACGGGCAGTGCCAAAGCAAATGAAGAACAGTCTCTGAAGGAGCCTAACATCTTAAATATGTGGATGGTGCAATGCAACGTTTAGCAAGTGTGACCCCCACTGACAATGTGCTTGTCATACATCTCCAAAGAAAAAGTCTTTGTTTCAATGGCATTTTACACAACATCCAAAGATTCTTCCGCCACCATGAGAGGGGCTTCCTTATATGCCACAGAGAATTAGCATATTGCTGAATCCATGGAGCAGGCTGAAGAAGCCTGTAGGCTTTGATGGAGGTTAAGGCAGGAAGAGGAACATGATGAGTGCATGTAGCAGAGGGTTGCAATTGCTAATCCGTAAGCTTGTTTGTGTCAGCCACGGGAGGAACAGGTAG
Source organism: Dipteris shenzhenensis (assembly GCF_047967505.1). Lineage (NCBI taxonomy): Eukaryota > Viridiplantae > Streptophyta > Polypodiopsida > Gleicheniales > Dipteridaceae > Dipteris > Dipteris shenzhenensis. Next base: position 51,596,715 of record NC_141617.1, read on the forward strand.
AAAAGGATGTAATAAATCAGCAATTTTTTTCCATATAGACCTATGATGCATTCCCAATGCATAGGAAGCAGTGGCCTGAGGAAAAGATAAGACATAGCCCTGATCATATACCACATCATGTATGTATCTAATTCCCAATTTCATGAGATTGTATGCCCGAACAGGTTCCTGTAAAGCGAGTGGAATGTCAAAGATGGCACTCCAATGAATACTTTCTTTTCTCACTGAGTTTATCCCCGAGCAATTATCAGGAGCCCATTTGACCTTAGAAAGTACTTGTTTCCAGTCAAGTATCAGAGCAGTAGAGAAAGGACAGCCAGGTATCTTCCCTACAAATCTCTCAATGACAACCTCCCAATGATCAGTAGTCCAATGACCATAAGCACAAGTCCTCATGTTGACAAACATGGATGCTAGCATACAAGTCCATGGCTGCTGTTGGTGGAAAAAAGTATGCAGCATAGTCGCCTTCCTTGCAAGTACATGATATCTTATATTGAGGACATGCATCCTAGGAGAGCACACCATTTCCATCTTCATTAGTCTCAATGCTTTCACAGCAGTTTTTGTCCTCCATAACATCTCCATAGCTTGAGACATAAAGGCTGAAATATCCCTGGAGGACCAATCCAACAAAGGCAAATAGAACTGGACATAGGACATTACAATGGACTGTACTATTCTGAGCCTGACATGAAGAGGCCAAGTAGAAATCTTCTAGTATTCCAGTTTATGTTGAAGTCTTTGGAGGATCCATTTTAGCTGCTGCTTCTTGGTGATATGCCATCTTATGGGATATCCCAAATGCCTGACTACATCTTTGGAATGCACCGCTTGACCTGGCCAAAGAATAGAATGCCAGTCACATTGTTTTAGGGAAAGTAATTTAGATTTGTCAAAATTGACATGCAATCCCGCTGCCAAACCATACAATGAAAGAGTGGTCATAAGCATGTGAACTTCCCCGGGAGAATTCTGTGGCATAAAGAAGGAATCATCAGCATATGCTTGTGCCAAAAAAGATGCAGCCCCAGGGATTTTAAGACCAGTCATTTGTCCTATGTTTGTAAGATGATCAAGATACATTAAAAGGGGATGTGTCGCAATGGCATAGAAGAGAGCACTAAGAGGGCAGCCCTGTCTAACTGATCGACCCAATGTCCATGACCGAGACAGATGACCCCCAAGAATGCACTGAGAAGTAGAGCCAGAATAAAGCCAGTAAAATACATTTGCCATCTTGGGACCAAAGCCCAACTTTGTCATGATTTTGAGAGAGAGAATCCCATTGAACAGTGTCAAATGCCTTAGCAATATCCACCTGCAATATAAGCACATCTTGATGCGAATACTTAGCATATTCAATTGCAGTCAAGGCATTGGATATATTGTCATGGATTTGTCTTCGCGGCACAAACCCATACTGATGAGGATGAAGTCCCGGATCCATTATCCTGTGAAGCGTATGCACAATTATTTTGGCAATGAGTTTGTAAACTACAGGCATCAAAGTAATAGGCCTCCAATGTGACATATGGTCACACAAATGTTTTTTGGGCACAAGTTTGACTATGCCATGCTTCCAAGAGTGCGGCAACTCATTTTCTTGCCAGGCAACATTGATCATTTGCAAGAGGACTTCTTTTAAATCATCCCAAAAAGAAATATAAAATTCCACCGTAAGGCCATCCCAGCTAGGGAACTTGTATTTGCTGAGGTGGAACAATGCATTATCAAGTTTTGTGTCAGTAAAAGGTCTCTCCAAGGTAAGAGCATCATCCATTTCCACTATTCCAGAAACATATTGGAGAAATTCAGTCCTAGCATCAGTCATTTGATTTGATGGGGAACCAGGAGCAGAGAACAATTTCTGGAAATAATTTTGGCATTCATCTTGGAGATCAGAGAAAGAGTGCGTCCAAGAGCCATCTAGCTTCCTTACCCTTAGACATGAGTTTTTCTTTCGAGTAGCATGCAAGCCCTGGAAAAAGGCTTTTGATGAGCAGCCCTTATCCATGAGGGGCTTCATTCTTGCCCTAATTTGCCATTTGTGCAATTTCCTCTGATCATTAACAGTCAATTTAAACTAAGCATGTGAAAGGGAATCCTTTTCTGAACTGAGAAAATTCCTCCATTCAGTCATATGCCAGTTGCCATACTCCCTAATGACATTCTGCATACGAGAGACAAAACTGTCCCAAGCATAATTGATGTCCTCCTGGGCATGCAAAGGCAAGGGATGAATTGCAACTCTGATCATTTGTTGGAAATAGTGATGTCGGAAATAAGCCTGATTAACATGCAATAATCTACTGGAAAGGGGTGGCAAATCATCCAGAAGAATGCCAAGCTGCGAATTCATCCACAATGGGGCATGATCTGACAAGCCCAATGAGAAATGTATAAGGAGATGAGGGCTAAAATCTGCAAATTGTAGTGGGTAAAACAAATACCATCTGTCAAGCCTTGCCCAGTATGTAGTAAGTGCATTATGATGAAAAGTATATCCAGGCACTGACCCTTGGAGAAGCAGCCATAAATCTTCAGCCTGCACAGAAAGAAGCATGCTATCCCATTTCTGCCTTTCCAATGATAGCATATGAGATCTTGAAGTGATGTTATCTCTTGGCAGAGGGGAATTAAAGACACACACACACTTTTTTTTTAGTAAAATCCAGTGCAATGTATTTATATTCTCATAAATTTACAAGATGGGAAGTCTCCAAAATGGAGAGTATCCCAAAGATCAGAAACATAAAAAGAAAAGCTCTATGCAAGAAGCATGTATATCACCCTCATGGCTGGCATCATATAAGGATTGCCGCAATGAGGCTCGGAAAGATTCATATGACTTGTGAATCTGCCAACCCAAGTATGCCAAATTATGCTCACTCCAGATTGTCCAAAGAGCCCAATATCTTACCCATGAGAGAAATAGTGAGTATTGAGACAAAGACCTCATAAATCTGCCAAATAACCAAAAAAGTTTCCCAAATCTGTGACTCGGGAAACGGAGCCGAAGATGATCTGAAATTCTCCCGAGGAGGTTCCTAGAACACGGGCAGTGCCAAAGCAAATGACGGACAGTCTCTGAAGGAGCCTGACATCGTAAACATGTGGATGGTGCAATGTGACGTTTGGCAAGTGTGATTCCCACTGACAATGTGCCGGTCATGCATCTCCAAAGAAAAAGTCTTTGTTTGAAAGGCATTTTACACTTCCATAATATCCGGAGATTCTTCCGCCACCATGAGAGGGGCTTCTTGATATGCCACAGAGTATTAGCATATTGCTGAATCCATGGAGCAGGCTGAAGAAGCTTGTAGGCTTTGATGGAGGTCAAGGCAGGCAGAGGTACAGGATGAGAGCATGTAGCAGAGGGTTGCAATTGCCAATCCATAAGCCTATCTGTGTCAGCCACAGGAGGAACAGGTAGAAGCGGATGTAACAAATCAGCAATTTTCTTCCATATCGACATATGATGCATTCCCAATGCATAGGAAGCAGTGGCCTGAGGAAAAGATAAGACATAGCCCTGATAATCTACCACATCATTTATGTATCTAATTCCCAATTTCATGAGATTATATGCCCGAACAGGTTCCTTTAAAGCAAGTGGAATATCAAAGATGATACTCCAATGAATACTTTCTTTCCTCATTGAGTTTGTCCCCGAGCAATTATCGGGAGCCCATTTGACCTTAGAAAGTACTTGTTTCCAGTCAAGTATCAGAGCAGTAGAGAAAGGACAGCCAGGTATCTTCCCTACAAATCTCCCAATGACAACCTCCCAATGATCAGTAGTCCAATGACCATAAGCAGATGTCCTCATGTTGACACACATGGATGCTATCATACAAGTCCATGGTTGTTGTTGACGGAAAAAAGTATGGAGCATAGTCGCCTTCCTTGCAAGTACATGATATCTTATATTGAGAACATTAAGTCCACCATGCATCCTAGGAGAGCACACCATTTGCATCTTCATCAGTCTCAATGCTTTCACAACAGTTTTTGTCCTCCATAACATCTCCATAGCTTGAGACATAAAGGTTGAAATATCTCTGGAGGACCAATGCAGCAAAGGCAAAAAGAATTGGACATAGGACATTACAATGGACTGTACTATTCTGAGCCTGACATGAAGTGGCCACGTAGAAATTTTCCAATATTCCAGTTTATGTTGAAGTCTTTGGAAGATCCATTTTAACTGCTGCTTCCTGGTGATATGCCATCCTATAGGATATCCCAAATGCCTGACTACATCTTTGGAATGAACCACCTGACCTGGCCAGTAAATAGAATACCAGTCACATTGTTTAAGGGGAAGTAATTTAGATTTGTCAAAATTGACATGCAATCCCGCTGCCAATCCATACAATGATAGTGTGGTCATAAGCATGTGAAATTCCCAGGGAGAATTCTATGGCATAAAGAAGGAATCATCAGCATATGCTTGTGCCAAAAAAGATGCAGCCCCAAGGATTTTAAGACCAGTCATCTGTCCTGTGTTTGTAAGATGATCAAGATACATCAAGAGGGGATGGGTCGCAATGGCCTAGAAGAGAGCACTAAGAGGGCAGCCCTGTCTAACTGATCTACCCAATGTCCATGACCGAGATAGATGACCCCCAAGAATGCACTGAGAAGTAGAGCCAAAATAAAGCCAATAAACTGCATTTGCTATCTTGGGACCAAAGCCCAACTTTCTCATGATTTGAGAGATAAAATCCCATTGAACTGTGTCAAATGCCTTAGCAATATCTACCTGCAATATGAGCACATCTTGATGCGATTACTTAGCATATTCAATTGCAGTCAATGCATCGGAGATATTGTCATGGATTTGTCTTCGCGGCACAAACCCATACTGATGAGGATGAAGGCCCCCATTCAGTATCCCGTGAAGCCTATACACAATCATTTTGGCAATGAGTTTGTAAACTACAGGCATCAAAGTAATAGGCGTCCAATCTGACATATGGTCACACAGATGTTTTTTGGGCACAAGCTTGACTATGCCATACTTCCAAGGGTGCGGCAAGTGATTTTCTTGCCAGGCAACATTGATCATTTGCAAAAGGACATCTTTCAAATCATCCCAAAGAGAAATATAAAATTCCACCATAAGGCCATCCCAGCCAGGGGACTTGTATTTGCTGAGGTGGGACAATGCATTATCAAGTTCTGTGTCAGTAAAAGGTCTCTCTAATGTAAGAGCATCGAAAAGCAGAGAGCAATTTCTGGAAATAATTTTGGCATTAATCTTGGAGATCAGAGAAAGAGTGCGTCCAAGAGCCATCTAGCTTCCTTACCCTTAGACATGAGTTTTTCTTTCGAATAGCATGCAGGCCCTGGAAGAAGGCTTTTGATGAGCAGCCCTTATCCATGAGGGGCTTCATTCTTGCTCTAATCTGCCATTTGTGCAATTTCCTCTGATCATTATCAGTCAGTTTGATCCAAGCATGTGAAAGGGAATCATTTTCTGATTCAGGGAGAGGCCTTAAATGTGAAAATTCAGTCAATTGTTGTGCTGTCCTTTTTGCGCATTTAACCTCATTCCTCCATTTAGTCATATGCCAGTTTCCATACTCCCTAATGACATTCTGTATATGAGAGACAAAACTGTCCCAAGCATAATCCATGTCCTCCTGGGCATGCAAAGGGAAGGGATGAATTGGAAGTCTGATCATTTGCTGGAAATAGTGATGTGGGAAATAAGCCTGATTAACATGCAGTAATCTACTGGAAAGAGGTGGCAAATCATCCAGTGGCATACCAAGTTGCAGATTCATCCATAATGGGGCATGATCTGACAAGCCCAATGAGAAATTAATGAGGAGATGAGGGCTAAAATCTGCATATTATTGTGGGTAAAACAAATACCATCTGTCAAGCCTTGCCCAGTATGTAGTAAATGCATTATGATGAAAAGTATATCCAGGCATTGACCCTTGGAGAAGCAGCCATAAATCTTCAGCCTGCACAGAAAGAAGCATGCTATCCCATTTCTGCCTTTCCGATGATAGCATATGAGATCTTGAAGTGGTGTTGTCTCTTGGCAGAAGGGAATTATTAAAATCTCCACAGATAAATGCATTAGATCTCCATGGATATTTGCTTAAAGAATCCCATAAAGAAGCCCTCATGGCAGAGGTCTGGGAGGCATAGACTGATGCAAACTCAAGAATATCACCATTGACATTACATTGTATGACCATCCATCTGCCACTGCTTTCATTGAAGGCTAACTGAGGCTCCAACTCATGTCTAACCATTATGCATACACCTGAGTAGGTAGTGGTACCAGCATAATATATATCATAACCGCCAAAGTAATCATGATGACCAGTCTTAGAGTGTTGATTATGCTCTTGCAAACAAACAATATCTGGCTCCGTTTTATGTACATAATTCCAGAAGGGACATTGCAAAGGCTCTGTACATTGTATGTGAAGCACTTAAGTGTTTGATGCATGAAAGAGGTATATACAGAAAAGTATAAGTATGAAACAAGATATCAGAGAGGCAAAGCCTCTGCCTGCATGGGCTGCATGCCTTCATGATCGATGAAAGATATAGCATTCTCCCCTTCTTCAGAATCACATATGGGGATGCCCTTCTTCAAAACCCCCACCCAATTTCGAAGGAGAGGAGCTGAAGTGGAAGCCTGTCCTGGTGAGGGAGAAGAAGCATCCCATTGACGAGATTGAAAGGGGCGTTGCTTCAATACAACCACCTTCTTAGGCTGTTGAAAACCATCCTGATCTGTTCCCACAGATTCCTTCATCTTCTTTTTTTCTTTTTCTTTTCCTTTTCCAGCAAGTGATTGCACCTGATTGATTGGTTTGGCATTCTTTGCTCCATTTCTATTTGCTGTCTTAGCTTGCAAATTCTCATTCTTTTCCCATGTCTGGGGCGGTAATGCATTGGGAGGGGGCTGATGTAGAACCATTGGGCATTCAGAGGCTAGGTGCCCAAACTTGTGGTAGGCAAAACAAGCTCCTGCAAACACACCCCATTTCAATTCAAAATACTTTTTTCCCAATTGCACTCCCTCAACTTTCACTGCAATAGAAGGAGGGGTGGGTGAATTAGTGTCCCAGAGAATGCAAAACCTGTTATGGTTTCCCATAGGGCGTGGAGGACAAATGACCTGTCCCAAAGTAGCAGCCAGGCCAGGCAATTCTTCATGCATATAGTCTGGGAAGTTAACAACCTCAACCCATACGGGACAATGATGTCGTATAAAACTTTGATAATCCTCGTTTGGGGACCAAGGCATAGCCTGTACCATCTGCTTCCCGTAAAAAAGGAGAGAAAGCTCAAGTAACCTCTGCTTGCATAAAGCATCTGATAAATGCACCTCATAAAAGCCTCTAGATGCAAAATATACTCCCTCTACAAAGCATCCTCCAAGGATGGACTTAATCCACTGTGCGACATCACTGGCTGCTGGGATTCTTCCTGGAAAGAAAATTATAACCGCGGTTTGAGATAACTTCCTGAGAGGATTCACGAGGGAGGGCAATTTCAATTTGTACGTGACCTCTAGAACTGGTTTGCCCCATTCCTGTCGTGACTGCTGAAAGTCATCCTTGAGGGTATCAAACACATATTGAGCTTCCATAGTAAGTTCATCATCTTGTGTTGCAGGTTGTGAAGGGCGGCGCTTAGCATCTGCAGATCTTTCTTTTCGAGCATATGTACTAACATCCGAACCTGAAGCCATGATTGAAATACGACAAGGCAAGAGGGACTGTATGAAGAAGTAGAGAATCAGAAACAAGTGAGACACAGGAGGGTACGGAAAAGCACGAGAGCGAGAACTCAAGACTGTACAGAAAATGTAATGGTGTGTATGGACAAGGCCAGACTATACAAAGGTACGGACAGGGCTGTACAAGAAAGAGCAGACTGTACGAAAAGAACAAACTGTATGGAGAAAAGCAAACTGTACGGAAACACGAGCGGAGTGCCGTCAGAAAGGGCGGCTATACGGGAGCTTTGGCAAGGGTGAACAACAGAGGCCCGCTCTCTCTCTCTCTCACACATTTTTTTTTTTTTTTTTGTGGGAAGAAATCTTTTATTGCTGTAGAATAATTACATTCATAGTTACTTCAAAAACGAAGTAGCTACTACTCAACTGAAGATCTCAGTATAAGCTGTATACACATCCTGATCAATCAAACTAGTCTGAAAGCAATCATAGAATGATTGTTGCAGAGATCGTTTGAAAAAAGAAAAGATGAAAATAGTGGATCACCAAAGACTCTATGATTTCTGTCCATCCATAAAGTCCATAGGGTCCAATAGCCCACCCATACAAAAAATAAATCAAAACCCTGTCTCTGTGGATGAAAGCCAAACAACCAGAAAAATATGCCAAAAGTAACAGTAGGAAATCGCTGTCGAAGCCTCTGTCTGATGAGAGCAATGAGATCAGAAGTATTTAGACAGGACCAAAAGATATGAAACACTGATTCAGTAGAGTGCTGGCCTCTGTGACAAACAGCTGAAACAATATGTCTGTGTGCGAGTAACTGTCCGGATGGAAAAATGCCAAGGAGAACTCGCCATAGGAAAAGCTGTTGTCGAAGAGGGACTTTGTAATGCCAAAGGAGACGCAGCCTTTTTTGCCACCACTTCATTGGGCGATCCATATGCCAAACAGTATTTGCTCTGTGGGAAATCCAAGGTGGAGGTAATAACACTTTATACAGTGATGACACTATGATATGTGAGAGCTTCAAAGGACGGACGTATAAGGAAGGAGAGCGTAAAATCCAATCCTCAAGCCGATTCTGAAGCTCCAAATGAGGTACCGGCAAGTACGGTTGGAGCATTGCTGAAATTTTATGCCATACAGGACGATAGTGAGCTCCCAAACCATACTTGTGAGCAGCCATAGAAAAAGATAAAATTGTGCCATCATCCTGAAGTACATCCGCCACAGATGAAATGCCTTTGAAGGAGAGAAAATAAGAACGTCTGGGTTCTTGTATGGCCAACGGAGGGTGGAATACTTTAGACCAAAAAATATTCTCTACCCTCAAAGAGTTGCTCGACAGAGAGTCCCTGCCATGCCATTCCAAGTGGGATAAGATGTGTTTCCAATCAAGAAGCAGACGAAAGACAAAAGGGCAGCCTCTGATCTTGCCTTGGATTAGAGCCAAATAAAAAATCCCACTGAGTAGGGTGCCAATTCCCAAAGGCAGATGTTTGAAGATGTAATAAGAGAGAACGGATCATGAAAGCCCAGGGCTGATCTCCTTGCATAAACTGTATCATCATTTTCCCTCTATGAGCAAGTAAATGCATTTGAATATTGAGAATGTTCAGACCCCCGTGCATCTTTGGAGAACAGAGACGATGCATAGAGAGTAATCTGAGACTTTTCTTGCCATGTTTTGAACGCCAGAAAATTTCCATGATAGCTGACATAAATGGAACCAGATCTGCCTTAGTGAACATAGTGAGAGGCAGATAAAATTGTATGTATGCTATCAAAATGGATTGTGTGATTCGTAGACGAACATGTAATGGCCAAGTTGCAAGCTTCCAATATTCAAGTTTTGCCCTTAACTTTACTAGCACCCAATCAGTTTGTTGTGAACGGGTAAGTCCCCAGCCTAGAGGATAACCAAGATGTCGAATGAATTGAGAAGCGGGGACAATTTCTCCAAGCCACAGAAGGTTGTGCCATTCCTGTGCATGTAACGGCAACAATTTTGATTTCTGAAAATTTACCCGAAGGCCAGCAGCCAAACCATATGTGGAAAGAGCATGCATAATCATGGACAGATCAGCCCGAGTATTTTTTGGAGTAAAGAATGAGTCATCAGCATATGCCTGAGCAATCATGCTGCGACTGCCAAGAATCTCCAAACCGTGCAACTGGTCTGAGTCCAAAAGGTGATCCAGATATTGAAGCAGTGGATGAGTGGCTATGGCAAAAAGTAAAGCACTCAGGGGACATACTTGCCTGACAGAGCAAGCAAGAGTCCAGGATGGAGAAATATCGCCTGAGAGTATGCAGGCAGCTTCACTATCTTGATATAGTGAGTTGCTGCATTTTTGTGCCAAAACCCAATGCTTGCATAGTCGATGAAATAAAATCCCACCGAACAGTATCAAAGGCTTTGGCAATATCAACTTGCAATAACAAAACATCCTGCTGTGTGTATTTGGCATATTCAATTCCAATGTAGGCATTAGCAATGTTATCGGTGATATGCCTGCGCGGGACAAAGCCATATTGAGCAGGATGCAACCCATCATGTAAAATCCCCTTTAGCCGATCGACAATCATTTTGGTGGTGACTTTGTAAATTACTGGCATAAGAGTGATAGGTCTCCAATCGGCCAAAGACTCACAAATTTGTTTTTTGGGAAGGAGTTTAACAAGACCTCTCTTCCATGTGTCCGGCATTTTCTAATTTTGCCACGTAGCATTCACCATATATAGCAATGAATGCTTCAAAATAGGCTAGTATGCTAGAAAAAATTCGACTGTTAAACCATCCCATCCAGGGGATTTCCATTTGCCACATGATTTGATCGCATCTGACAGTTCCCTCTCAGTAAAGGGTTCCTCCAATTCCAAAGCTTGAGTAGGGGAAATGATAGGAGAAACATGTTGCAACAGTAAATTTCGTGCAAGAAAAATCTGTTGCGAGGGAGGAACTGCAGAGCCAAATTGCTGAGAGAAATGATGCACACAAACAGAAGCAAGCTGTGACCGTGAAGTAGTCCATGATCCATCTCGCATAAGAACTCTGCAAATTTCTGTTTTGATTCTCCTCTGATGTAAACTTTTGAAAAATTCTTTGGAAGAGCAGCCTTTATCTGTAAAGGCTCTTTGTCTTGCTCTAGTCTCCCATTTTGCCAGTTTCCTGTGATCATTTAGTTTAAGACAATGTCTGGCCTGGCATAGTGTTGTTTGCTCATGCATGGACAATGACCGATGATGACTGAGTTCAGTGAGGTCTTGACAAGTAGATTTGGCCTGAGCAATGGTTTCCCTCAGGGTCTTTATGTAAGACTTGCCATAAGCTCTAATCACCGCTTGCATTTTAGAAATAAAAGAATCCCAGGCACCATCAACATGAAGATGGCTGCTAGAGGAGAGACAATGAGTTGCTTCAATAACCATTGCCTTGAAATCAGCATGTTGCAAATAACTATTGTTTATGATTAGATGTCTCCTGTGTGGCAATCTATCATCTGGCATATTATGAAAAGATAACCGCAACCATAGTGGTGCATGGTCTTAATGGACAAAGGCATAGTCAATCCACATTTTGCATGTGAAATCCCCATTTTGTTGGGGAGCAACACTATACCAACGATCCAGACGTGCCTGATAGGCGGAAAGAGCATTATGTTGAAAAGTGTAGCCCGGTGACAAAGGCTGTAATTCCTTCCAAAGGTCAACCAGATCCAGATGCAGAAGTAGTTGAGACCATGCATGCCTTTCAGGAGATAACATACGGTCATGTCTGGAGGTGTTGTCTCCCTGTTGTCGAGCATTATTGAAATCCCCACATATGTAGGCATGATATCTCCACGGATATTGTTGCATGGCATCCCAAATTGCAGTTCTTTCTCTGGAGGACTGAGGTGCATAAACTGAAGCAAATTCAAACACCTCTCCTCTAATAATGCATTGGAGAACAAGCCATCTGCCTTTGTTGTCATTTAATGCAATGACTGGTTGAAGCTCATGTTTGATCAGAAGGACAACCCTTGAGAAAGAGTGCTCCCCAGCATAGAAAATATCATATCCACAGTAGTGTCCTGTCTTGCCTGCATAAATATGTTGGTTGTGTTCTTGTAATGCCACTATGTCAAGCTGAAATCTGTTGATGTACAGCCACACAGATTTCCATTTCCTACTGTCACAGATGCCCTGGACATTGAGTGTAAAACATTTGATGTGAGCAGTCATATATACAGGTATTTATAGTAATGTAACAACTATTTACAGCAGCAAAATTTATGAGGTCAGCCTTGCATTTCTATCTCAGGGTCGAGGCCTCGCCCCTGAGAAGAAGTAGCCGTCTGAGAAGTAGACAGCAAAGCAGCAACCTCTTCTTCAGGGAAGAGTGTTCTGCTGACTGTTACTGCAGCCCATGTAATCCCAATTCCTGTATTTATCTCTGGGGTATTTCCGCTAGAAGATGCACCATTCCAAGTGCGGGGGGGTGGAATTCTTCGAGCAGAAATAACTTTTCTTGGACTTTGCCAGCCATCAGTTGAAGGTTGCTGTCCTTTGGTCGAGGATTGAATAACAGGAGGTGAATGTGAAGTGAGATTCCCATTGGGAGCCACTGGAGCTTTGCCTTTATCTCGACTCCCAGCAGGCTGTCTACTGCTTTTATTTTTGTTGGCCACTGGAGTGGGAACATCTTTAGTAGGCATGGAAATTGGCAAAGTGGCACGAGGCATTTTATGTTGATTCATTGGACACTGTGAAGCCATGTGTCCAAACTTTTTGCATTCAAAACAGGCCCCTGCAAATAAATCCCATTTGAGTTTATAAAAAGCACTTCCCATGTTCACATTATTCACCGTGACTGAATAAGAGTCCGGTGTGGGATTGTCAGTATCCCAGAGAATGCAAAATCTGTTTGAGTTGCCATTTGGCCGTGGTGGGCAAACCACTTTACCTAAAGATGCTGCAATTTTAGGCAAAAGCGAGGCCATACATTGGGGGAAATCAACAACTTCAACCCAAACCGAGCATCTGTGTCGGATTAAAGCCTGAAAATCCCTTGTGGGAGACCATGGCAAGACATGCATCATTTGCTGCCCAAAAAAAAGAGGTGAATGTTCCAAAAGCATTTGTCTATGGATCTCATTCACCATGATGACCTCAAAAAAGCCCCTGACTGCATAGTGTACTTTATGAACAAAAGAGCCAGCCAATGTGCGTGTCAGCCAATTGCCTATCTCTGCAGCAGGGGGCATCCGGCCTGGAAAAAATAATATGACTGCATTCTTGGCATATTCCCTGACTGGATCGACAATTTCATCGACCTCAACCATGAGGCCAACTGAAGGAACCGAGTCTTTCCACTCTTTTCTCGTATCTGCAAATCCTTCATGCATTACATCATGCCTCAAGAGTCTCATGCATCGGGTCATTCTGACCCTCAACCTGCTTTTGCTTCTTGTAGGGAGCCGAACGCTCCTTTTGAAACGTTTTTTCATATGAATACTCTGCCATGACTTTGAAAGAAAGGGAGCTTGAGAATGAAGTACCTGTAAAAGAGTAGTGAAAGCCAAAAAAACCAGTCCCAAAGAAATATTCACAGGAAGTCCACCAGAGAGGATAAAGAAGAGTATAGTTGGGGAGGAGATAGCAGAGGGAATTGTAAAAGTTAGGTTGGAACACTAGACTGTTAGAGAAGACAGCGGGGCCCAAAAAACTCTAAGGATTTGTACGGCAGGAAGTACGGGAACTGTACGGATGGAACTGCACGAAGGGGAGATTGGACTGTACGAAAATGGACAAGGTTGTACGGACATACGTAAGGGTCTTCAGGAAAAGTACGGCGATGGCGATACAGACAGGTATGGGACTGCTCGGAGCTGTGCGGGGGTGAGCCAGACCTGTTCGTACGGTCGTACGGAAAACGTACTGCGACCGTATAGGTGTACGGACATGAGGGGAGGTTGTACAGGATCCTGGCGAGGCTGAACAGTAGAGGCCGCACTCTCTCATGTCTCCCATGACCCACCTCCCCCTCGTTATCACGACCGCCAACCCTACTATGAGGTTCATTTCGACCACCAGTTCGATGATGTATATAGCCAGAACCTCAGCCGCCTACTCCGTCCTCATCTATTAGATGCTCTACCATCCACGCGGGACCGGTGGGAACTTGTACATACTTCACTCGTTTCTACCGCTCACATGTCGTTCCCTGCCACATGTCATTCGTCTAGTCCCCCACCGGTTGGTCTTGTTCCTTGCAACGGTTGGTATGACGAGGAGTGTAAGGAACTCCGCAGGAAACTTAACCTTGAGACCAAGGAGAAGTCTCCCCTCCTTGCCGAAACCAAGAGAGACTACAAGTGGTTGGTTAGGCGCAAGAAACGCCAATTTCTAGCCCGGAATGAGGAGGAGCTGAGAAGCTTGCTTTTCAGCTGTGACTCCAAGGAATTCTGGAGAAAATTCCTCCGCTCGAAGTCTCAGAGCCCCCTCACAGATCCACGTGTCTGGTCTGCATATACTTCAGCTCTATACGATGTTCCAGATCAGCCAGATATCGATTTATCCCACTCCCCTAGGCCAGCTTCATCTAGTCTCTTCACACCGGAGAGTGTCCGTGCAGCAGTCCACCGATTGAAGAACGGGAGAGGTAAGGATCATGATGGATTGCAAGCGGAGTATGTAATCCATGGGATTCATACCTTAGCTTTTGTTCTCTCCCGTCTCTTCAATGAGTCTGTTTGTACAGGCCTACCACAGTCCTGGTTAGGCAATACCATAGTACCTATCCACAAGTCGGGGGACCCTATGGAGCCGTCGAATTACAGGACCATCATGATTGGCCACGTTATGGCCAAGATCTATGCATCAGTTTTGGAAAGCCGTATAAATGACCATGCCGAGACGACAGGACTCAGAGCCAGAGGGCAGGCTGGATTTCGCAGGGATCATTCGACGCTTGACCACATTCTCACACTCAGGGCACTAGTAGAGGAGGCGAAGTCACGAAGGCAACGGCTTTATTGTTGCTTCGTGGACTTCAGGAAGGCATTTGATACAGTTCCGCTTTCAGATTGTTTCAGAGGATTCGCGAGATGGACTTCAGTGGAGAAACACAGTGGGCTATCATGGCTTTGTATGAGAGGGTCACTGGTCGGGTTCGGACACGTGAGGGGCTCTCAGAGGAGGTATGCAGCACGATTGGGGTGAAGCAGGGTTGCCCGCTCTCTCCTACTCTCTTTGGACTATATATTGATGAGCTAGAGATGTTCGTACAGATGACAGGCGGTGTGGGCTCTACTCTCTCAGGATCCTCCATTCCTATCCTCCTGTATGCGGACGATGTGGTTCTCATTTCCTCTACTGCTCAGGGCCTCCAGGCACATATTGAGGCACTCCACAGGTTTTGCCAGGACAGGGGATTGACCGTAAACCTTGGCAAGACCAAGGTTATGGTTTTCAACACCTCTGATCGTATCTACAGCACGGATGAGTTTTGCTTCACTTATGACGGACAGCCCATTGAGCTTGTTAGAGAGTACACTTATTTGAGGGCAGTTTTCAGGGGACCGATCTTTACCATGACATATGCAGCACGAGATAGGATTAGTAAAGGGTATGCTTCGTTGGCTCATCTTGAGGGTCAGTGTTTTCAGTCCCACTTTCAGCATCCCGATACGAAATCCCTGCTATTTGACACATTGGTGAGACCAGCTGCGATGTATGCAGCTCCTTTCTGGGCAGGAGACCTTGGCGCTGCAGATTGGAGACGAGTAGAGAGGTTACAGATCATCATGTTCTCTCGGCTCATTAGGGCCAAGGCTACAGTTCCGCACGAGATCATGCTAGCAGAGTTTTGAGCTACTCCCCTTGCATTGGATGCAGCGTTTCAGTCGGTCATGTATTTGCACAGGGTTAGGGAGTTTGGAGACTCAGCAGCAGGCAGGGCTCGGTTGCCATGGTTAGCACTTGCATCTTCTATGGAGTTGGCACGATCTGGGGCCCGATACTGCTGGTACTTCAGACTCACTAGGTGGCTCACATCTCTTGGACTAGACATGGATAGACTGCCTCCCTTCCGATACAGCATAGATGCCCCTCATCTCGAGTTGACTCGCCACGAGCTTAGTCAGGTCACGAGAGCAGACTTGCTGCAGCTTCATACGTACCGCACTTGGATTTATCCCACGCAGCTTCCGACGAAGATGGCCACATATCGTGACCACTTCCTTCGAATCTCAGAGGATGGATTTGTCATTCCACCAGGCTACACAGGTATCCACATGTCCCACTCACTGAGGATTGCCCTTGGCCAGCTTAGAGTCTCTTCGCATCAGCTCGAGATAGAGGCTGGTAGGATGCGACGCATGGAGGATGGACGGCGTCCAGGCCGAGAGACCAGGATCTGCCCTTGTTGCACCATGGGAGAGGTGGAGTCAGAGGAGCACTTCATTTGCAGATGCCCGCTATATTATGAGATCAGAGGGAGATTCCACTGTCTCTTCACGGATGGCTTTGGACCTCTCTCACGAGTGATGGATTATGAGGATCAGCATTGCCTAGCTCTTTATGTCAGGGAGGCCACTATGCTTCGACGACACTACCTCAGAGACCATCAGTACAGACCGGAGCGTGATAGAGCCCAGCCCGATAGAGCTCAGACACACGCTATACCAGATGACAGGTATCAGGAGGAGCACGAGGAGGTCAGAGCTCACACAGGACACATGCCTCCACCCTGTGGATGTACATATGAGATGGTTTGTAGACGCCGCAGGATCTTGTTACATAGGGGACGTACTCGCCGCTTCATCTCCAGACGATCCAGGATGATGGCATCTTTTCGGAGGAGACTTACTCATGGAGATCTCGCCCCACCAGCCGCTCACCTCACTTTTGCTCAGATTTGTACTCTCATAGCAGGAGGCAGAGTCGATGGACAGGATTTCCAGTATTATTTTGGTTCTCAGCCTCCGTGATACATGGACTTGTATCTTTGCATTGACATATTGTACTCATCCCCCCATTTTGCACCCAGGGGCGGTTTCCTTGCATCTAGCTTACTTTGTATTTAGGCTCGGATTTGACAGTATGTACTTTCACTTGCATTGTATTGCGTAGCACTTAGATGATATTCGACGATGCCTCTTCTTTGTGGCACGTTGATTTTGTGCTATCTTGTACGCAGAGTTCTTGATGTCCCATGGGCCCATTTTGGCCTTTAGTGGACAATAATACACTTTCTTTCTTTCTTTCTTTCTCTCACACACACTACACACACACACACTTTTTTTTTTTGGTAAAACCAAGATACTTATATTATGATACATTCATTTACATCTGGGCAGAGCTCAAAAGAGAGCCAAAGCCCTATCCATCAAAAGCAGTAAAAGAAAAGCTGAATACAAGAAACATCTAAATCTTCCTCATGTAAGGCATCATATAAAGATTCCGCAATGAGGCTCGGAAGAACTCATATGGCTGCTGAAGTGGAGAATTCACATATGCTTGATTGCGTTGTAACCAGAGGGTCCATAAAGCCCAGTATCTGATCCAGTGGAAGAAAAGAGAATACTGTGATAAAGAAGCTGATAGTTTGCCATATATCCAGAAAAACCTGTAGAACCTGTGAGCTGGGAATCTGAGAGATAAGAAATAGGAGATTCTGTCGAGAAGGTCTCTGGAATATGAACAAAACCACAGTAAATGCGGAATACTCTCAGATGTAAGATGACATCTTGGACAAAGGGGCGAAGCTATCCTTCTTTGAGCCAATTTCACCCCTACTGGAAGAATACCAACAATACATCGCCATAGAAAGAGTCATTGCTTCAAAGGCATTGGGCACAAGCTTAACCAAACCATGCTTCCAAGCTGAGGGAAGATGTTGAAGCTGCCAGGCTACATTTATAAACTGCAGAATTGGACCCTTCAGTTCAGGCCAAAAGGCTTCAAAAAATTCAACCGTCAGACCATCCCAACCAGGGGATTTATGTTTACCCAAATGCCTAAGAGCTTCATCCAATTCAACATCCGAAAAAGACATTTCCAGCATTGAGGCTTTTTGCAATGAGACAATAGGAGAAACAATCGCAGTAAATTTTTTCACACACACACACAGGGAGAGAGAGAGAGAGAAAGAAAGAAAGAAAGAAAGTGTATTATTGTCCACACACACAGGGAGAGAGAGAGAGAGAGTCATATGAACGTCCGTGGGAGACCTCACGGGCCTATGGGACAAAAGACAAAATATCAGAATGATTTACGGCATCTGGATAAACCAGAGAGTCGAGGAGTGCACATGGCATCTCAGCTCAATTATCATAACACACCTCTACATACTAAATCTATATAATAAGAAAAGGCTTTCATAACATCAGTTTAAGACTGAAAGTCTTTGGGTTTACATTTAAAGTCTCTAATTAAAGCTATTCCATCTCGATACACAGCCCATTTTCCAGCTTTAGGTGCATCTTTTACTTTGGAGCTCGACATTCCTCTCTTTCAGGTGAGTTGGGGTGAGTTCCTCGGAGATCCAAATCCTTGTGCCCTTCAACTTGTTTGTCTGTTGAAGAACCTTAGTTCTTTCTGCCCTCTCTGTGAAAAACACCTGCACCTGTACTTGCATTCCCGTTTAAGAGACACAGTTGATATCATGCTCATCCCACTCTACGAGAGAGAGAGAGAAAGAAAGAAAGAAAGAAAGTGTATTATTGTCCACTAGAGGCCAAAATGGGCCCATGGGACATCAAGAACTCTGCATACAAGATAGCACAAAATCAACGTGCCCCAAAGAAGAGGCATCGTCGAATATCATCTAAGTGCTACGCAATATAATGCAAGTGAAAGTACATAATGTCAAATCTGAGCCTAAATACAGAGTAAAATAGATGCAAGGAAACCGCCCCCGGGTGCAAAATGGGGGGGATGAGCACAATATGCCAATGCAAAGATACAAGTCCAGGTGTCACGGAGTCTGAGAACCAAAATAATACTGGAAATCCTGTCCATCGACTCTGCCTCCTGCTATGAGAGTACAAATCTGGGCAAAGGTGAGGTGAGCGGCTGGTGGGGCGAGATCTCCATGAGTAAGTCTCCTCCGAAATACTGCCATCATCCTGGATCGTCTGGAGATGAAGCGGCGAGTACGTCCCCTATGTAACAAGATCCTGCGGCGTCTACAAACCATCTCATATGTACATCCACATGGTGGAGGCATGTGTCCTGTGTGAGCTCTGCCGTCCTCGTGCTCCTCCTGGTCTCTGTCCTCTGGTATGGCGTGTGCCTGAGCTCTATGAGGCTGGGCTCTATCACACTCCGGTCTGTGCTCTCTGAGGTAGTCTTGCCGAAGCATAGTGGCCTCCCTGACATAAAGGGCTAGGCAATGCTGATCCTCGTAGTCCATCACTCGTGAGAGAGGTCCAAAGCCATCCGTGAAGAGACAATGGAATCTACCTCTGATCTCATAATATAGCGGGCATCTGCAAATGAAGTGCTCCTCTGACTCCACCTCTCCCATGGTGCAACAAGGGCATATCCTGGTCTCTCGTCCTGGTCGCCGTCCATCCTCCATGCGTCGCATCCTACCAGCCTCTATCTCGAGCTGATGCGAAGAGACTCTAAGCTGGCCGAGGGCAATCCTCAGTGAGTGGGACATGTGGATACCTGTATAGACTGGTGGGATGACAAATCCATCCTCTGAGATCCGAAGGAAGTGGTCACGATATGTGGCCATCTTCACCGGAAGCTGCGTGGGATAAATCCAAGTGCGATACGTATGAAGCTGCAGCAAGTCTGCTCTCGTGACCTGGCTAAGCTCGTGGCGAGTCAACTCGAGATGAGGGGCATCTATGCTGTATCGGAACGGAGGTAGTCTATCCATGTCTAGTCCAAGGGATGTGAGCCACCTAGTGAGTCTGAAGTACCAGCAGTATCGGGTCCCTGATCGTGCCAACTCCATAGAAGATGCAAGTGCTAACCATGGCAACCGAGCTCTGCCTGCTGCTGAGTCTCCAAACTCCCTGACCCTGTGCAGATACATGACCGACTGAAACGCTGCATCCAATGCAAGGGGAGTAGCTCCAAACTCTGCTAGCATGATCTCGTGCGAAACTGTAGCCTTGGCCCTAATGAGCCGAGAGAACATGATGATCTGTAACCTCTCTACTCGTCTCCAATCTGCAGCGCCGAGGTCTCCTGCCCAGAAAGGAGCTGCATACATCGCAGCTGGTCTCACCAGTGTATCAAAAAGCAAGGATTTCGTATCGGGATGCTGAAAGTGGGACTGAAAACACTGACGCTCAAGATGAGCCAACGAAGCATACCCTTTACTAATCCTATCTCGTGCTGCATATGTCATGGTGAAGACCGGTCCCCTGAAAACTGCCCCCAAATAAGTGTACTCTCTAACAAGCTCAATGGGCTGTCCGTCATAAGTGAAGCAAAACTCATCCGTGCTGTAAATACGATCAGAGGTGTTGAAAACCATAACCTTGGTCTTGCCAAGGTTTACGGTCAACCCCCTGTCCTGGCAAAACCTGTGGAGTGCCTCAATATGTGCCTGGAGGCCCTGAGCAGTAGAGGAAATGAGAACCACATCGTCCGCATACAGGAGGATAGGAATGGAGGATCCTGAGAGAGTAGAGCCCACACCGCCTGTCATCTGTACAAACATCTCTAGCTCATCAATATATAATCCAAAGAGAGTAGGAGAGAGCGGGCAGCCCTGCTTCACCCCAATCGTGCTGCATACCTCCTCTGAGAGCCCCTCACGTGTCCGAGCCCGACCAGTGACCCTCTCATACAAAGCCATGATAGCCCACTGTATCTCTCCACTAAAGCCCATCTGGCGAATCCTCTGAAACGATCTGAATCGCGGAACTGTGTCAAATGCCTTCCTGAAGTCCACGAAGCAACAATAAAGCCGTTGCCTTCGTGACTTCGCCTCCTCCACCAGTGCCCTAAGTGTGAGGATGTGGTCAAGTGTCGAATGATCCCTACGAAATCCAGCCTGCCCTCTGGCTCTGAGTCCTGTCGTCTCGGCATGGTCATTTATACGGCTTTCCAAAACTGATGCAAAGATCTTGGCCATAACGTGGCCGATCATGATGGTCCTGTAATTCGACGGCTCCATAGGGTCCCCCGACTTGTGGATAGGTACTATGGTATTGCCTAACCAGGACTGTGGTAGGCCTGTACAAACAGACTCATTGAAGAGACGGGAAAGAACAGAATCTAAGGCATCAATCCCATGGATTACATACTCCGCTTGCAATCCATCATGATCCTTAGCTCTCCCGTTCTTCAATCGGTGGACTGCTGCACGGACACTCTCTGGTGTGAAAGGAAGAGAGAGAGAGAGAGAGAGAGAGAGAGAGAGAGAGAGAGAGAGAGGCATGCATGCATGCACATATGTGCACGTCTGCACACCACATGCAAAAGCATACATATATTTAAATACATAGAGCAGATCAGCCTGGGTATTGGAGGGGGGTACAATTGAAAAATTCTTCTCTTTAGACAATTGGCAACCTTGCCATCCCGTGTTTCTGATGTCTTATTCAACTGCCTTGGTAAAATTAACCTGGCCATAGCTTGTCAAATATCGGTATTAAATCTTCAAGACCCAGCAAGAATAGCATTATGGAGGTGGCCTCCAATCTGAGATGAAAATGAAAAACTCTTATGCATAAAAATCTTACACATTCAGCTTCAAAAACAATTCTGAAAGTGAATTATTGGTTCAACTTCTGTGTGGGTAGAACTGGCATGCTATTCGTATTAAACAAGACTTCATAAATTCAAACAGGGACATCAATATGCCTGGGCTTGCAGTCCCAAATGTTGATGAGCTAAGTCTCAGACATCAAATAATTACATTTTTGTGATCTTTGCCACTGCAAACTAGAATGTGTGTACTTGTGATCAGATAGTTTGGCACAAAATTTTTATGGCTTCCCACTTGAATCTTTTTTGAGCTGTATATTGCAGTAAAGACCCTTGATACAGTAATTCCACCTTCATAGTCTTGGACTGTACAGCAAGACATTTTTCTGGTCTCCCATCTTTGTCAATGTCCTGTCAACCTCTGAGATGTTCCACATGACCCTCCTGTATTTCGCCATTTGGAACCCCACAATGCATTTAATATAAAAATTCCGCAAATAAAATCCAACTCTAGCAGAAAAAAAGCCTGAAGAATGTGCTGCCAAGGAGCATTCAGCTGGGACAATGTTTGAAATCGCCATCAGAATAAGCCAGGGTATGCCAACCCAACTACTACTTTTACAGCCTGCAAAGGTGCATCAAGAAACAGGTGTCCCTGAGCAGCTGCAACAAAACACAAAAGAGCTTGTCAGAATTGAGGGAAATATAAGATGTCAAGAAATATATTTCTGCTCCAAAAAGACTACTATGCAACAAATAAATAAGATCATCAGATGAGAAAAAGATAAAAAACTAGACACAACGATTTGATTCAGGTGCTGAGAGGAGAAATATATTGTATTTAAGCATTGCAAGAGAAGAACAGCGAACTTAAATGTCACATGCCTCACCCAAAAAATGTTGTCTTCTTTGCTGTAAGAGGACATTCTAGTTTTGCCTGCGGGCAAGCTGAGAGATGCAAGGAGAAATAATTGACATTGACTACCACAGACTATCCTGAAAGTAGTTACTCTCACAGGGCATGCCTTCAGGGATATTAGGAGCCATGTGCTTGAAATGTTCCTTTCGACCCAGGTTTCTACAAAGGATGGTGCATAACGAGAGCCAAGAACGACATCCAGAGAGCATGACTCGACTAAATGGCGTTGAACTGAAATCGCCCACGAAGAGTAATGTTTCTCATAGAACATCTAAAGCCCAGAGAGAGAAGGCTAAGCTACTAAGCCCCAGGTCATGACGAAAGGATAAGACATAAAGTTGCTCAATAATCTAGCAATCCCCTTCCGGATGATCATCACATGTCTGCAGTACCATAAACAATGCTGAACAGTCTCCTTAGTAGAAAAGCAACAAATACAAGTAGAATCTGTCTCGACTCTAGACCTCCATTGGTTCACTATCCCCATGAATAGAAAGCCAAAAGAAAAGAGTGACTTTTCTATTCTTGGGGGAGGCGCATGATCATTTCTCCAACACTGTTTCATCACCAATTACGGCCAATCCAAATAATGACACTAGGATTTCTATCTCGTTTTATTTGGATACAAATTCTCTCCAATTCCCCTTGATCATTTAATTGGGCCGAGATGTCCCCCTCTTCCGTGTGAGTCATCTCCATTAGTGTTCATTGACTCGAGGCTCCCCCCTCCCCCCCCCCCCTGCATCGGAAAAGACTTAGTCGGTAGTTCCAAGACCGCGTCTCCATCATGCTATACCACACTGCTTCCCGAGAGTTGAGTCGTTAACCATACGATCACACGAGATTATTGATTCCTTCTTGTTTCTGTTTCCCCCCAGATCACCCAAGAATCAATATAATTTTCCGCTTCACTGGAAAGATTTCCCTTCCTGAGGACAAAGACTTTGCGTTGATATTTGAGATCCCTCGGTCTCAGTAGAGGGAGATTTGACGAGAGAGATTTCAAGTCCAAAGATTTTGAGTCCCCTCGAAAGGATTTCTGAATTTGATCCATTGATAGTGTACCAAAAGTAAACCGACCTCGAGGACTACTACGAAAGACAACGGCCTCCCCCAGTCAGGTAGGCCTGAGAGACAGTAGCTTACCCCGTGGCGGATGTCAGCAATTCGAGTCCGCTTATCTCCAGCCTGTGATTTTGTCAAGTCTCGGCGCCGGGCAGAAACAAATGGATTATTCGGTTTGATACGCATGATCTCACCTGTCCATATATATTCCATTCTTCGATGCTCCATATATCTGACAACTATTGACAGAAAGAGTTTCAACCCGGGCAGAGTCTTTTCCAAAGGGATTTCTGTTAGTCAGTAGAAATATGGAGACACTTCCAACGACGAGCTCTGTCAGCCAAACTGTTGGTTTTGAGGTTGGGGGTGTCCGAAAACAAGGTATGCCGGCTGCGTAAGGCCCTTCATGGATTGAGGCAGGCAATCGGAGCATGGTATGCCAAAATATATGCACATTCAATATGCCATGGTTTTTAGAACAGTGGCACAGAAGCAACACTTTATGTCTGGAAGTGTGGAGCAGATTTTCTCGTATACATTGTTGATGTGGATGACATGCTTATCACTGGGCCAGATACTGAGAAAATTGCAGCCTTCAAGGCTGATTTTGCAGACATCTTTTTCCATGTCACATATGGGCCGGTTGCATTATTATCCTGGCATCCAGTTTGCTCATTTTGAGGGGCGCATTAAGTACGCTGGACAGCTCTTGCATCGCTTTCAGTTAAAGGATTGTAAGCCGGTTTTGATACCTTTGGAGCCTGGCTTCTGTTTCTCCTCAGAAGATGGGAGTGATCCATTTGATGCCACTTTTTATAAGCAGGCTGTTGGATGCCTGATCTATTTATGTCACACCTGGACTAATTTGCAGTATGTGGTTTCTCAGTTAAGCAGGTTCATGCACAAATCCCATTCACAGCATTGGCAGGTATTGAAACGTGTCTTCTGATACTTTAAAGGCACACATCATTCGGGGCTTCTATATGATGACAAGTCTTCATTGGTTATGCATGCTATTACGGGCAATGCCTACGCTGGTTGTTACGACACCAGGGTGTCACAATGTGGCAATTTTTTCATGCTTGATGCGTCATTCATCTCTTGGTTCAGCAAGAAGTAGCATATAGTTGCTACTTGTAGTTGTGAGGCTGAGTCAGAACAGCCTTTACTGCTACTGTTTGTCTGGCTCTATAAGCTACTTGCAGAATGTTCCCATGGAGGATAACTCAGCAGATCTATTCATGAAGGCCTTATCATGACCCAAGTTGAAGCTTTTCAGCAAGCTTTACAATTGTTAACTTTTGTTATGATTATGTTCTCCTTGTACTATATCAATCACGGATGAACATACACAACCATGATTTAGCTTCTAGTATTCTTGAGATGTCTCTAGGATACTTCAGCCATACCATGGGTGGGGTTTGTTGCCACTTTAGCCCTAGTATGGCCTTGTATGCCAATTTGGCAACGTAAAGGCTTATACTCATCATCGTACCAACTACTGCAGGGTACACGTCCAAGAGGCCACAAGCAAGTGGGATGGGTGGTGTGTGTGAAAGTGTGCAAGGCGGCCTCATGAAGGTGTGGCACGATCTTCCAGCAGCAAAATGTCCTCAAAATCTGTGACTAAGGTGGAAAGACGTGCAGAGTATACAAAAAAGATGCTAAAATCAAAGTTGATGTCATGATGTCGTGAAGAAATGGGATCTCATG